>NC_090318.1:9477748-9788695 GCF_039906515.1 Pseudorca crassidens
CACACTACCAAATGTAAAACAAATAGCTAGTGGGAAGCAGCTGCATAGCACAGGGAGATCAGTTCAGTGCTTTGTGACCACCTGTGAGGGGTGCGATAAGGAGGGTGGGAGGAAGACACAATAGGGAGGAGATATAGGGATATAAGTGTGCATATAGCTGATTCACTGATTACATCTCCAATAAACATTAAAAAAAGCTATCATATAAATCTTCAAAAAGCAATTACAAATCTCTTCAAAGAATAGAAAATCTCAACCAAAAAAGGTAACAAAAAAGTCTAAATGTAAATTATAGAACTGAAAAACAGATGAATCAAAATAAAAAAAAAAAAGATTTGGCCCAGTAACAGAATGCAAGAGACAAGAAAAATGCAACGAACAAAGGCAGATTTTCAGGATATCGAAGCTGAACAAGGCCAAGTAGAAGAGAGTAGAAGGGACCAGTGGGATTATATCACAGTGCTAATATCCATCAAACTACCAGAAAATGGGAGTGGGACTGAAAAACGACTAAAAAAGAAATAAGGGTCAAAACTTCACAAATTTAGCCAAGACATATATCTACCAAATGAAGAAGCTAAATGAAATTCAAATAGGTAAAATGTAATCCACACCAAACATAATAATTAATAGCTTCTAAAAACTGACAATGAAAAAATACTGAAAGCAGAGGCACAGAAAGGATTATTTATGGAACAAGTAATCTGAATGACAATGGATTTCTATTTTGAAACAAAAGAGTTTGGAAGGAAATGGCACAGGATTTTTCATGTACTGAAAGAAAACAATGTCAATCCAGAATTGCATAGCTAGTGAAATTATCCCTCAGAAATTAAGGAGGGGGACATCCCTGGTGGTACAATGGTTAAGAATATGCCTTCCAAAGCAGGGGATACAGGTTTAAACCCTGGTTAGGGAACTAAGATCCCACATGCTGTGGGGCAACTAAGCCCACACACTGAAAAGCCCATGTGCCACAACTAGAGAGGAGCCCACGTGTCGCAACTAGAGAAGTCTGCATATGGCAATGAACACCCAGTGCAGACAAAATAAATTAAAAAGAAGAAGAAGAAGAAGAGATTAAGGAAGAACAAAACATTTTGGAACAAAGTAACTCAGAATATTATTTGCTACAAAACACATATTTAAAGAATTTCAAAATCAAGTTCTCAAAACAGAAAGGAAATTATAATAGAAGGATTGAAATTTCAGAGAAAGTAGTTCACCAAATATGGGTAACAATCAGGTGACTAAAATAGATTATTCTAACTTCTGAGTTTCTTAAAGCATTTTTATAGTTGGAATATAACCATAATACTACCTCATGTAATGCTCAGTATATAAAAATTAATAAAAATTTCCATTTAAAAAGTGTAAAAGAAAAAGGAAACAAGTTTCCACACTTCAATCCAGGTGGACACAAGTAAGATCAGAGTTAAGTTTCAAATACATGTTGTAAAAGTTGAAGCAACACCTAAGAAGACTATACAAAATTCTCTTAACTAGGTCACTATGGAAAGGTAAAATACTTTCAAATAATGTACAGGAGGTAGGAAAAGATTTACAGTATGAGAAACAAGAAAAGCTAAAAACGTTATAAAATGGCAATCTCAAAGTGTAAAATATCAATACTAACTGAAATGTAGACAGTTAATATACATTACATATTCAAGACCAAAAGTTTGGCAGGGTGGATTAAAAAACACAACCCAAATCTCTGATGCTTAAATAAATTTCCATAAAATTCACAGACTTAGATTCAGTTTAAAGCAAAACAAGAAAACAGTGTGTGTGGAGGGGAATATACACTATGCCAAAAAAAAAAAAGTTTTCAAGAGTGGCTCTGTTAACATGTGATAAACTAGACTTCAGAGCCAAGAAAATTAATAAAGGCAAAAGGAGATGTTATATAATGATAAAGATCAACTCACCAAGAAAACTTATGATCAGAAGTGTTTAGGGAGTAAATAAGAGTTTGAAAATACATGAAACAAATCGGATAGAACTAAAAGAAAAAATATACAAAACCCAAATTTGTTGTTGAGTACTTCAAAACTCATGACACAGCAAGTATACAGAAAACTAAACACAATATCCCCACAAATAAAACAAAACAAATTAAACCAGCACACCAAATGAACAAATTGAAACATACAGAACACTCCAATCAGCAGCAGAATACATGATTTTTTCAAGTACCCATTAAACAGACTTTCCTGGGACATAACATAAATGTCAAATTAAAAAGAAGTTAAATGATACACAGCACATTCTCTGAGCAAAATGGAACCAAAGTAGAAATCATTAGCAAAGGAAACAATAATCAAAAAAATCAACAAACACTTTGCAAGTAAACACACCTATAAGTAATACGTAAGTCAAAAAGCAAAATCTCACAGGACATTTATAAAAATACATAGAACTAAATGAGAATTAAAATACAACCTATTGGAACTACAATCCTGCAGACTGTGGACAAAAACCACATTCACAGAAAGACAGACAACATGAAAAGGCAGAGGGCTATATACTAGATGAAGGAACAAGATAAAACCCCAGAAAAACAACTAAATGAAGTGGCTATAGGCAACCTTACAGAAAAAGAATTCAGAAGAATGATAGTGAAAATGATCCAGGACCTTGGGAAAAAAATGGAGGCAAAGATCGAGAAGATGCAAGAAATATTTCACAAACACCTAGAAGAATTAAAGAACAAACAAACAGAGATGAACAATACAATAACTGAAAGGAAAACTACACTAGAAGGAATCAATAGCAGAATAACTGAGGCAGAAGAACGGATAAGTGACCTGGAAGACAGAATGGTGGAATTCACTGCTGTGGAACAGACTAAAGAAAAAAGAATGAAAAGAAATGAAGACAGCCTAAGAGACCTCCGGGACAACATTATACACAACAACATTCGCATTATAGAGGTCCCAGAAGGAGAAGAAAGAGAGAAAGGACAAGAGAAAATATTTGAGGAGATTATAGTTGAAAACTTCACTAACATGGGAAAGGAAATAACCACCCAAGTCCAGGAAGTGCAGAGAGTACCATACAGGATAAACCCAAGGAGAAACATGCCGAGACACATAGTAATCAAATTGGCAAAAATTAAAGACAAAGGGAAATTATTGAAAGCAGCAAGGAGCAAATGACAAATAACATACAACAGAATTCCCATAAGGTTAACAGCTGATTTCTCAGCAGAAACTCTACAAGCCAGAAGGGACTGGCATGATATACATAAGTGATGAAAGGGAAGAACTTACAACCAAGATTACTGTACCCGGCAAGGATCTCTTTAAGATTTGACGGAGAAATAGAAAGCTTTACATACAAGCAAAAGCTAAGAGAATTCAGCACCACCAAACCAGCTCTACAACAAATGCTACAGGAAATACTGTAAGTGGGAAACACAAGAGAAGAAAAGAACCTACAAAAAAAAAATTAAGAAAATGGTCACAGGAACATACATATCAATAATTACCTTAAACGTGAATGGATTAAATGCTCCAACCAAAAGATACAGGTTTGCTGAATGGATACAAAAACAAGACCCATATATATGCTGTCTACAAGACACCCACTTCAGACCTAGGGACACATACAGACTGAAAGTGAGGGGATGGAAAATGATATTCCATCCAAATGGATATCAAAAGAAAGCTGGAGTAGCTATACTCATATCAGATAAAACAGACTTTAAAATAAAGAATGTTACAAGAGACAAGGAAGGACACTACATAATGATAAAGGGATCAATCCAAGAAGAAGATATAACAATTATAAATATATATACACCAAACACAGGAGCATCTCAAAACATAAGGCAACTGCTAACAGCTATAAAAGAGGAAATTAACAGTAACACAATAATAGTGGGGGACTTTTAACACCTCATTTACACTGACAGATCATCCAAAATGAAAATAAATAAGGAAACAGAAGCTTTAAATGACACAATACACCAGATAGATTTAATTGATATTTATAGGAAATCCCATCCAAAAACAGATTACACTTTCTTCTCAAATGCACACGGAACATTCTCCAGGACAGATCATATCTTGGGTCACAAATCAAGCCTCAGTAAACTTAAGAAAACTGAAATCATATCAAGCATCTTTTCTGACCACAATGCTATGAGATTAGAAAAGAACTACAGGGAAAAAAATGTAAAAAACACAAACACATGGAGGCTAAACAATACGTTACTAAATTACCAAGAGATCACTAAAGAAATCAAAGAGGAAATCAAAAAATACCTAGAGACAAATGACGATGAAAACACAATGATCCAAAACCTATGGGATGCAGCAAAAGCAGTTCTAAGAGGGAAGTTTATAGCTATACAAGCCTACCTCAAGAAAAAAGAAAAATCTCAAATAAACAATCTAAACTTACACCCAAAGGAACCAGGGAAAGAACAACAAACAAAACCCAAACTTGGCAGAAGGAAAGAAATCATAAAGATCAGGGCAGAAATAAATGAAATAGAAACAAAGAAAACAATAGCAAAGATCAATAAAACTAAAAGCTGGTTCTTTGAGAAGATAAACAAAATTGATAAACCATTAGCCAGACTCATCAAGAAGAAGAGGGAGAGGACTCAAATCAATAAAATTGTAAGTGAAAAAGGAGACGTTACAACAGACATGGCAGAAATACAAAGCATCCTAAGAGACTACTACAAGTAACTATATGCCAATAAAATGGACAACCTGGAAGAAATGGACAAATTCCTAGAAAGGTATAACCTTCCAAGATTGAACCAGGAAAAAACAGAAAATAGGAACAGACCAATCACAAGTAATGAAATTGAAACTGTGATTAAAAATCTTCCAACAAACCAAAGTCCAGGACCAGATGGCTTCACAGGTGAATTCTAGCAAACATTTAGAGAAGAGCTAACACCCATCCTTCTCAAACTCTTCCAAAAAATTGCAGAGGGAGGAACACTCCCAAACTCATTCTATGAGGCCACCATCACCCCGATACCAAAACCAGACAAAGATACTACAAAAACAGAAGACTACAGACCAATATCACTGATGAATATAGATGCAAAAATCCTCAACAAAATACTAGCAAACAGAATCCAACAACACATTAAAAGGATCACACACCATGATCAAGTGGGATTTATCCCAGCGATGCAAGGACTCTTCGATATACACAAATCAATCAATGTGATACACCATATTAACAAATTGAATAAAAACCATATGATCATCTCAATAGATGCAGAAAAAACTTTTGACAAAATTCAACACCGTTTTATGATAAAAACTCTCCAAAAAGTGGTCATAGAGGGAACCTACCTCAACATACTAAATGCCATATACGACAAACCCAGAGCAAACATCATTCTCAATGGTGAAAAACTGAAAGCATTTCTTCTAAGAACAGGAACAAGACAAGGATGTCCACTCTCACCACTAATATTCAACGTAGTTTTGGAAGTCCGAGCCATGGCAAATCACAGAAGAAAAAAATAAAAGGAATACAAATTGGAAAAGAAGAAGTAAAACTGTCACTGTTTGCAGATGACATGATACTATACATAGAGAATCCTAAAAATGCCAACAGAAAACTACTAGAGCTAATCAATGAATTTGGTAAACTTGCAGGATACAAAATTAATGCACAGAAATCTCTTGCATTCCTATATATTGATGATGAAAAATCTGAAAGAGAAATTATGGAAACATTCCCATTTACCATTGCAACAAAAAGAATAAAATAATACCTAGGAATAAGCCTACCTAGGGAGACAAAAGACTTGTATTCAGAAAACTGTTAAGACACTGATGAAAGAAATTAAAGATGATACCAACAGATGGAGAGATATACCATGTTCTTGGATTGGAAGAATCAGTATTGTGAAAATGAGTATACTATCAAAAGCAATCGATTCGAGACCTAAATGTAAGACCAGACACTATAAAACTCTTTGAGGAAAACACAGGAAAAACATTCTTTGACATGAATCACAGCAAGATCTTTTTCGATGGACCTCCTAGAGTAATGGAAATAAAAACAAAAATAAACAATTGGGACCTAAGCAAACTTAAAAGCTTTTGCACAGCAAAGGAAAGTATAAACAAGACGAAAAGATAATCCTCAGAATGGGATAAAATATTCGCAAACGAATCAACGGACAAAGGATTAATCTCCAAAATATATAAACAGCTCATGCAGCTCAATATTGAAGCAACAAACAACCCAATCCAAAAATGGACAAAAGACCTAAATAGACATTTCTCCAAAGAAGACATACAGGTGGCCAATAAGCACATAAAAAACCGCTCAACATCGCTAATTATTAGAGAAATGCAAATCAAAACTACAATGAGGTATCACCTCACATCAGTTAGAATGGGCATCATCAGAAAATCTACAAACAACAAATGCTGGAGAGGGCGTGGAGAAAAGGGAGCCCTCTTGCACCGTTGGTGGGAATGTAAATTGATACAGCCACTATGGAGAACAGTATGGAGGTTCCTTAAAAAACTAAAAATAGAATTACCATATGATCCAGCAATCCCACTACTGGGCATATACCCCGAAAAAAACGTAATTCAAAAAGACACATGCACCCCAATATTCATTGCAGCACTATTTACAACAGCCAGGTCATAGAAGCAACCTAAATGCCCAACGACTGACGAATGGATAAAGTTGTGGTACATTTATACAATGGAAGATTACTCAGCCATAAAAAGGAACGAAATTGAGTCATTTGTTGAGACGTGGATGGATCTAGAGACTGTCATACAGTGAAGTAAGTCAGGAAAACAAAGATCGTATATTAACGCATGTATGTGGAACCTAAAAAAATGGTACAGATGAACCGGTTTGCAGGGCAGAAGGTGAGACATAGATGTAAAGAACAAACATATGGACACCAAGGGGGGAAAACCACATGGGTTGGGGATGGTGGTGTGCTGAATTGGGCGATTGGGATTGACATGTATACACTGATGTGTATAAAATTGATGACTAACAAGAACCTGCAGGGCTTCCCTGGTGGCGCAGTGGTTGAGGGTCCGCCTGCCGATGCAGGGGACGCGGGTTCGTGCCCCGGTCCGGGAGGATCCCGCGTGCCGCGGAGCGGCTGGGCCCGTGGGCCATGGCCGCTGAGCCTGCGCGTCTGGAGCCTGTGCTCCGCAACGGGGGAGGCCACAGCAGTGAGAGGCCCGCGTATCGGAAAAAAAAAAAAAGAACCTGCAGTATTAAAAAACAAAGCAACTAATACTAAACTTTCTTTAGGTTATTTCTATGGAAATACATTAATATAAATGTTTCAGACATTACATGAAATTTCTAAAAATCTTATATGTTCTGGTATAATGTTATGTCACAATTCTAGTTACTAAAGTGTGTATCTCAGAAATAACTAAATTTCCTTGTCAACTGCATTATTATGAACTTTCCTCAAATCTTTAACCGTGGTCATTTTTAAGTCTTTGTCATTTACAGACAGTTCTGCATGTACTTTGATGCTTTTGCAAAAGTGTTCCTATAAAAGGGTTTCATTTCAAGGAATTCATGGAAAAGACTGTGACAAGTACAGGTTTCTGGTAACTGAATATACTGCTGAACTGAATGAATACGCATTTTCAGAACTCTAATGGAAAACTGATGAACTCATAAAAGTAGTAACAAAAGATCACGATGGAAAAAAAATTAATTACATGGGACTGAGTGACATGATGAGGATGATTATAATTTGTGACTTTGTTTGAATTTAAAAACAAATCCCAACAGGGAAAAAAAGACACAACTTATCAAAATATGTGAGACAAATCTGAAGCACTTTAAATAGAATTTATTTTACTAAGTATATATAGACAAAAAAGACTTCTAAATCAAACTGATTTAGTTACTTTAAGTAACTAAAAATAGCAAAACCTAAAGCAAAAAAAAGAGGAAACATAAGAGAAACTGAATGCGCAAAATAATAACACAAAATTCTAGGTCTTAAAAAATAAAAGTTAGCAATATTTACAAAGACAATGCACACAAAATCACAGAACGCCAACAATAAATTAGACAGGATATCTCTATACATCCTGTACCATTAAAAAGGTAATAATGAAAGTAGAAAAAAATTAACTCGTAAAACATGGAACAATTCCTCAAAAGGTACAGGAATGTAAAATGGTAGTCACTCTGGGGAAAAAAATTTTAACTAAATGTGTAAAGACTATACAACCTAGTAACTGCCCTTGAACATGATCCCAGAAAAATAAAAACGTATATCCACACAAACACCTGTACATGAAACACAGTGGCTTTATTCATAACAGCCCCAATATGGAAACAAAGTTCTTTGATGGGTGAATTGCTAAATAAATTGTGGTACATCCATACCATGGACTGCTACTCACCAGTAAAAGCAAAAAAGAAAAAAGAAAAAAAAAATCCAGATATAAGCAACAACGGGGATACATCTCCAGGAATTATAGCATGTGAAAGAAGCCCTTCCCAAAATATGGCCTATTTTATGATTCCATTTGTAAAACATTCTTAAAATTTACTAAATCACAGAAATAGAGAACATTCAATGTTGCCAGTGGTCAAGTACAGGTAAAGGAGAAAATGAAGGTGGGTTTTAATATAAAACGGATCCATGTGGTGAAGTACATATTCTGTATATTTGCCATATCAATGTTAGTATCTTGCATATGATCCTACACTGTAGTTTTGTAGAATGTTACCACTGAGGGGACGTGAGTAAAGGTACATAGGTTCTTTGCATTATTTTCTTACAATTTCATTCCAATCTCCGATTAAGTGAAAATAAAAACTTTACTGAGGGGCTTCCCTGGTAGCACAGTGGTTGAGAATCTGCCTGCCAATGCAGGGGACATGGGCTCGAGCCCTGGTCTGGGAAGATCCCACATGCCGCGGAGCAACTAGGCCCGTGAGCCACAACTACTGAGCCTGCGCGTCTGGAGCCTGTGCTCAGCAACAAGAGAGGCCGCGATATAGTGAGAGGCCCGCGCACTGCAATGAAGAGTGGCCCCCGCTTGCCACAACTAGAGAAAGCCCTCACACAGAAACGACCCAACACAGCCAAAAATACATTTAAAAAAGCTTAACTGAAACAAAATACACATTGTTACCCTAGTTATAGGGCATCAAATTCAAAATCAGCATAATGAAAAGACTCCTCAAACACAAAAGCCTTGTAAACATTTAGCAATTCCAAATTTGCTATTGTGGGAGACAAAAGCACTTTACTCAAACAGCCAGAATGAGTTTCTACTCCTCCATCCCTTAGTCCCTTGTTAGGATGAAGATAGTTTCTACCTCAGAGGAACTGTGGGAGTCAGGTGGGAAAATGCATGGAAGTCCTTTGCACACAATATTACCCACAAGTGCATAATAAACGGTAATTCTCTAGCATATACCAAATACCAACATACTCTCATAGGGGGATTTCTGGACATAACCGACCACACCACTCTCAATTTCATAGTATTTCCCCTAGAACGGCAGTCTTTACTACAATTACTTCACTAAGCAGCTCAGATTAATGTCACTTGCTATGCTAATGTCTTTTCACTTTATATCTTTTCAGGATAATGGGGACTCGGATGTTCCAAAAATTCTAACTTGACCAAAATTACCACTTGTTCTTTTAGTTTTTCTCCTCTTCTCTCATTTCTCCCTTCCGAGTTGTAGTTCCAAGGTACATTTGGTCTTTCTCTCAACTTTGTTACCCTAACTTGTAACTTCCAGCCCAAACCACTCAATTCCAGACCCACAAATCGTTTATTAACAAATTAAAATTACTTAGATGGTCTAATGACACTGTAACCCTGTGCTGTGCCATCTGAATTTGTTAAAAGCACTCTCTCCACTGGGAAGACAACCAAATGTGGCTTGTGGACTTTATTCCCCAAAATGCTTCCCAAATCTGTGCCTTTGAACTCCATTCTCATCTGAACTCAAAATTTTGAGTTCAAGCCCAAAGCATTTCTTGATCTTCTATTTTTAGAAATATCCCTCTAGGAAGTGTGTAAACAACAAATGGAGCATGTTAAACAGGAAGAATATTGCAAATTTAATATTCTCTTGTTTAAAACCTGTCGAAAACTCCATTTCTTAACTGCAGCAAAAGTTTACAATGGCTGAGACCTTATATTATAAAAGTATTATACGGGCTTCCCTGGTGGCGCAGTGGTTCAGACTCCGCCTGCTGATGCAGGGGACACGGGTTCGCGCCCCAGTCCGGGAGGATCCCACATGCCGCGGAGCGGCTGGGCCCGTGAGCCATGGCTGCTGAGCCTGCGCGTCCGGAGCCTGTGCTCCGCAACAGGGGAGGCCACAACAGTGAGCGGCCCACGTACTGCAAAAAATAATAATAAAAAATAGAAAAAATTAAAAAAATAAAAGTATTATACTTCTATTTTTTCCAGTAGTCTGTTAACTCCCTCAGTGCCTTAAGTCATGCCAAAATACTTGAAGTTCCCAAACATTCATGTTTTGTGAGGTATGAAAAAAGTAGATGACTTAAATCTGTCCTGAAATGCAAATCCTAAAAATACTTATTATTTGATATATTTACATGAATCTCCCAAATTAGTGATAAAACTCTTGTGTGTAAGGACAGCAGGAAAAGTCCACATCTTTTCCATACTTGTCTTTCAGGAAATGGTAAAGAGGCAGTCATTAATAGAAATATGTATCACAGAAACATAAAAAAGGAAAAAGAAAAAACCTTACAGCACAGATCCTACATTTATCTAAATTCACATTATGAGCTTAAACTTCAGCTGATCAAATACAACTATTTTAATATTTCATTTTATTTTAAAAAAACTACTTTATTAAGGTATGATTCACATACATAAAAATCCTAATTTTCAGTTTACACCTTTGGAAAAGTGACAGGTTTTATTCCAAAATGCAAAAGCCAGGATATTTTGTAAATGATAATTTAAGCAAGTTGAATTGCACATTCATGTTGGAAATGTAAACTAATTTTCACAACACCAAGAAAAGTTCTTACTAAACTGGCAACATAGAGAAAAGAATGACTTAGTTACTGCTTTCTGAATTAGTACCCTGTTTTATGCAACTTATGGATTAGGTTCTTTTTCTAAATAATGTGCTATTATACAAATCTGTTTAATTAAAAGGTACTAGGGAGAACTGTACAATTTGGCTAAGCATAAAGACCCTGAGCTCACCTCCTACTATGAGCACACCCAAATCACAACTTTTTGCATCATCTTCTTCAACTAAACATACAAAGGAACAACAGGGAGAAGGGTAGGCGGGGCAGAATTGTGATACAGTCAAACCCCATACCCCTGGGTGGTCTACCCACAAATGGGAGAATAATTTACAAATGCACAGGTTCTTCCAAATGAATGAGAGGTCCAAACCACATGTTGGACTACCCAGTGTAAGGACCATGCACCAGGAAGACAAGACCCCAGAGCATCTGGCCAGTAGGAGTTACTTCTAAGAGATCCACAGGGCTGTGGGAAAGACTCCACTCTTAAAGTGTGCATAGAAAATCTCACACACTCTGTGATTCAGGGTAGAAGCAGTAATTTAATAAGAGCCTGGGCCAGAACTACCTAGTCACCTGGGAGTCTCCCAGAGAGGCAGGAAGCAAATGGAACTCACCCTGGGGACAAAGACACTGGTGGTTATAAAGCAGAAACTAACACACCATTGTAAAGCGATTATACTCCAATAAAGATGTGAAAAAAAAAGACACTGGTGGCAGCCAATTTTGGCAGCCCATTCTACTATGTGGACACCGGTGTTGGGAATCCTTTGGAGTCAACCCCCTAGTTTATCAGCCCCAGGACCCAGCCCTGCCCAAGTCCAGCAGCCACTGGCACCAGTAACAGAGGTGTCTCAGGCCAAGCAACTAAGTGGGCATAGCCACAGTTGACCCATCAACATTCAGGCTGCCTTAAGACCCCCTGAGCCCATAAGCCACCTTTGGACAGAGCCATACCATGGACCATGAACCTATGCAACAGTGGGAAGGCACCAGGCTCAAGACCTCCATGACCCTCCAGCCAGAGACCCTGGGAACCAGCTCTACCCATCAGAGGGCAGACACCAGCTTCAAGTAAACCACAGCCCTGCAGTCTGTGAACATGGTCTGCACATCAGTTGGCCAGACATTGCCTGGGACCAGCTGTATCCGGACCCCACCCACTAGCAGGCCAACACAAGCTTCAAGACACCCCGAGCCAGGCATCGTTATATAAGTAACCAGCCCCACCTACCAACTATTTCACACCAGCTGCTCTGGGGACCCCTGGGTCCTGCAATCAAACCCCAGAACACAACTCTGCATACCAGTAAGCCAGTACTAGCCCAAAGGCTCCCTATGGTTCTGCAGTTAGCCACCCCCATGACCCGGTCCGGTCAAACAGTGGCTGACACCTTCTGCAAGAGGCAGTGCCTGACAACCAATTGGACCCAGAGCCAATCAAACCTACCAGAACACCCACACAGTGTGCCACAATGAATGCAGCCCTCTTAGGGGGCATCACTACAGCATACAGTTCTGGTAACGAAAGGCAAGTGTGCTGCTGGGACACAAAGGACATCTAGAAAAGGCCACGTCTCCAATGATGGTAAATGCAACCAACCTGCCAGATACATACAAATATGAACAGCAAGTTAGGCAATATGAGGCAACAGAGGAACATGCTCCAAATTAAAGGAGAAGATAAAACTTCAGAAAAAGTTAGTGAAGTGGAGATAGGCAATCTACCTGAGAATGAGATCAGGCAAGTGATCATAGAAATGACCAAAGAACTCAGGAAAAGAATACAGGTACAGAGCACGAAGACACAAGATTTAAACAAGTTTTAGAAAATATAAAGAACCAAACAGAGATTAAGAAATCAGTAAGTCAAACAAAAAATACACTTAAGACAATCAACAGTAGACTGATACAGAGGAACAGATGAAAGAGCAGGAAGACAGAGTAGCAGAAATCACTGATGCTGAACAGACACAATGAAAAGAAATGAGGACACTTTAAGAGACCTCTGGGACAACATCAAGCTCACTAATACCCACATTATACGAGTCCCAAAAGGAGAAGAGAGACAGGGGCTGAGAACATAACTGAACAAATAACAACTGAAAATTTCTCTAACCGGTGAGGGGAACCTGTCAGCCAAGAAACACAGCCCAAACTGGATTAACTCAAAGAGGAAAACTGTAATAAAAATGACAAAAACTAAAGCTAAAAAGAGAACATTTAAAGGTAAGGGTAAAAAAATAAAAGTAAGGGTAACGTAACAAATGACATACAAGGGAACTCCCATAGGGCTATCAGCTGACCAAGAAAACTCTACCCAAAAAGGCTCTTGTTCAGATTTGGTGGAGAAATCAAAAGCTTTACAGACAAGCAAAAGCTAAAATAGTTTGGCACCACAAAGCCAGCTTTACAACAAATGTTAAAGGCACTCTTCTAGGTCAAAAATAAAAGGACATACGTGAAAATCACGAAAGGAAAAAACCCATCAGCAAAGACAAACATAAAGATAGGAAATCATTAATGCACAAAACCAATGTTAAAATTAAAAGAGTATAAACTAGTAAAATCATCTATATCCACAATAAGCAGTTAAGGATACACAAAACAAATAGATGTAAAATATGATATCAAAAACAGTAATCCAGGCTTCCCTGGTGGCACAGTGGTTAAGAATCTGCCTGCCAATGCAGGGGACACAGGTTCGATCCCTGGTCTGGGAAGATCCCACATACTGCAGACCACAACTACTAAGCCTGCGCTCTAGAGCCTGAAAGCCACAACTACTGAGCCCACAACAACTGAAGACTGTGCATCTAGAGCCTGTGCTTCCCAACAAGAGAAGTCACGACAATGAGAAGCCTGCACACTGCAACGAAGATTAGCCCCCCTCCGCCACCGCAACTAGAGAAAATCCACACGCAGCAACGAAGACCCAACGCAGCAAAATAAATAAAATTTTATTAAATAAAAAAACAGTAATCCTGAGAGGGAGATGAAAATGAAGGACTGTAAAAATGCATTTTAAATTAAAAGATCAGAAACTTCAAACAATCATATGCATATGTATGCATCTGTGCGTACTTATATATAAACCTCAGGGTAACCAGAAGTCAACAATCTGTAACAGATACACACACACAAATGAAAAGAAATCCAAACATAAGTAATTAAGGGGCTTCCCTGGCGGTTCTGTGGTTAATACTCCATGCTTCCACTGCAGGGGGTGTGAGTTTGATCCCTGGTTGAGGAATTAATATCACATGGGCCACGCCATGCAGGTAAAAAAGAAAAAAAAGTCATTAAATTACAAGAGATGAGAACAAAAAAGACCTATAAAAACCCCCACAAACGGGGCTTCCCTGGTGGTGCAGTGGTTGAGAGTCTGCCTGCCGATGCAGGGGACATGGGTTCGTGCCCCGGTCCGGGAAGATCCCACATGCCGCGGAGCGGCTGGGCCTGTGAGGCATGGCCGCTGAGCCTGCACGTCCGGAGCCTGTGCTCCGCAACGGGAGACACCACAACAGAGGCCCGCATACTGCAAAAAGAAAAGAAAAGAAAAGAAAAGAAAAGAAAAGAAAAGAAAAGAAACCCACAAACAACAAAATGGCAATAATAACATACACTTCAGTGATCACTTTAAATGTAAATGGACTAAATCTTCCAATCAAAAGAGATAGGGTGGCTGAACTGATGTGAAAACAAGACCTACTCACAAGTTGCCTACAAGAGACTCACTTCAAATCTAAAAACACATGTAGATGGAAAGCATGGGGATGGAAATGGTATTCAAAACAAATGGAAATCAAAGGAAAGCTGGGGTAGCAAAACCTGTATCAGACAAAATAGACTTTAAAATAAAGATTGTTACAAGAGACAAAGAAGGACATTCATTACGTAATGATTAAGGATTAATCCAAGATGATGTAACAGTTATAAATATACACACACCCAACACAGAGCACCTAAATATAAAGCAAATATCAGACACAGAGAGAAATCAACAGTAACACAGTAATAGAAGGAGACTTTAACACTCCACTTACATCAGTGGACAGAGCACCCAGACAGAGTAATCAGTAAGGGAACACTGGCCTTACGTAACACGTTAGACAAAGTGGACTGCATAGATATATACAGAACATGTCATCCAAAAGCAGCAGAATATTCATTCTTCTGAAGTGCATATGGAACA
This sequence comes from Pseudorca crassidens, assembly GCF_039906515.1. Lineage (NCBI taxonomy): Eukaryota > Metazoa > Chordata > Mammalia > Artiodactyla > Delphinidae > Pseudorca > Pseudorca crassidens. The sequence continues at coordinate 9,492,982 of NC_090318.1, forward strand.
TTCTCCAGAATAGATCACAAGCTAGGCCCCAAGACAGCTAGAAACCATAAAACCCCTAGAAGAAAACAGAGGTGGAATACTCTTTGACATAAATCATAGCAATATTTTGGATCCGTCTCCTAAGGTAAAAAAAATACAACCAAAACACCAAACAGAACCAGATTAAACAGAAATGCTTTAGCAGAGCATTCGTTTTCATCAACAAAAAGACAACCTAATGAATGAGAGAGACTATTTACAAATGACATAGTTCATAAAGAATTAATATACAAAATATATAAAGTTCTTACAAATCAATATCAAGCAACCCCCAAATAACCCAATCAAAAAATGAGCAGGGGGCTTCCCTGGTGGCGCAGTGGTTGAGAGTCTGCCTGCCGATGCAGGGGACATGGGTTCGTGCCCCGGTCCGGGAAGATCCCACATGCCGTGGAGCGGCTGGGCCCGTGAGCCATGGCTGCTGAGCCTGCGCATCCAGAGCCTGTGCTTCGCAACAGGAGAGGCCACAACAGTGAGAGGCCCGCGTACTGGGGAAAAAAAAAAAAAAAAAAGGCAGAAGACACATTTTCCCAGATGAACAACGAACACAGGGAAAGATTGTTAACCATCACAGAAATGTAAATTAAAACCACAATGAGGTATCACCTCTTGCCTGTCAGAATGGCAGTCATCAAAGAGACCATAAGTCACCAATGTTTGTGAGGATGTAGAGAAAAGGGGACCTTCCTACACTGTTGGCCGGAATGTAAATTGGTGCAGCCACTATGGAAAATGGTTTGGAGGTTTTTCAAAAAACTAAAAAGAGAACTACCATATGATCCAGTAATTCCATTCCTGGGTATATATATGCAACAAACCCCAAAACACTAATTCAAAAAGATACATGCACCCCAATGTTCATAGCATTATTTACAATAGCCAAGATAAGAAAGCGACCTAGGTATCCTTTAAGAGATATGTGTTTATAAAGAATATGTGGTATACAGAAACAATGGAATACTACTCAGCTATAAAAAAAAAATGTTGCAACAACATGGATGGGCTTGGAGGGTTTTATACTAAGTGAAGTAAGGCAGACAGAGACAAACACTGTATATCATTTATATGTAGAATCTAAAAAATAAAACTAGTAAAAGTAACAAAACAGAAAGACTCACAGATACAGAGAATAAACGAGTGGTTACCAGTGGAAGAGGTGGGGGGAGGGCAAGATAGAGGTAGGGAACTAACAGGTACAACTTACTATGTACAGAATAAATAAGGTACAAGGATGAATACACAGGGCATAGCCAATATTTTATAATAACTATAAATGGAATATAACCTTAAAAAACTGTGAATCATTATGCTGTGCATCTAAAACTTACATAATAATGTACCTCAACTTTTCAAAAAAAGGCACACCGGAAAAAAAAAGGCTTGGGTGGAGTCTATGTTAACAAGTCTTACACTTCCTGCAGTAAAATAACAACCACCTCCAAAATCCAATTTATAAAGGATATTAAACTGATGAAAGAAAATAGGAAACAGAAGACTTCGTTAATGTAGATATACTTCTAAGTGATGGTGGTATATTTGATTTCATGTCCTGTTCTCTACTGCTTTAAAGACTGTAAAATTCTGTGAAGTAAAATTCTTGACAGGCAATCCAAATAGAACTAAGGCTTTTTTATGTGCAGGTAAATACCGTAGTTCAATTTATACGAACCTTGGCAATAAATCATCTCAAAAAGAGATGAAACAGTAAGATGCTATGTAAGAAATACAAAATAGAGCTAGTTAAAAAATTCAGATGTAGCACTAATAAATTATAATATAAACGTAATACTTTATAAGTCTCCTGATCGTTAAATTTTAACTTTCGTTTCAAAAGAGTCTGTCTTGAGTTCTATCATATTTTGACTTTTGGACAAAAACCATTTACATGAAAATCAGAAAATATAGCTGTTAAAATAATATGAGTGGCATTTGCTAGTTTTCTTAACTAAAATGGAATTATAATTACTTCCTTTTGAAATTATATATACATGTGTATACATATGTGTATCTATATGTATGTATATATATATATGATTACTGTTCAGATTTCAATTATTGAAAAACTGTTACCTAAATTTAATAAAATATGCACAACTTTTTGTCTTTAAATTATTTCTAGAAAGTTATTTGAAAAAAGTACTTCATTAATACAATGATAAAGGCATTTCACCAGATAGGATTATAAATTCTCTAGACATTTGCATAACTTCATTTGTAGAACCTTACCAAAACTCCCTGGAACACTGTTATAAAGAAAAATGTGATAAAATGAGAATACAGGCCAAAAGCTTCAGCAAGTACAGGTAGAAAACAAGGAATTCTTACAAAATGGTTAATGGTTAATTAAGAGTAATTTGTTCATATGAAGTAAAAAACCTTCACCTTGTTAAAATTTACTAGTGATACAGAATTTGAATATATCCCCCCCTCCCCTTGCTGAACCATGTTGTACAGGCAGAAAATCATGAAATTTTAAGTCATGTAATCCAGAAAATAAGTCACTTAATATATTTGTTCTTAGAGTGGAGACCATCATTCTGACTCTCCTCTTCATAATAAACAAGATTTATCAAACCTACATCATGTTCTCTTTAAAATCTTAACTTCACTATTCATTTTCTACTCTACACTTTTCTGGTACTTTTTTATTGGTGATCACTGCAATAACTGAAACCTAACAAATCAGATGAAAGACATTTACTTTCAAAATAAACATACTTTTGCAAGTAATACTTTACAGTAGGCACCTCAGAAACTATCATATATGTGAAAATTCAAAAGTTTTCTTTATATTTTTACAACTATGTATTGTATTATATATGTTATACATGTGTGTGAATATATATGTACATATAAAATATATATAATCAGATTTGAAAATGAATAAAATCTGGGTCTTTACAGAAAGTCCTTCTACAACTCAAACAGTGGAAAACCCTTTGAACATTGAACAACTTTAACAAAAGATTCTGTACAATGCTAAAGTTTTATTTACACATACAAAATGTAAAAGGAGTAGTGTTTAAAATTACAGAACTCCTTAATATTTAACAGCAGGCAATCTCAAAAAAAAATAATAACATTCCATTCACAAATATTTTCAAGCAATAAATATGTATTCATAAATAGTGTAAATCTGTATTAAGATTAGAAACAAAATCACAAATTTAAAGTTTATTCCTTAGTCTATGTGCAATCGATTATCTTTGTATCTTTTGTTATTAGGCTACGAAATTTTTAAAAAAGTCTTAATTTGGAACCATTATGGCCTCAAAACAATACAGAAAAACAATGCAGTTAAAAAATATTTTTCTCCTTTAATTTTTCACATTAAAAAAGTTAACCAAAGATTTAAATTTATTAACTATCTTTGCAAACAAATGGCCAGTGAGGACAGTGTATCTTCCCCAGGAAACTTCTGAAAGGATAAAATATAGATGAAAACTAATTTATCAGTCCAGAAACAGAGAAACAAACAACAAAAAAGGTATCATCGAGTCAGTAGTCTGTTGGACAATGCCAGTTTTGTCAGATACCATAAAACATGTGATAATTATTACTAAGTAAAGCTGGATCATCTTGGAGCAGAAAAGTGCTCTCCTACATCCGGTTGTTTGACAATATTCTTGGAAGGTTGCATAGACATTAGCTTTTGGTCAGCACTCTTAAGAAGCAGCTACAAACCCAGTGGTGCAGAACTTTCCTGAAGATCAGAAAAGGTGTCATTTAATATTCATGGAACAATATCGAGAAGAGGAGGATGATACTGAAGGAGCCTAAAATTAAAAGTGAGGTGTATTAATTATTTTAGTATATCATTAATCCTTAAAAGTGTTCTCTAGTTCATGGCTATAAACAATATACAGCCTACTTATGAAGTGAGTTAGAAAGAAACATCAAGTCTTAAAAAAGTTCAATAGCCTGCTAATTGATGTGCTTTTATTGTGTCCTTTAGGACCATATTTCTAAGAGTTCTAAATTATTACCCTCATTTTTCTGTACATCATTTAGTCACAAAAACTTACAGGACATACCAAACTGACTGCTAAAACACAGAATTTGTGAAAAACTTTAAAAATTTTAATTAAAATTTCACTAGTTATTGGTTCATGAACATTTCTCAGCTAGAGTATATATTGCACATATTTCTCATAATTTTTCTCTTTTTTAAGCAATCCTAAGCACCATTCAATTAAAAATACTACAAACTAAATTTCAATATTTAGAACAAAAGGCACTTGACCAGTATTAACAACTCATGAATAACTGTAATTCCCTTCATAAAGCCATTCAAAGTCAAAAGTAAAGGTTGGCAACCTGTCTTTGAAATTAAAACATGTAGAATACACATACTTCTGAATTTAGTTTCATGCATCTTATAAACTGTACCATTAGTCAAAATCCATCAAATATTTCCATGAGTTTAAAAGATAACAAGAACTAGGTCTTAAATAAATACAATTAAGCTCTGAAAATAGAAGAATATTAAAAACATAATGATTTTTCTTTAGATTATACCTACAGAATTAAGTAACCAACATTTGGTTTTATCAATTAAGTCAAGTAGCATAAAGACTATGATAATATTCTAAAAGTACACGAAGATTTTTAAATGTAATTACTGTTATTATTTAGGCCATTCCCACTGAAAAGGACAAACAGTAATATATATTAATTTGATAAAAGGCTTCCAAGTATGAAAAAGAGGAATATTTTCTTACACATCATCTATTGAACCAATGGAACCAATATACATCTTATTAACAAATATACATCTTATTAACCAATATATATCTTATTAATCCTTATTAACTAATTAGCAAAAACAAACACTGCTGCTTCACAACCCAGCTAACTATGTACTCTCACATGATGAATTCACTTACTAATGTAAACTGGTCATATACTTGCATGAGGTCCTCCATTTTGTATTCTTCTAGCACCACAAAATTGTTCAGATTTCCACTTGTTTTTCGTGCACAGTCATGGCAATGTACTATGTATGTCTTTTGAGAATTGCTTTCATTAGTGACAAAAAGAAGATCAAAAACCTCCACCTATTTTGTAAGAGAAAAAGCACTGAACAGAGACAGTTGAATTTATTTGCACAACTTATAAAACTATGGAATTCTACTTTACATGAAAATGTGGACAGTTATTTTTGTCTAAATGCTGGGACTTAAAAAAGCCACAGAGTTTTATGTCTGAGATACCAGGTTTATTTTGTAGGACACCCAAAGACAAGGGTAATGTTATATACTTAGAGATTAAACTAATGGAATGAAATCCTCGTTATAATCACTAATTAAAGTTTAATCAAACATTTATAAGGATCAGCCTATTTTTATTTTCCCCAGAATATCAGAACAAAAATAGAAAAAAGTGATAATTTTTCTACTTCTTCATGATAGTATTCATAGTGTTCTGGTTTTGTCTCTCTCTCTCTCCTCACACTGAGCTCCACAAAGATTGTGACTAAACTATTTTATTCATTTTTGGACTCTTAGATATCATAGTGCTTAGTTTGGAAGCAAACCAAACCAAAATAATAATAATAATAAAAGTAAAGGAAAAAAAGAAAAATGGAAAAGTGAAGGAAAAATAGGAAACAAACACTTGAATGAACATGATGAGATTATTTTCAAGAGCCCAAAACTCATAGATGACTAATAAAGGGTGTTCACTTCTAAGCCTACTATATTAAGGAAGATAAGTGCAGGGTGTATTCATGAACTTTACCATACGGAGAGACAATAAGCGCATCTCAGAAAGAATGTTGAGTTACAATGACTCTGCCAGGAAAGTGGATAATAGACAGAATACTTGTTTTCATATACAGAATAGATTCTTATATATCTGAGGTATAATACCTAACCAGAATCTGTTTGGCCTTATAATAATATACTTCAATGAGGCTATACAATAGTAAAACAGCCAACAGATTTAATCAGTATATCTCATAAGTGTAACACAGTTTCAAGATCTAGTTCAGACCTTTCCAAGTTCTAGGCAAGTGATCTGACTTCTGCTTGACTTGTTCAGTGATTAGAAACTCATCACCTCAAATCGTCTTGGAACAACCTAATTAAACTTAAAAGCTTTTGCACAGCAAAAAAGAACCCCATAAACGATACGAAAAGACAGCATTCAGAAGAAAATATTTGCAAATGAAGCAACTGACAAGGGATTAATCTCCAAAATACACAAATAGCTCATGCAGCTCAGTATCAAAAAAACAAACAACCCAAACAAAAAATAGGCAGAAGACCTAAACAGACATTTCTCCAAAGAAATGACCATACAGATGGCTAAGAGGTACATGAAAATATGCTCAACATCACTAATTGTTAGGAAATGCAAATCAAAAGTACAGTGAGGCATCACCTCACACCAGGTACAATGACCATCATTAAAAAATCTACAAACAATAAATGCTAGCACGGGTGTGGAGAAAAAGGAACCCTCTTGCACTGTTGGTGGGAATGTAAATGGATACAGCCACTGTGGAGAACAGTATGGAGGTTCCTTAAAAAACTAAAAATAGAACTACCATATGACCCAGCAATCACAGTACTGGGCATATACCCTGAGAAAACCATAATTCAAAAAGACACATGCACTCCAATGTTCACTGCAGCACTATTTACAATAGGACACAGAAGCAAACTAAGTGTCCAATGACAGATGAATGGATAAAGAAGATGTGGTAAATACAGTGGAATATTATTGAGCCATAAAAAGGAATGAAACTGGGTCATTTGTAGAGACGTGTATGGACCTAGAGTCTGTGACACAGAATGAAGTCAGAAAGAGAAAAACAAATATAGTATACTAACACATATACGTGGAATCTAGAAAACTGGTACAGAAGAATTTATACACAGAACAGGAACAGAGATGCCACATAGAGAATGGGCGTGTGGACACAGGGGAAAGCGGAGGGTATGACGAATTGGGAGATTAGGATTGACATAAATACACTACAATGTGTAAAACAAATAGCTAGTGGAAACCTGCTGTATAGCACAGGGAGCTCAGCTCAGTGTTCTGTGGTGACCTCCTAGCTGGGTGGGATGGCGGGGTAGAAGGGGGGGTCCAAGAGGGAGGGGATATATGTATACATATAGCTGATTTACTTCATTGTACAGCAGAAACTAACACAACACTGTAAAGCAATTACAAAAAAAATGCAGAGTTCATAAGGTTTTCTATTACTATGAACAGGCAGTAACATACTTTAGGGAGCCCAGTAAAAAGGTTGCGTTTCTTCAACTTGTCATCATTTGCCATTTGATCAACTATCCTGTTGATTTTATTTTCTAAACACTTCTCCCTTCCTTCTCCCTTTATTTTATATCCCTAACACCACCTATGAGTCTCAGCCCTCAGTTAACTTCTCTTAACACCATTCTAGGGATCTCCCTGGCAGTCCAGGTTAAGACTGTGCTTTTACTGCAGGAGGCATGGGTATGATCTGGGAACAAGATCCCACATGCCTTGTGATGCAGCCAAACAAACAAACAAAAAAACAAATAAACCAAACACACTACCCATTCTGTAGTCTCCCAACTAGGCTCTTCACTTTCTATCTCCATCCTCTTCAATGATCAACTACCACTCTCTGAAACACGTATCATGACTTGAGTCGCTTGCTCTAAAACTTTTAACGACCTTAGAATAAACATCAGATTCCTTAAATTCAAGATGCTCGCAGCTACACACCATCTCTTACACATTCTGAAAATATGTGCTACATTTTCTAGCCACATTGAACTACTTAACCTCTTTATTATGTACACTACTTGTTTCCCCATCTGTAACACCTGATGATGCTTTATTCTCCAATTCAAGCCATTTTGCGCCTGCTGAAATCAAATTCATGCTTCAAGGGGCTCCGATGGTAATGTTAGAAAGTCATTTTTCGTAAATATTTGTATAATAGTCTGTATATATGACCACAGTCATTATGGTTTCATATATATCACATTTAGTTGTTAACAAATTGTATTATCCAAGTAGAATATAAGCTCCTCCAGAACAGCTACCACATCTTTATCTTTGTACTTTTTGAAAGTCTTGGTCACAAGAGAAAAAAATTAAAAATTTATGAAATTAACTACAAAGGACTTAACACTTATCAGCCTAGACCTATACTGAAATAGATCCAGTTTGCTGGCAACTGTGTACTTACTACGAATTGTTCCTGATTTAAAATCTGAGATGATAATCATCTGGTAAGAAGGTGCAACACAAATACCACTGTTAGGAGATACTTCTGAGTTAATATTTGATGAAATATTATACCATCAAATGAAAATTTAATACAATTGCTATGATAGTCAATTTCAATAAAATACATTAAAGTATAGGTAAATTTATAATTAAAAAACAAAAGAAACCAAACCCTAGAGAAACCACAACAAAACTGTCAATAAGAAGTTACCTCGCAAATGCTACAGTAATGCGCTGGTTCATGATTTGTCCGCCCATGCCATATAACCTCTTTTCCTGCTGTAATAAGAGCTTCCCTCAGTGTCTGACATTGCTTTAGAATTTTCATAAGACAATACCTATTATGGAGAAAAATTATTGTGACAACTGAATACTGAGTATTCTTAGCACAAAAGAAACACCAAATAGAAATAACTTTGACATTCTTGGTTCTAAGATCTATTCACATAATTTTCCTTTTTTCAATTTTTCATATCTAGTAGGCCTAACAATGATAATACTAAAGCACTGAAAGTTGAGAACTAATATTTGAATATAAAAATACAATGCTGTCTACCAAAAAAAACCTCACATCTTATTTGAAGATATATTCTTACTTTTTACTTCGATTTAGACAACTGAGAGAGTTTCCCTAAGAGTCAATTTCTTCATCTTTGAAATGAACAGTCTGAACTGCAGGCTCTTTTTTTTTTTTTTTTTTTTTTTGGGGGGGGCTCCGGACGCACAGGCTCAGTGGCCATGGCATGTGGGATCCTCCCGGACCAGGTCACAAACCTGTGTCCCCTGCATCGGCAGGCAGACTCTCAACCACTGCACCACCAGGGAAGCCCAGGCTGACTCTTTGGTTATAGCAAGGTAAGAAGGTACATATTTACATCTAGATACAACAGAATTATTTTTATATAATTGATTTTAAAATTCTGAATTATGTAAACAATTATCTATGAATTATGATATAAAATTAGTTTAACTATAGTACTAAAGGAAAAAAGGGTATTATTGTTTCAATTTTAATTTGAAGGTAGTATAATGGAATCTTTATATTAACACAAACTTTTTTGTAATTTACACTTTCCTTACGTGCATACTTCTGATGCTAACAATATATTGAATTCTCACAAAAAGTGTTAATTTTTCTATAATTTGCTGTCACCACTTAGAATTGTCTATTACAGTTGCCACAAACGTGTCTCAAAGTTCTCCTTTGAATGCAGAGCTGGACTAGTTGATTTATGAGGTACATTTCAACTCTAAAATTATCCTAAAAAGCACAAAATTGGTTTAGCAAAAATGATGTCACAACAATGTCTGTGAATAGTATAACCGCCTGGAATCATGATCAGATTAACTTGGACCTCTTTGATATACTGAATTGCTACTAACTTAGAATTTGGAATGTATTATTATACATAAACTATTATTTGAAAGAAATGATATTACATTAACAGTATCTGAAACTATCTTCCTTATCTTTATAGGCTTTTAGTCTTTTTTTCCCATTAGAATGTAGGATTAATGAGAGCAAAGGCTTTGTCTATTTTGTTACCTGCAGTTGGACTGTGCCTGGCATAAAGTAGGTATATAACAAATATTTGATTACTAAGCAAGAAAGTAAATTCTACAATATGATAAGAAACAGCAGATTTAGATTCCCTTTATTTATATTTCTATGCTATTTGTTATTTGCCAGGTTAAACTATTATTATCCGTTTTTTAAAATCAAAGAGTAAGTCTGGAATAAATTTACTTTAAGTAAAATCTTGTTCATTTATTTAAAAACATAAAAAGCATAATAATATTAAATCCAAACTTGCATGAAAATTTTCTTAAGTATCATATAAAATCATACCACTTTCAATTTGCCTAGACAAATTCTTTTCAGTTTTTAAGAAACAAAGCCATGCCTTACCTGTATTTGGATATCGAAATAAGAAAAGCTTTGTAGTGTGGTGTGGTGTGTTTTTGCGTGTGTGTTTGAAAGAAGTGCTAGGACAAGCAAGAAGTAAAAATTCAGTTCTGGAAAGAAAATATATATCACACTAGACATAGCATTTCTTGATGTCCTCCTACTACCCTTCTTCACTATGGTTTCACCTCTGGGACCAGACACCTTTTCACATAAGTACTGCTTCAAATTATTTATTTCACAGGAAAATAATGACTAAAACTCTGAAAATTTTTATTTGCACAGACAGCAATGCTCATAAACTTGACAATGCTATCATGTGGGAAAATAAAATGTTAATATTTTATTCATGAAGATAGCATTCATGAAGGGTTACATACATTAGGCCACCTAAGTTTTATGCTACCTAAGCCCACCATCAGAGGCATTATTGTCTATCCTATTTTACAAACAAGGAAAATGGACAACAGAAGGGTGAAATTTCCCAAAATAAGATCCCAAATGATGCAAATACTGGAGTAAATAAAAGTTAGGCTGACTCAATATTAAAGTCTCTCTGACAACAATCTCAGACTGTCACCACAATTTTAGTAGATGCTACGGAAATTAAAAACCAAGAGATGCCTTGCCTTTTCCAGCCTACCTTACTGATAGAGGCATGTACAAAAAGTGAGCCTAATATACGGTGATAATTGTGGGCATACTACGAATCATTGTAACTGGCTTCATTTACCATTCAACTACATAAAGAACACGATATTTATATTACAAAGTTGAACCAGTATCAAAAGATCTCATCTACTACATTATCGTTTAATTCCTTTCAAGGATTTTATCAAAAGGAATGCTCTAATATTAATGACCATATGAGTTTCATGAAAATGAAGAAAATCAAAGCACTGTAATAAATGTAATAAATTTCAAATATCTTCAAACATTAATTATAAATTGAAGAGTGAGGATTCCCTTAAACTTTCAATCAACTCATTTTTTAATTAAAACCAAGAAAGGAGAAATATTTATTTTGGAGAATACAGATAAAAATCAAGAATAAACAACACCTCCATTAACTGTATTTTAAGCTTTAAAGTACATATTTAGTGTCCCCTCATGATACAAAAATAATACTTAGAAATAGGGAAGGAAATTATTTTTCAGCTATCCAAGTAAAACTATATACACTCAACTTAACCCCAATCTCAAATAGTGACCAAAGAAACAGTATTGTATATCACCTGATACGATACAAATAGAAAACACATTATCTCTTTTCAAAAACGTTTAACCTGAATCTAATATAAGGAAACAACCAGACAAACCCAAAATGTGAAACATTCTAAAACGCACCTGGCCTGGTTTCTTCAAATAAAAAGACAATGTCATTAAGAGCGATTCTTAAGAGACCAAAAAGACATGACATGATTGAATGACTCCAAAAAGAACAGCCAAATACTATATTCAGTGTGAACTCTGAATGACTCTAAATTGGGAATAAGAGTGGACTAAAAAGAAGCAATAGCTTTTAAAGAACTTTTTGGACAGGTGATAAATTTTAACTATAGATAATATGATATTCTGATTTTAGTTATCTTAGGTGTGACAAAGCTACTATGGCTATGAAGGGTAAGGCCCTTATTTTTAAAAGATGTAGAATAAATTAGGCAGGGTTCCATAGATAGTAAGTAAATGTGGCAAAAACTTAAAGTAAACTAAGATGAAAAATCTATCAGTATTCAGTGTACTATTCTCTAACTTTTCTGCAGGGCTGAAAAAGTTTATACAATAATATAATTCAACTTGTGTAATTCAATTTTTGTAGTGCAGCTATGTTTTGTGGTAAAATTTACATTAAAAAATATATATCTTAATATGGAAAGATACAGGAGTTGAGTAAATTAAAATATCAGTGGACTTAAACTTTAAGTACTATTAATGCAGTCTTTCTGTGATGTTTTAAAAATAGCTAATAGTTCAGAAACCTCAGCATCTCAAATCTTAGCAGGGATTATATATAAGCTAGCTCCAGCTATCAGTCCTCTATACTAGGTAACAGAGCTATCTACCCCTCTGAGTGTTTATAGAAATTTTTCTTTAAACATTCTATGAAGACTTTAAATTCTTCATGTTGAAGAAGCCAGGCTGTAACATCATTATCAATATCTAACTCATTCCTCTCCTTATTCTTTAGTCACAATCTCAGTGACAAGAGCAAATGCTGTGTTACAATCTCGAATCAAGCAAAACAGATTCCTCCCTTATCTCAACCATTCAACCATGAAATATATCTTATTTTATTCTCTAAATTCTGGCTGCCTCTTGTCTGAACAGCAGTAATTACCTTTCAATTCATGCCTATATTCTTCCTATCTTCATCATACTGTGGCCAACTGATCTAACTTGCAAATTTGATTATTTTTACTTCCAAAATTAAAAACTTTTCTCATTAGCAACTGTTGCTGATGTGAAACATACCTGAAATTTTTAGCCAAACAGTTTATATATGTTCCATAACTATTATGAATGAACAAGTTGAGCTTAACTGCAAAGACACAGTTTTAATTCTGATCCACATCAGGAGAAATTCAGTTCAGTTGTAACACAGAGGATTTGTGAAAAAGTTTTGACAGTAATTTAAGTCAAAAGAGAAATTTATACACTGAGATCAGTTATTACAGTGATTCCTCAGGGTTTAGGATTAAAATCTTTGAAGTCAAGTCCATTGCATTCTAAACTGACAGACAATGATAATCAACATAATGAATATGCTTTTCACTCATGATTCTCCTTGCTGCCATTTCTAGGTGGTATCTGGAAGAATATGAAGTAAAGTACGAATGAAGATTAGTCCAATATAGTAAAATGGCTAAGTTGTAGAAATCTGAAAAGATGTACTAAATCACTAAGTCACACCACAGGTTTCTGGCTTTAGAATGCACTGATACCAAACTTGAACTAACTACAAAGGAAAAAAAATTAAGCATCTTATAGAGTAGTTTAAGAAAAGAAAGATAATTCAGTCTTAAACCAACAAAAAAATCAGTAGTTGGAAAGTGGAAATAACCCTTGCCATTTTAAAATCACATAGTGCAAATACAAGCTAAGTGGCAAAGCACTTATAGTTTAGTTACACCAAGTATTCCTAAGGTTTGTAAAACTCATTTGGTGTTTAAATCAGGCTACTATAGTTATTACGTAGCTCATTTACAGTGCCCATTCACATTTCACTACAGAATTATTAATATGCTTAAGAATGCTGTCCTATACCCTGCTAGTATGGGTGGTAGGGAAAAATATGTATCTTTTTAAAAAATTTTTTGGCTGCATTGGGTCTTTGCTTCTGCGCCCATACTCCCTTTAGTTGCGGTGAGCAGGGGCCACTCCCCACTGCAATGCTCGGGCTTCGCCGGCTTCTCAGGCTTCTCATTGTGGTGGCCTCTTCTGCCGTGGAGCACAGGCTTCACGTGCGTGGGCTTCAGTAGTTGTGGCACACAGGCTCCAGAGCGCGGGCTCAGTAGTTGTGGCTTGCAGGCTCTAGAGCGCAGGCTCAGTAGTTGTGGTGCACGGGCCCAGCTGCTCCGCGGCATGTGGGATCTTCCCGGACCAGGGCTTGAACCCACATCCCCTGCATTGGCAGGCGGATTCTCAACCACTGCACCACCAGGAAAGCCTCAAAATATGTACCTTTTTAAAACCAAAGAAAATCTGAAATCTAAAAGACATCTGGCCCAAAGAATTCAGGATAAGGACTATAACCTAGAGTATTTCCTCTGCAAAGTCTTTCCTGAATTCTCTCTTGAAAGAGCCATCCTCTATGCTCCCCCATTATACCTTAGCAACAGTTCCATTAAAGCAAAGAGCACATTTTTCAATAGCTGTGCAAAGAGTACATTGTTTCTAATAGTTAGCACCCTAAAAATGTATCACACCTTTCAAAGCATCCTGCAAAGTACCTAGGCACCCAGTTGGTTCACAATAAACACTGACTGAATTAAAGAATAGAAAGACCTATTTATACCTCAGTAGATGATACTGGTAAGTATTCCTTATTTTCTTTTTGGTTGATTTGTTATACTTAAGCATACTGTATTTAGCTATGACCCAACTATAAAGAGGTTTAAAATAGTAAACATAGTGGTAAAAATAGAATATTTAAGTATACATCTAAAAGTAGTAGTGTGAGAAATGACTATCAAGAGAGGTGGATGTGGGGGAGTGTCAAATTCTTTCAGAAATTCATGTGCTAGGCTTAAAAATGTAGATTCTCAAGAATTCTACAATTGTGATGTCTTATATTTAAAATGGCTGGTCACTGGTTACCTCCACCAAGTAGTTTCAGGGATACATCAGAGTCAAAAGCCATACTGCTATGAATGGAGGAATGAAAAAGACAAGCTCAAAGCTAACACATGAAATGACTCAAAGAGAAGAATTACAAGAAAGAAACTATTTAGGAATCACCACAGCACATAAAACAGGTTAAATTAATACCACCTCCTTCTGACAGGATTTAAGGACAAAAGCAATGATAAGGATACAATAATTAAACAGCAAAAAAACTTCTGGGAAGACAACAAAAACAATAAATCTTTGTTATTTCTTTAACAACATATTCTAACTGCTCTCCTGCCTCTCTCTGTTCATTCTCTTATTTAGTTCCTCATTTTTCCTGTTCGTAAATACAACTACTCTTTGAAGCTCTATTCCTCATTGTTAGTTCTCTTCCTGTAAAGGTAATAATCACAAAATAGTAGGTAAAACACTCCAGTTAGTTGGCTCCTGCTTTGCTCTCTAAAGTTATTTCCAATAGCTTTTTCTAAAATCTGTTTCCATTTTCTCAGTCTTGCTACTGCCCCACATGAAGTGATGTGTCCCAATTACAAACAAAGACCTTCCTACTGAACCTATATAGGTGTTTTAAAATGCTGATTCTGCACCTAACTAGATAGGTGACCTAAGCCTGGTGTAACTGAAATAATTTTTGTTCAGCACTTAGAATAAAACTTAGTAAGATTACAAAGTACTACTCAACATCTAAAACCTACTTAATATGGAAACCCAAAGGGATATTTCATTCATTCTTTTCCCACATCAAGTTCTCTACTCATTCCTTCTCCTATACCTTTGTGCTTCACATAAATTACCTTGCTTTTCCAAAGAAGAGCTCCCCCCAAACATCCCTGATTCTGTAAGATCCAAGATATATAACATTAACATTTTAAAAAATTAGGATACTATTTTTTTTTACTGAGTTGTAATTGATGTCATTGATACATTTTAAAATCTACAACTTTTAATCCATGTATTTACATGCTCTACAACTTTTGCCCTCCTACCTCCACTGTCTCTCCCCATCTTCCCTAAATGAAGACAGGAATTTGCACAGAATATTTATAAATCTTCAGGGCTCAGCCCAGTTCCATCTATTCAGCTAGTACTCAAATATTTATCTATTAAAGGAAAGACACTGCAAATAAGCATTGGTGGTGAATGAAAGTACATTTTGAGAGGTGGCTGAATGACCCTGGTCAACATTTTTTTTTTTTCCGGTACGGGGGCCTCTCCCTGCTGTGGCTTCTCCCGTTGTGGAGCACAGGCTCCGGACGCGCAGGCTCAGCGGCCATGGCTCACGGGCCCAGCCGCTCCGCGGCATGTGGGACCTTCCCAGAACAGGGCACGAACCCGTGTCCCCTGCATCGGCAGGCAGTCTCAACCACTGTGCCACGAGGGAATCTCCCTGGTTAACATTTTTAATCAGAGTGATAACAAAAAGAGGAGCTAATTCAACATGAGACAACTAAAGTTGGAAGTAGAATTCTGAAATTATAATAAATGCAGTCAATATTCAAAATGATTTCATATTCTATAAGGAAGTATTAAAAACCTCTACAAGAAACACAGCACCAATAAGTAAATACATTCACTTAGGGTATTAAATATATTTTTTTAAATGTGTAAGGAAAATATGGATGAAAACTATTTCCAGTAATTTAAATAGAAGGAAACCTGAATTTGTATATTCAAGTCCAATATTAAGACAACTGCTAGGACAAAGACAATGTAATTTAAAATGCCACCATAGAGAAATGGGAACATTTCCATTCATGGAAGGCAAGTCTTGGTGTCCTGCATTTTAAATACTGATAGAAACACTGACACACTGGAAGGGGTCTAGAAGATGTTGAGAACAATGAGGGTAGGGAATGAAAATGACCGAAGTGAGAGAAGTTTTAAGTTTATGAACCAGAGATAACAAAAACACAAGATGATAATCATCTTTTCTTGCTTCCTTTTTCCTTATCTCACTATCCAATCTATGTGTAAACATCCGAAAATAGACTGCAGTGTGATACTTCTTTCCAGTTCCACTACTACAATCACAATCCAGGTTAGTCTGGATTTCTGCCAATTGACTTATAACTGTTCTCTTTAGTTCTAAAGAGAACTAGTTCCATTCTCCAATCCTTTTTCCACAAATAGACAGATTCACATTTTAAAAATGTAAATCAAAATCTATCCCTCTCCTTCTTCTACACACGTAGAATTAGTACCTAAACTATTTAACAGTGCCTACATCTGTAATTTCGTACCTCACCATTTTCATGAACTCATTACCACAGCTATTCCCCTCCTTCATTCCGTTACAGCCATTTCTGTCCCATAAATACACCAAAGTTGTTCTCATTTAAGACTTTCACTTGTTTTGGGGGACTGAAATGCTTTATCCTAGCTCTTCTTTTTAGTTGTCTCCTTTTTATGATTCCGATCCAAGTATGGAAACCATGCTCTCAGAAGCCACTTGAACAAAAGTGCAGCATTCTTCACCCCCTAACCAAAAAACAAACAAATTTGCAAAAATAAATTTTACTCATATTACTTAACAGTAACTTATTTATCTGTTTGGGAATTTGTCTGTCTGGCTTCACTACAGATTAAATCTCACAAAGGAAGAGATTTAGTTTTATACTCTGCAGTATCTATTTTATTGCCAAGAACAGCATCAAGCATAGAGTATGTGGTTCTGAAATACTAGTTGAATGTTATTCGTTTTGCAAAAATCCTAAAATAATCTGGGGCATTGAGACAAAAAGTACATTTTGGATCAGCCTTTGAATATATTCATGAATTAGAGCTGAGGTAATGACCATACTGAAGAAGTTACCAAATGACCACCCATAAATTGTGGATTTTTAATAGGACTTACTCTGTTAGTTAAGAATTTGAATAACATTCTTTCAAACTTTTCTAACTTTACTTCTCAAACATTTAACAAAAACAGAATGTGTCAATAAGTAAAACAGTGCATAGGCACATTACCCTGACCCTGCAATTTCTGTCTGGATATATTGGTTAGAACAAAATTTTGAAAATAAATTTGAAATTGTTTAAAATTAGCCAGCACTATTTTTAAAGATACTGGGAGACACTGTATATCTTCCTCTCCCATTCACAAAGTTCATAAACATAATATACAGGCCCTGAAGGGACTTAAGAACAACTAAGAAAATTACTGGTTTAACTATTTAGCCTGTAATTTCCCAAATTCATTTCAGCAGAGTTATTTTTCATTAGTGATGGAGTTGGGGGAGAAGGGCAAGAAAAGCATGTAAACTGAAATCTGGAGAAGCACTAAGTGGCACTGCCAGAAAAAATGTACAAGAAGAAACATCATGGTTCCATTCCATACCACTGCAATAAAGCAAATATTGCAATAAGGCAAGTCACAATTTTCTGCTTTCGCAGAAGTTAGGTTTACTATGTATGGTAGTCTATTAAGTCTGCAATAGCATTATATCAAAAATAACAATGCATACACCTTAATCAAAAATACTTCATTGCAAGAAAAATTGCTAATCAGCATGTGAACCTTCAGCAAGTCATAATCTTTTCACAATAGTAACATCAAAGAGCACTAATCATAGATCACTGCAGGAAATATAGTCATAAAGAAAAAATCTGAAGTATTGCGGGAATTACCAACATGAGACACAAAGAAAGAAAGTGGGCAAGTGCTCCTGAAAAGATGGTGCTGACAGACTTGTTCACAAACCCTCAATTTGTAGAAAACAATATCTGCAAAGAGCAATAAGGCAAAGAGCAATAAAATGAGGTATGCCTGTATTCTAAATATACCTACAAAAGAAATGGAACAGAAACTAGGCTAATAAATCAGAAATTACTAGAATATATATATTCAAGTTGTTTATCTACTAAATTTGTAATGAGTGGTTCAAGAAGATAAGGGAATGATTTAATTATGGCAGAAAATTTAAATAGTTAAAACACTATTTTAAATGCTAATTTCTTTACGAGATATTTTTATTTTAGTATCATTCTCACTCCCTGTGCTGCAGGCAGACATCAAATACTAAAACTAAAGATATCCCAGGATGTCACTTTGGTCAGAGGGTAAGGGAAAGCACAGATGTGTGAATTTACTGGTAAAGAATCATGTATGCCTTCACTCCTCTTTGTACCACAACAATCTATTTGGAAAGAAAAAATATTTTTTTACATGTGAATGCTCTTATTTTGTCAAGATATCTGAACCACTTTATCATCTGATGTCAACTGACGTAATTCTTTGGGGTAAAAATAATCATTAGGAAACACTCTTCACCATATTCCCTATCCCTATCACCAACCCCACAAGAGGAACTATAGCAATTTTGGAAAGTACTTACTTAATCATTTCAAAAAGCTTGGGATCTGAGACTTTGATATTTCGTGCCATATTCCAGGAGAGATGAACCATGGGTACCACTGACTTCACACTTTGCAATTTGTTCCACTCATACCGTTCTACTGCCAGTTTATACTGGCAGGCTAGGAGGAAAAAAATTTTTTTTAAGTTATAAAGCAAACTAACAAAATATATGAACATAATCATTATAACCTCTCAGGTGACCATTTTAACAGCAATTCTGAAAAACTAAAAGCACTAAAAAACTGTTTTATAAGTTGCAGGATACAATTTATGCACAGAAATCTCTTGCATTCTTATACACTAATGATGAAAAATCTGAAAGAGAAATTATGGAAACACTCCCATTTATTATTGCAACAAAAAGAATAAAATACCTAGGAATAAACCTACCTAGGGAAACAAAAGACCTGTATGCAGAAAACTATAAGACACTGATGAAAGAAATTAAAGATGATACCACCAGGCGGAGAGATATAACATGTTCTTGGATTGGAAGAATCAATATTGTGAAAATGACTATACTACCCAAAGCAATCTACAGAATCAATGCAATCCCTATCAAATTACCAATAGCAATTTTTATGGAAAAAGAACAAATCATCTCAAAATTTGTATGGAGACACAAAAGACCCCAAATAGCTAAAGCAGTCTTGAGGGAAAAAAAAAAGAGCTGAAGGAATCAGACTCCCTGACTTCAAACTGTACTACAAAGCCACAGTAATCACGACAATACTGTATTGGCACAAAAACAGAAACACAGGTTAATGGAACAAGATAGAAAGCCCAGAGATAAACCCAAGCACCTATGGTCACCTAATCTATGACAAAGGAGAAAAAGATATACAATGGAGAAAAGACAGTCTCTTCAATAAGTGGTGCTGGGAAAACTGGACAGCTACATGTTAAAGAATGAAATTAGAACACTCCCTAACACCATACACAAAAATAAACTCAAAATGGATTCGAGACCTAAATCTAAGACTGGACACTATAAAACTCTTAGAGGAAAACATAGGCAGAACACTCTTTGACATAAATCACATCAAGATCTTTTTTGATGGACCTCCTAGAGTCATGGAAATAAAAACAAAAATAAACAAATGGGACCTAAACAAACTTAAAGGCTTTTGCACAGCAAAGGAAACCATAAACAAGACGAAAGACAAACCTCAGAACGGGATAAAATATTCGCAAACAAATCAACCGACAAAGGATTAATCTCCAAAATATATAAACAGCTCATGCAGCTCGATATTAAAGAAACGAACAACCCAATCCAAAAATGGGCAGAAAACCTAAATAGACATTTCTCCAAAGAAGACATACGGATGGCCAAGAAGCACATAAAAAACCGCTCAACATCGCTAATTATTAGAGAAATGCAAATCAAAACTACAATGAGGTATCACCTCACATCAGTTAGAATGGGCATCATCAGAAAATCTACAAACAACAAATGCTGGAGAGGGCGTGGAGAAAAGGGAGCCCTCTTGCACCGTTGGTGGGAATGTAAATTGATACAGCCACTATGGAGAACAGTACGGAGGTTCCTTAAAAAACTAAAAATAGAATTACCATATGATCCAGCAATCCCACTACTGGGCATATACCCAGAGAAAACAGTAATTCAAAAAGACACGTGCCCCCAATGTTCATTGCAGCACTATTTACAACAGCCAGGTCATGGAAGCAACCTAAATGCCCGTCAAAAGGGGAATAGATAAAGAAGATGTGGTCCATATATACAATGGAATGTTACTCAGCCATAAAAAGGAACGAAATTGAGTAATCTGTTGAGACATGGATGGATCTAGAGACTGTCATACAGAGTGAAATAAGTCAGAAAGAGAAAAACAAATATATCGTATATTAACACATGTATGTGGAACCTAGAGAAATGGTACAGATGAACCAATATGCAGGGCAGAAGTTGAGAAAGAGATGTAGAGAACAAATGTATGGACACCAAGGGGGGAAAACGTGGGGTGGCGATGGTGGTGTGCTGAATTGAGAGATTGGGATTGACATGTATACAGTGATGTGTATAAAACTGATGACTAAAGAACCTGCAGTATAAAAAAAGAAACAAAAAAAAGAAATAATACTAAACTTTCTTTGGCTTATTTGTATGGAAATATATTAATATAAATGTTTCAGACATTACATGAAATTTCTTAAAATCTTATATGTTCTGGTATAATAAGTCATAATTCTAGTTATTACTTTAAAATGTATATATCAGAAATAACTAAATTTCCTTGTCAATTGCATTACTATGAACTTTCATCAAATCTTTAACCGTGGTCATTTTTAAGTCTTTTGTCATTTACAGACAGTTCTGGGTGTATTCTGTTGCTTTCGCAAAAATGTTCCTATTTTCATCTTCAAGGAATTCATGGAAAAGACTCTGACAAGTACAGGTTTGTGGTAACTGACTATACTGCTGAACTGAATGAATAAGCATTTTCAGAATTCTAATGGAAAACTGATGACTTCATGAAAGTGCTAACAAAAGATCAAGATGAAATAAAAAGGGACTGAGTGAACTAATGAGGATGATTATAATTTTTGTGACTTACTTTTTGAATAAAAATTTTTAAAAAAACTTTCATAAGAATTACAGTTAAAAATTATCATTAAAGAGCACTTACTATGTGGTAAGCATTGTGCATGGCTCTTTTCACATCTCATTAAATTCTTTGAAACCCTCATTTTTTCAGACTAAAATAATTTCTCATTTTTCAGATTAAAAGAATGAGGCACTGAGATTTCAAAACACTTATCCAAAGTCACAAAACTAACAAAGACCAGATTTTTCATCTTACATATATTAGACAGAGTTTGACATAAGACTGTTGATGTGATATATCAGAAGAAATAAAAGTCTAAAAAATAACTATTCTGCTTTGCTTTTCCCTATAAAAGATTTCCTTTATAAAAGAGACACACAACAGTCTAAAATATCAAAAGTATATCCTCTATGATTACAAAAGCATACATTTGTTACTTGCTACATCCATTTCTTAAGTTGAATTTACTCTCTGTACTAACCATTGAGATTTTTCCTTGGACACAATTTTTCAATTTTTGTGAGTTACTTTCTAATAGAAAAATAATATATATTAGAATTCTTTAAAATGTAAAACCTGTCATTATTATTTATAATACCTGTAAGTGGACCAACATTCCAAGCAATATTGTTGCACCAGCCAACAGCCTGAACCCAGTGCACAGTGCCTGCATTTATCCAGACCAAATCTCCAGGTCTTTGAATAAATCTATATACAGGAACATTAGCTTCATAAAGATCTTCAAGATTGGGCCACCAAGAACTCATTAAAAAATTCAAATTATTTCTGAAAAAAATAATGAATAATGTTAATGGATAAAGTTTTTTTAATGTCTCATCAAAAATGGAGAGATAATTTCAAAAGACTAAAAGATGCTCTTACTGTATACTTCATTAAAACTTTACTGTAACAAGAACTATGTATTTCAAAACTGAGAGCTCTAGAATATAAGAAGCAGTCCTGAAAAAAATTAATAGGAGATGAAAATAGGTATACTTATTCAAAGATCTGTCCCATATGTCTAAACTTACTTTTCAAAAGTATAAATGTTAAATTTTCAAGTTATACTTAAATATTAAATAAACTGATTTTTTGGTTTAATGTCAATTTGAATTAGGTATAATTCACATACAATAAAATTCACCCATTTATGAGTGTTGACAAGTGGGTAACTACCAACACAAGACAGAATATTTTCTTTAAGATTTGGGGCACTATGATTTCAGTAGCAATTGTTCAACTACGTCAGTAAGAAAGCAGTCATGTATACAATACATAAACAAACAGGTGTGGCTATGTACTAGTAAAACTTTACAAAAGAGTTGGCAGGCCGGAACAAACTAATTTTTAAATTTTCTTTCAATAAGGATTTTGATTTACTCCTTTTTGATTTACTCCTTCTTCTTAAAGAACTTCTTTAATATCTAGGAATCTGTTAAACAGGAAATTTAGAGACTACTTCTTACTTAGAATCCTATGGCAGATGTAAGAGCAAAGATCTTCCCTCAATTCAACAGTGGAAGAAGACTCCTGCCTCTTGTTTTCTCCCAGGAATTTGAGAGAAGGTCCTTGTTCTTACATGAATCAACACTACCAGCAACCAAATTATTAAGCTTTTATTTAAATTCTGGTTTTTTATTATTCTCCTTCATTACAGTATTAGGTTTTGTTTTTTTTTTTGCAGTACACGGGCCTCTCACTGTTGTGGCCTCTCCCGTTGTGGAGCACAGGCTCCGGACGCGCAGGCTCAGCAGCCATGGCTCACGGGCCCTGCCGCTCCGCGGCATGTGGCATCTTCCCGAACCAGGGCACGAACCCGTGTCCCCTGCATCAGCAGGCGGACTCAACCACTGCGCCACCAGGGAAGCCCACTATTAGGTATTTTAATGAAACTATGTTACCAATTTTTCTACTAGGAATACTAAGATTAACAATTTCAAATTAATTTTTTTCAAAAGAAAAAATTCACATGGTAGGACTGTTCCTTTCTGAATATCCAAAAAAAGCTTTTGCTCTATTTCTATGTTTTCTCTGAAAAAATATGACAGAGGGTGCCTTTGAGTTGTCTCTAAGAATCCACCTTCTATTCCTCTTTATTCCTCCTAAAATGGAAGGATTTTCTTGAGACAAGTCTGACTGACATTGACATTTAAGGGCTAAACACTGGTTCTTTTTTGGTATAAGGTTTCAAATACTGCGAGGAAGGGGAGGGAAGAGGGGAGGGGAGAGGAGGAAGGGAAAAATGATGAAAGAAGAAAAGAAAAAAGTATAAGCACAGTACAAACCCTAGCCCTAATTCACCCAACACTGCCAACATGAAACTCTCCATAAAAATTTCTCCATAAAAATTTTAAAAACTCTCCATAAAAATAAAAAATAAAAAAATAATAAAAGAAAAGAAAAAAGAAAAAATAATAGAAGAAAAAAAATGAAAGGAAAACCAACCATGGCATATAGATCAAGCATTTTTTCCAAAAGGTCAAAACAGGGATTGATTTTAACATAACATGTTATCTGGAATCATAAAATAAACTACAGAACTTACAGACATTAGAAGCAATATCCTTCTGCAAAACAATATTAGAGTAAAAAGCTAAGAGGACAAGTGGCATTCTGCAACTTAAGATAACCTGATTATTTTTATTACTCTGGAGTTTAAACTTTGGGGATATCACCTATCTTTTCCAACTACACTTGACCTAAGATATTTGAAAGAAAAGAAAGTTAAACTCTGAAAATAGTTTCTACTCAAAATAATACGAATCACTATATTGTATGTGTAATAACTACCATACAATATAAGAAATAAATGCTTTCTGCAGCACAATGGAGATTTCCCGTATGACAATTCTTCCCCCCTGCTTATTAAGTCACTAGTTTCCTGGTGAACAAAAGTTCAGATAGATGATTATACTATTTTCCTGGGGTGGGGTGTGGGGTGGGGGAGATAAACAAACAAAACAAAAAGAAACAAGAAAGATTATACTGTTTTCCTGATCAATTTTAAAATTTAAGAAATTTCACCTTCCTTATCATAAGGAAAACTTATACATAAGACATTAAAAACTGACTATATCTTGACAGTAATTAGGAGAAGTTTGGAGTATTGTTCTTGTTAACCACTATGACATACTTTTTACTAAATAAACTATGAATAAAGACCCTCTATAATGTTAAAGATTTTAGTATATGAAATACGTGTATTGATTTTAAAATAATCACACATGAAAATTTTGAGAATTATATCCAATTTTTAATTGTTTAAGTATATGATGTATAATATACACTATAGCAGTACCATTACCAACTCTGAAAACAGCAGGTAATTTGCTTGCTACTGGACACTGATAATTTTAGGCTGAATTTACAAAGATACACAATCTTGAGTTATAAGTAAGGTAATTAATTTTGGAATTCCTGCCATTTCTAAATTCAATTATAATGAGCTTAATTTTTCTTTAAAGCACAATTTTCAAATGAATGTATCAGTTTTAAAAATTAACATAAAAAACAATTCACTCCGTAGTCTCTGAATTCGTGGCATCTTTCATTTGATATAAGAAAATAAAAGAGGGCTTCCCTGGTGGCGCAGTGGTTGGGAGTCCGCCTGCCAATGCAGCGGACACGGGTTCGTGCCCTGGTCCGGGAAGATCCCACACGCCGCGGAGCAGCTGGGCCCGTGAGCCATGGCTGCTGAGCCTGTGCTCCGCAACGGGAGATGCCACAACAGTGAGAGGCCCACGTACCACAAAACAAAAAAAAAAAAAAAAGAAAAAAAGAGAAAAGATTTGAAATAAAATCATTTATAATAAATTGCTGAATGAAAATTAAAACTTCAGGATCAGGGCTTCCCTGGTGGCCCAGTAGTTAAGAATCTGCCTGCCAATGCAGGGGACACGGGTTCAATCCCTGGTCCCAGAAGATCCCACATGCCGCGGAGCAACTAAGCCCATGAGCCACAATTACTGAAGCCCGCAGGCCTAGAGCCCACCCTCCACAGTAGGAGAAGCCACCATAATGAGAAGGTCCCGCTCACCACCACTAGAGAAAGCCTGTGCGCAACAACGAAGACCCAATGCAGCCAAAAATAAATAAGATAAATAAATTTATTTCAGAAAAAAAATTCAAGATCAGACTTTGTTCTTTACAATAACTGTTTTCTCATAATTACTTTAAAAGAAAATTTAGTTCAGAAACCTACTTTTCACAGAAGTCATTCAGAACACCCCAATAATCCTCAGGAACAACAAACCATTCACAATCACCTGGACCAATATTTATATTAACAGAACAAAAGTTGTTATTTTCTTGGTGACCTGAAATGTAAAAGGAAAAAAAAATCATTATTACACTGTAAATTCAATGAGAGAAATGTGCCTTTAAATCACTGAGTTGTTTTGAGGATTAGGTGAAAAATAAATGCTTATAAATCAATGAAGAGCCTATGAATAAGCAATAAATATTAGCTATTATCACTATTACTACATCCACCTCTAAACCATCCCAACTCACAAAGAGTACAGAAAATTAATGAATGAGGTATGGTTTTCAAAATGTTAACTGGCCCCTTAGCAACTTGGAACTACAATAAACATCCCAATTTGATGCTTATAACCCTCCCACCAGAGATAGAGATGGTAATCTCTTAGAATGTGGGCTGAGAGCAAACTAAATTTTTCAGAACACATGTAAAGGCCATGTCAGAATGTAAACTCTTATAGCGCATACCATTTCTTTTATGTATCAATAAGTAAGAACAGTAACTTTACCAAACAGGAACTTAACACAATGTTTGTTTGAATTATACAGAGCAGACTAAAACATATCACAAATTTCTTCTAAGGAACTCCTTAGAGATCCATAGGATAATACTGCGGAACTAATGACACATGAACAAATGAAACACCCCAAGAACTTTTAGGCACAGAGGTAATATACTAAATTTGGCTTCTGCCCCTAGATTTTAAGTGAAAGACATTTTCTATTTCCTTTGATTCATTTCATTTTCACATATTTACTTTTACAAAATATTCCAAATAGGATGAAATAATTTTCAAATACAAATGAATCTTAATAGATCTAGTCCAGCAACTTCCCTGGTGGTCCAGTGGTTAAGAATCCACCTTCCAATGCAGGGGATTTGGTTCAATCCCTGGTTGGGGAACTAAGATCCCACATGCTGCAGAGCAACTAAGCCTGTGTACCACAACTAGAGAAAAGCCCACAAGCCACGACAAAAGATCCTGCATGTTGCAGCTAATACCCGACACAGTCAAAAAAAAAAGAACTAGTCCAATACTATACATACATTTAAAAATCTTGAAAGGTGAAATTCTTGCCTGGTATTATGAAGTTATTAGTGACAAAGAAGGCCAAGATATTAAATCTTTTTTCAATTATTAGTATTTTGCATATTTCTTTTCACCTGACCCAAATACTGACAAAACAGTATCATGTAAAGTGAATTTCCAATAATAGCCTAGGAATAAACATTCCAACCAGTGGGTTCTATGCCTGGCTGTATATCAGAATCCCTGAGGAGCTTTTAAAAAGTACTGACATCTCATCCTCAAAATGATTCAGTATTTCTTCTAAAAGCTTTCCAGCAGATTCCAATAAGCACACAAAGCGGGGCACCCTAACTCATTTACATAAAAGCAACAACCCATTTTAAAAAATTAGTTGGCCACTTTACAGTGAGACTGTGGTGAAGAAGAAAGAACTATAGCTGCTGCAAGAAGAAAACAGAAAAACAAGAAAATGACATGTATCCTGTATATATCAGCATATAGCTGAACTGGTTGTTTCCTGCTAAAGTCTGAGCTAACTTCCAGAGACTGGAACTTACAAAATTACTAAGTATCTAGACTGTCACCTATGACATAAGTAATGTCAACACAAAGGGAACAAAGATGATTTTATATTTGAGTTGAATGAAACTTTATGATTTTAAATCAGGAGATGACAAACTACAGCCTCTTGGCCAAATACCTGTTCTTATAAATAAAACTGCAGATAAGTTTATTAGTTTATGCTCTGTCTACAGGTGTATTCATACTACAACATCAGAATTAAGCAGTTATAACAGAGACCTTGTGCACTCTCGTAACTTCACACTGCTGGTTGGCAAACTATATACAAATTGCCTTAACACAGTTATAACTCAATATAGCATCTTAACTGGAAAGCATATCATCATACTTCAACATTTCATTTCTTTTAATTACAAGTGCATAACCATAATGTGAAGAGAAGAAAAACAAATGTCAAATGTAACACTTTTAAGGTATCTAGGAATGTGAATGATTTACTCCATTTAACAGGAAAACACTGTACTTACCATGTA
This sequence comes from Pseudorca crassidens, assembly GCF_039906515.1. Classification (NCBI taxonomy): domain Eukaryota; kingdom Metazoa; phylum Chordata; class Mammalia; order Artiodactyla; family Delphinidae; genus Pseudorca; species Pseudorca crassidens. The sequence continues at coordinate 9,520,779 of NC_090318.1, forward strand.
ATGATGTTCTTTCTGTGCTAAAATATTACTATGTTCCTTGAAACTACAAAACCAAATGATCATTACATTATGTCTCACATGGAAACAGTGAAAGAAAAATTAGAAAGCTTAAAATGCATTATATGATCATGGCAGAAATTTTCACCAAACAAACAAACAAAAAAAACCAAAACCGAGGCTGAACCAAAGTTTGTCTCTGGGCAGGCAAGCAAAGCTGTTTACAGATAGCATGTTAATTAAATCATGTTTGGTTGTAGTGGTAAAAAAACATTTCTAGAGAAAATAAAATGTTTCCACATGATTAGCCTTTTGTTGAGAACAGCTACTCAATGAAGATGATGGAAGTCACGTATATAATCAACTAAAAAATGTAGTAAATAACTTTTGAGGGAACATCAATGATTAATTAAAAACAAAGAAAATAATTTCAAGCAGTTTTTCTTGAAATAATTTCAAGCAGGCCCTTCATAAGTCAGTAAGTACTACTACTACTACTCAATTGGTATTGTTTACTTGAGGAGTCAAAGCCAAATGTGAAGTCACTGAAGATTTTGTCTCTAAAAGTGATCTTCACAGGACCAACTGTTAAGTGAGAATATTTTCAAAGTTGCAAAAATATTCAATCAAGTACTTCTGAATTGGAATCTGCTAAGAAAAATTACAACTAATGGTAGGGAAAATATGTCTAGGAGGAAAAAGTGTACTTGGAAAATTAACAAAGTCTGTGAAAATGTTCGGGTACTAGATGCCTGTGGTTTTTCACTGTACTATTCACTGACAGATACTTTACGAAAATTGTGTGTGTGTGTGTGTGTGTGTGTGTGTGCGCGCACGCGCGCGCACCACTCTCAAAGACTTAATACCAAATCTATGAATTTGTGACAGAAACAGAAGCCAGCTGTCCTGATATTCCCCATGGCTTTGCAGTGGTGACACTGGGCTCTAATTTTTAGAGACTGGAAATTTTTTGAATGAAGCCAACTGTCAGCCACTGATAAAGGTACATTATCTCTACTGTGGGATTTAAAATTAAATAAAATGCTACATATTCTTTCCCTTAAACATTTGTTGCAAACCCTAAAGCAAGTGAAGAGAACATTTCCATATTGCAAAAGCCTTCTACCTGACCTTCAACTGAAAAAACTGCATCTGAAATGCAATTAAATAAAAAAGGAAAATGTAAAGTAAGACAAAAAAACAACAAAAAACCCTAACAGAATTCTGTAAATGACTGCCAACTAGTTGAATGCAGTCAATAAAATATGCTCATAGATTAATAAGAATATCTGGCAGCATCTATTTACATGAAAAACATTTTTAAAGATGAAACGTAAAAATTCTCACTACATAAAGCTTTAACAGATGTATATTTGTAGCTGATTCTGATGACAGGGAATACTGACTTTGAGCCCCAGTAAGGTAAAATGTTATTCCCCCTTTAGGGTTATTTGTATTTTGTCAATTATTTGTCTCAATTTTGTCTCAACTATTAGGTATTTTGACTTTCATCAATGAACAGACATGGAAGTAAGTTTTTTCTATTTTTACATATGTATCTTCATAATATTCTCAATTTTACCTCTTGGCTTATAAAGCATAAAATACTTACTATTTAACTTTTTAAGTTACCTGACTTCCACATTAGTTTCTGAATTACATTTTAAGAAATATAATGGGACAGTTTAGCAAATACTAGTGCATCACAAATTTTAAGTATTTTCAGTGAAGCTTTTATTACATGTAGTATACATACTAGTTCATTACTAGTAAGAACTGTAACTGTGATGAACAAGGCGTGGAAAACTGACAATCTGCAGTCAATGGAATCAAGACAAAGCCTCTCAAGTGCTTTAAGTGCCTTTACTCAATGAGCAACTTAATGTCCCCTTGCTAGGTTAAATTTTTCTGATCGTATTGATGTTTACATATAAAAAGGATAAAAGTCACACTGACAGAACAAATTAATATCCTCAGCTTTAATTACAAATTATTTTTGCCTATTAGAAAGAATTTTAAAATCCTTTTGTCTTTATTAGTTATAAACAGGAAACTGATTGCAGGTGCATCTATCACATTTAACTAAATAACTCTTTTTTTTCAACTCTACAAGGGAAGTTATTTCATAAAAATAACCTGGTGTCCGACTCCCTGGAACTTTCATGTACAGCTGAACTGTATTCATGCCCAGTACGGTATGACCGAGGTGGCTTAGAAGATTTCCTGCTGATACAACACGTACAAAAGCTGGGAGTTTACTCAGTTCATGTAGCTGCAACTTCCACCTGAAATACAGTAACAGATTAGAAGTGTAATCCTGCAGCAAATATTTATGAGAATTAACCATGTCCTCAAAAACCTTGTGATCCAATTAGAAAACATTTAAATCTCTAAAATAATACTTTTAAGATCAAAAGAACTAGTATTTAACTTTTTCCAAAAAAAAAGTCCTAAAGCAGGTTTACTTTAAAAAAAAAACCATAAAAATTTATGATAATCTTTATAAATGAAAGAAATAATTTTTATTTGTAAATCTGTAAAACTGTTTTGGCACTCTTTGGTAACAAAAATCTGAATTCATTATCTAGGGACTTCCCTGGTGGTCCAGTGGGTAACTCTGTGCTCCTAAAGCAGGGGACCTGGGTTCAATCCCTGGTCGGGGAACTAGATCCCACATGCATGCCGCAACTAAGAGTCCACATGCCACAACGAAGACCCGGTGAAGCCAAAATAAATAAATAATGTAACAAAAATGATTCTGTAACACTAGCATTTTTAGCTAGAACTTCTTTGTGAACACACACACACACACATACACACACACACACACACAGTATAACTACTGGATTAAAGAAAATATGAAAGTAGGCAGTTTCCAATCCTGCAATCCTATTTGTACTTCATGGAAATAGAACAGGAGGCCTTACTTTTTGCCATCAGAGAGGTCAATGTTAGTCCCAAATTTTATAGTTTTAAAAGGTCCTTTCCTTCTCTTTCCAGAACTTTAAAAAAAAAAAAAAATTAAATTAAATTCATGCCTTTTGGACAGAAATAGAGTGCACACTAAAATTTACTTACTTATCTGAAGATGTGGATTCATTATCTGAACATTCTTTATGTTGCATTCTTTTCTCATTTTCTTCCTATAGATTAAGCAAATACATTCACACTTAGTATTGTGCTACAGACTATAGTTCCCGTTACACAACTGAATAAAAGTCATATCTACATGAGTGCTACTGGTTACAATCTGAAAACTAATTTGCTACAGGCACATTTCACCAAAAAGCAAAGTTTGTTTTTCCCTATATATACTCTCCAATAACAATGAAATCTGCAGGTTCTTGTACTTGCCACAAATTCAAAATGATAAAAAAAATTAAAGCAAGATTCTGTAACCTTGCTAAGTATCAAAATTACTTATGGGGCTTCCCTGGTGGCGCAGTGGTTGAGAGTACGCCTGCCAATGCAGGGGACGCGGGTTCGTGCCTTGGTCCAGGAAGATCCCACATGCCACAGAGCGGCTGGGCCCATGAGCCATGGCCGCTAAGCCTGCGCGTCTGGAGCCTGTGCTCCGCAAAGGGAGAGGCCACAACAGTGAGAGACCCGCATACCGCAAAAAAAAAAAATTACTTATGAATGCCAAGAATGAATGCTGAAGTACATATTCTAAACTGGCAGAAGTGTGTGTGCCTATAAAAACAACAGTTATGAGATGTATAGGGTAAGAAATTCAAGACTGTCTATTATTAACTATAGATTTCTTTTGTTATTCTGACTTTGCCTGTGGGGAGTACACAAAGAAAACTAAGGGAATATAAAGAAGTTCTTCACAGACTAAATTACTGACACAACAAATTCTATATAAATAATAAAACACATAGCACTAGTAAGGAAATTAAATGCTGAATAAAAACGTGTTATTCTCTTGACAAAGATGTTAATATAATTCTATGAGGAAATGGTACTATAACAACTGGAAATCCACATTTAAAAGGATGATGTTAGGCCCCTACCTTTTACCAAATAGAAAAATTAATGGATCAATGACCCAAATGTAAGAGCTACAACTATAAAACTCCTACAATAAAACATAAGAGTAAATCTGAATGACCATGTAATTAGGCAAAGATTCCTTAGCTCTGACACCAAAAGTAAAGCAACTGAAAAAAAAAAAGTATTCACCTAAACTTTAAAATTCTGTGCTTCAAGGACACCATCAAGAAAAAGTGAAACGACAACTCATAGAATAGGGAAACGAATCGCAAATTAAATACTTTAGAAAATGACTTTGTCAAACACGTAAGAAGTTTGGAAGTAGCCACCGCATCCTAACCACAAGTACAAACCGTGCAATCAGTAATTCTCAGATTACTTAAGAGAAGTGAGAACACATGGCAAACTGTTGCCCACAAAACTGGAGAGAGGGATAAATAATGGAAATCAAAACTAATGGGAGCAGAAACCTCCATGGATACCTATGCTGAAAATATCAGAAAAAATCCCCTTCTGAAACATACCAGGGCATTATTTTCTTCTTAGCAAGATCTGCCCTCTGGAGAAACTACTTAACCAGAGCCTAATTTCTGGAATTTTATCAGACCTGCATCTCCAGAGAGGAGGGAAATACCCATCTCCAGCTCACTCTAGCCATCCAGTCTTACTCAATGAATGGGGAAAACAAAAACCCAAAGATGAAGCACTACTGAAGTTCACAGTATAGAGGCACAGGCTCACAAAGACGGAGACCAAATCACAGGATAATAGAATATTTCCCCTACCCCAATATTTTTTACGAATAGGTTACTAAAGCTTATTTACAGCAGTTCCATTTACACAGCACATCATGTCTGTCTTTCAACAAAAAATTACAAGGTATAACAGAAGTCAGAAAAATAGCATGAAAACACACAGCAAGCACTGGGAACAGTCTCTGACGTGGCGCAAATGCTGGAATTCTAAGACTAATAATTTTAAATTGTAGTTTATTATGCAAAGAATTCTAAATGATAAAGTAGAAATCATACTAAACACATGGGCAATGTAAGCAGGGAAATGGAAATTTTTTAAAAGAACCAGAAAGAAACGCTAGAAGTCAAAAACATGAACAGAACTGAAGAATGCTTTTCATGGGAGTATTAAAAATGGATACAGGTAAGGAAGAAATTTGAGTTTGAGGATATCTGAAATTTCCAAATCTGAAAAAGAAAAAAAAAATTCACAACCCCCCCCCCCCCCCGAAGATGCAAGGACTGTAGGAAAGTTATGAAGATGTAACATATACAAACTGGCAATGTAGAAATAGAAGAAATATATGAACAAGCAGGAATTCCCAGTGGTACAGTATTTAGAACTCAGAACTTTCACTGCTGGGGCTGCGTTCAATCCCTAGCCTAGGAACTAAGCTCTTGCATCCTGTGCAGTGCAGCAAAAATAAATAAATAAAAATAAAAAATAAGTAAATAAATAATCTCCTGCTCCGCCTCCCCAAATGAAGAGATATTAAACCACAGAACACAGAAGTTCTGAGTAAAATGAAGAAGGATAAATGTCCAAACCCTAAAGCTAGGTGTACAATACTCAAACTACAGAAAATCAAAGATATGGGAAGAGCTGAGAACTGGAGCCTGAGAAAATGAAAACATCTCATTTATACTGGATGAAACGCAGGGATTAACATCCAACTCTTCTTTAAAAACCATGCACGCAAGAATACAGTGAAGCTGAAAAATAAAAAGAAAATCACACTAGAATTCTGTACCTTCAGAAATGACCCTTTAAGAGTAAAAGAGATGTAAAGGCTTTTTGGGTGAATAAAAATTTACAAACACTGCTGCCAGAAAAACTGCCTTTTAAGAATATTTAGTTCTTTAGAGAAGAAAAATGGTACAGGTCAGAGTTTCTGATATACAAAAATAAAAGCAACCAAAAAAGGAGTAAGTGAAAGAAAATAAAAATATTTCTTATTTTTGTTTTTATAATTGATATAAATAACATGTAACACTGTATCATGTTTAGGTATACAATAAATGATTTGATATATGTATGTATTTTAAAATGATTAAAATAAGTTTAGCTTTTATTGTCTACACACACACACACACACACATATTTTCTTTATCTCCTCATCTGTGATGGACACTTAAGTTTCTGCCATTTTTTGGTCTTGTAACTAATGCTACAATGAACAAGGGGCTGCAGATACCTTTTTGAGATAGTCATGATATACTCGTCAGGTATTAGGCCAGCAGTCCAACTACTGCATCCATGGCAGGCCTATTTTTAGTTTATTTGAGGAACTTCCATATTTTTCTCCATAGTGACTGTGCCAGTTTACCTACCCACCAACAGTACACAAGCGTTCCTTATTCTCTACATCCTCACATATCTCTAGATTTTTTGATGACAGCCATTCAAACAGGTGTGAAGGTAGTATTGCACTGTGGTTTTTATTTGCATTTCCCTGACGATTAGTAATGTTGAGAATTTTTAACATGAACCGGCTGGCCATTAGTCTAACTTCTTTGGAAAAATATCTATTGCAATCCGCTCCTCATTTTTAAGTGGATAATTTCTTTGTTTTCTGTTGAGTTATATGAGTTCCGTATATACTTTAGATATTAACACCTTATCAGATATAAGATTTGCAAATATTTTCTCCCATTCTGTAGGTTACCTTCTTGTTTTGTTGATCGTTTCCTTTGCTATGCAGAAGTTTTTTAGTGTTGCCTTTGCTTTTAGTGTCAAATCTAAAAAGTCACTGCTGAGACCAATGTCAAGGAGCTTACTGCCTACTAGGAGGTTTATGATTTCAGGTCTTACATTCAAGTCTTTAATCCATTTTGATCGTCTAATATTCTTCTTATTCTTAACTAATCTAACAGATTACACTTTGCTCAAAATAATAATAGAAACAGGTATTTTGATTATGTATGCAGATACATATACATATATATATATATATACACACACACACACATATATATGAAATGAATGATACCAATGGTTCAAGGAGCAGGAGTGAAAACATTGGCATACTGTGTAATAAGATACTCATGCAGCCCCTTCAGCTGTACAGTGTTACTTGAAAGTAGAATTGGATTAGTTGTTAAGGTATATTGCAATCTCTATGGCAACCACTAAAAAAAAAATTTTAAGTATAACTGATGTGCTAAGAAAGCAGAGAAAAAGTATCATATACTATGCTCAATTAAAGTTTTTTAAAAGGCAGAAACAGTGAAAGAAAAAAATAAAGCAAAATATTAGTACACGGCTTCCCTGGTGGAGTAGTGGTTAAGAATCCGCCTGCCAGTGCAGGGGACACAGGTTCGAGCCCTGGTCCGAGAAGATCCCACATGCCACGGAGCAACTAAGCCCATGGGCCACAACAGTTGAGCCTGCACTCTAGAGCCCATGAGCCACACCTACTGAGCTCGCGTGCTGCAACTACTGAAGCCTGCGTGCCTAGAGCCCGAGCTCTGCAACAAGAGAAGCCACCACAATGAGAAGCCCGCACACCGCAACGAAGAGTAGCCCCCGCTTGCCGCAACTAAAGAAAGCCTGCGTGCAGCAACGAAGACCCAACGCAGCCAAAAATTAAAAAAAAAAAAAAAGCAGCAGCCAACCCACAGCTGCAGCCAGTTAAAAAAAAACCAAAAACCAAAACACCCCAAAATATTAGCACAAAAAAGTAACAAAATTGTAGGTATTAATCAATCTATACCAGTAAGCACTTTGAATGTCAATGGTCTAAACACACCAATTAAAAGACAGACGTTGTCAGAGTGGATAAAAAATTAAGACCCAAATACAAGTGGTGTATGAGGAACCCACCATGTTACATATAAAGACACATACACATTAAAAAAGAAGTAGATGGCAAAATATATACCATGCTAACACTAATCAAAAGAATGTAGGAGTAGCTAAGATTAATTTCAGACAGGTTATACTTTGGAACAGAGACAAAGCACAGCAATACACAATGATAAATGGCTGAAGTCTTCAATAAGACAAAAATAATGCTTAATGTGTATAAGCCTAACAACAGCATCAAAATACATGTGGCAAATTTTCTTTTTCATGTGGCGAAAACTGATGGACTTGCAAGGAGAAATAGATGAATCCACTACTAGAGCTGGAGATTTTAATACCTTTCAATGAGGAATATCTTCAGCAGGCACACAACCAGTAAGGACACAATGGAACTCAACAGCTCTATCAATCAACTGAATGAAATGGACAATTATAGACTACTACATCAAAAACTACACATTCTTCTTAAGTTCACATGGAACGTTCTCTAAGACCACATTCCAGATCACTAAACGCACCACTGCAAATTCAAAAGACACAATACCTTCTGTCAGATAATAGTGGAACTAAACTAGAAATCAGTAAAACAAAGGTAGACAGAAAATCCCAAAACACATAGATACTAAACAACACATGGTCAAAAAGAAAAATCTCAAATCAAAAATTATTTTGAACCAAATTAAAATGAAAGCACAAAAGTCATAAAATTTGTGAGATGCACCCAACCCAGTCGTTGGCAAGAAATTTTGAGCAATCAGTACACATCCTTCTGAAAAGAATCTGAAATCAATCATCTAACTTTCCACTATACAACAAAATTAAATCCAAAAGAAGAGCATATTAAAACCAATGTAACAGCATAAAAAAAGAAGTATTAAGAATTAAAAATGAAGGCAATAAAACTGAAAATAAAACTCAAAAGAGAAATATCAATGAAACCGAAAGTTGGCCCTTTGAAAAGATCAACAAAATTGATAAGGCTAGGATGAGGGAAAAGATGAAAAAAACCCAAAAAACAACAACAACAAACCACAGGACAAAAATTACTAATAACATAAAAGGCAGAACATCATTACAAACCCCATGGTCATTAAAGGATAATAAAGGAATACTATGAACAACTGTACACCCACAAATTTGATAACCTAGATGAAATGGACCAACTCCCTGAAAGACACAATCTACCACAAATAACACTGGGAGAAAGAGATCATCTGAGTAAACCTGTAACTATTTAAGCTGAAAAACAATAACTTTCCAGAACAGGAAGCACCACCATGCCCAGATAAATTCACTGATGAGTTCCACCAAAAATTTAGGAAGAAATTATGCCAGTGCTCTACAATCTATTCCAGAAAATAGAAACAGAGGCAGTATTTCAACTATACTATGAGGCCAGGAAAACAATTACCCTAATAGCAAAACATTACAAGACATTACCAAAAACATTACAAGAGAACTACAGACTAATATTACCTCAACAAAAATCCTCAACAGTTATCAGCAAATCATATCCAACTACGTAGAAAAAGATTTATACACGACGTCAAACTGGGATTTATCTACTGTATGCAAGATTAACTCAACAGTAGAAAATCAATTGTTACAATACATCACACACCCACAGACCTAAAAAGAAAAATCACATGATCATGATAACAGATGCAGCAAAAGAAGTGACAAAAACTGAACACTTGGTGCATGATAAAATTACTGTCACTGAACTAAGAATAGAGAGGAACTCCCTTCATTTGATAAGAATATTTACAAAAAACCTGTAAAACCCATATGTAGAGGGGAGAAATTCAAAGCATTCCCCAATAGGATCACAAACAAGGCAAGACATATATTTTGAGATGTTTTTGTAAATTTCTGCTTCTTTTGTAATCTTCTTTAGAGACTATGAATGACACAGAAAGAGTACTAATGATTCCCTATGGATTTTTCAAATAAAACAAAATGAAAACACCTTTTCATAGACCAAATAAACACAAGAGCACTACTCAGGTAATATTCTTCATATTAAAATCACTATGGAACTATTATGTAGACCTACCTACTTTAAAATTTTAAATAAAAACATTTCAAAAACAGGGAAATCTTGTAAAACAGTACTTTCTCTATTAACAGTATGTATTTTTGCTAATTGTAACTTTGTTTAAACATTTAAAAGTTTAATAATTTGTACAGTTATAAAACCTAATTATATTAACTGAATACACTGTTAGAAAAGTAATGTGCATTTAATTTAGCAAAATAATCTCCATGAAATAAACACTTACTCTCAATGATTCCTGGAAGGAGGAGGCCTGGTACTGTGCATACTTAGCAATTGTAGTATGAGATCTATTACTTTCACAGTGCCAGATTTTCTTTGTTCCAGTGGGATCCCAGTTTTCATCTGCTGGTTGCAACAACTGTGTCCTCACCTCTACTTTGTGTTCATTGTTAGCTTCTACCAAAGTTTTGGTAGAGAAAAGTCCAAGATCTTCATGAATAAATAAATTTTGTTAATAAATAAAACTGTATTTGGTAAAATGAATGTTTCAAAAGTACTTGAACAAACCTGCACAGCAGTCCCATGAAGCATTACATCTAACCATCATGACAGGGTATTAACAAGGGACTGAAGGAAATAGCAGGATCTAATTTTACCTACATGTTACATGCAAAAGGTCTTCTACTATCTAACCTAAATCACTCATGATGCCTAATAATACCAACTTAAAAAACCACCCAAAATTTGCCAATAGCCAATAGAGGCATCATGTTAAAAATGTGCTAAGGAGACATAAAGGAGGGGAGAACATTAAAATAAAAACTGAAAAAACTGGGAAAAAACGCATTTCTGCCAGTGTTTTAACAAATGCAAGACAGGAAAAGAAATGTTCCAAGTTTTTTTTAAACCTTACCCAATTTAAGAACTCCAGCAAGGCCACGTATTACTGTAACAGGGTTTTTGGGATTTATACAAAATTGATGTAATGGAGGAAAGAAAGCATCACGCTTATTTTCCAACTGTAAAATTCAAATATTGTGTTAGATTTCAGAAAATGACTAAATATAATCCTGAGAATATGTTTTCATTTTTTTGTCAGGCATTTTTACATTAACAATGTACCTTAGCCATTAACATTGAATGCTACATATTACAGTATTTTATCATTAGTCCTTTCAGGAAAATCCTATTAGGAGAAAATCACTATATAAGTTTATTTTTTTTAAAATGCATTTAATAAATTCTGAAATGATGTTATTAACTTCTGATATCACGTTAACATTCACAAAATGATTTAAATAGCTTAATAGTTCAAAGGTATTTCACAAGTTTACTTATCAAGTGTACTTCCTTAATTCCTGTATAGAAGAGGTAAAGAAGTAAAATTTTAAATTCAACATCATAAGTATTTTTAAAACTATTATCAAAATAAAAAAATGATTTGATAAGACCCACAAAAGATAAATTGCCATTTTGCATTTCTTCCCACAAAGTTCAGTTTCAGAGGCTTAGTTTCATCTTTATATCTGGACCTTCCTTCACAGCAAGCTATCAGTAAAGTTTCATTTGGTAAAGGATTGATTGACACAATGTCTGGTTAAAAAAAAAGGGCCAGATTTCCAAAATGCTCTATTATCTATAACATCATTCTAAATACTTCAATTTTTTACTTCTGTCTTAGAAGGTGATTGGAAGGATTTTTTTTTTCAGAAACTCTAAAAAAAACATAGAAACCTTTGATTTAACTAATACCAACCACATTTCTTTACCAAATGCCTAATTTTCCGAAAAGTAAAAACACTTAGCTTCAAATTGAAAATTTATAATTAACTACTTATATTTAACCTTTTCACTAACATGCACTAATCATCATTTTTATATCCTCAACCACTTTTTTAGTTACAAAAAATTCTTTTTTAAATTGAACCATAACATCAAGGTCCATATGATCAGCAGACGGCAGAGATTTAGAAGCATGTTAACAAAAAACACATAAGACCAATTACCTATTGCTATTCAATTACCTATTGCTATATAATCCAGTTCATAAGTGAGAAGACATTTTAAATTTAAATATTCTCTTCAAAAAATCTTTCTTGAATACACCTGTGGTCAGTAACTTTTTCTACAAAAGGACAGATGGTAAATATCTTTTGTTCTATGAACTACCTATGCTCTTTTGCTACTAGTTAACTCTGTCAGCCTAGTACAAAGCAGTCAGACAACATGTAAATAAATGAACATGACTATGTAACAAGATTTCTATTCACAAAACCAGGCAGTGGACTGTATTTAGATTGAAAGATATCATTTGTGATCCTCTGGGATACAAACATGGTTTTACAAAGTTTGTAACTTTTGGGAAAAAATTAAATTTTCCCTAAAAGGATCTATACTGGTTAAAAAATATTTCTATAAAGACAGACAAGTTCAGACACTTGACATTTCTAGTTAGTTGATCAGACTCACATAAATACTAGGTGTGGGTGGATTCAACTTGTCCTTTGGCAAGGGTGGGTATGGTGAAGACGGTGGTCTTGGAGGTGGACATTTATCCAACAAAATGTGACTATTACATAGGCCATTTTTATCTAGATTCCTAGAGAACAATTAGAAGAAAAATATCAGTTTTATTGTAATTTTAAAAACACAAGATTAAAACAAGAGAAAATCTTAAGTTCTGTGTATAGGGCATTTTAGTATATTCATATCCATTCAAAAAAAAAGTTAATTTCAAAGAATAACTAAATATACTATATCCACATAACATCAATCATTCACAAAATATTTTTCCTAATAGTTTTCCAATTTATTTCCTCACCTAAAGAATATGAACTCCATTTCTTTCATATTTCACCTTTAGATTTGTTTCATTTAATGTTGAAAAAATAACTTGAACCAAAATATTTTAACTACCAATAATTTCACAGTAATATTTATCTCTTTTCCTTCACCATATTTCCAGATTACCTTTGTGACTACTTTCAAATCTAGGAAGACCATTTGTTTTTTATTATCAAAATTGACTTTCTGTGCAGCTCCCTAAGATTAAGCAAGAATCCAGTCTACTATAGTTACAGACTATAATTTTTAAAGTGATTTGTATAGTTGCTAAACATTCTCACATTGTATATAATTATTACGTGATGGTATTTGGATTATTTTTTTCATTCATTGAAAGGTATATTTGGTAAGTTATAAATTCTTAAAATGTAAGAATATTGCTTCCAAACTCTCTCTTTTTAATATAAACCCATTATGGGGATATTTTTAAATTCTTAAAATTTTAAACTCAGAAAACAAATACAGAAACCTGTTAAGCTTTTGAAATCATTCAAGTTGTCATATTCAAACACTTAAAGTAAAAACTAATCAATGAATTAAAATACATAAGGAAAACAGCACTTAAAAATTAAATTTCAGATAAGAATCCAAAAGCTCTACTTTGGAAACTGAAATAACTATACACTATATTTCTTCAGAACAAATAACCATATTTCTGAAAAACAAATTATATTTTAAATTTTCAAATTATACCATTACACAAGCTGAAGCAAAATAACCATTCCTTGTTTAGCTTTACTTTAGCTAAAGGGAAGAAAAGCCTGAAAATCAGGATATTTTGATAGGACTAATGAAAATTAAAGTTTCAAATGGATTAGTTATCAACTTTGAGATGCCGTAATAAACAGCTTCCCGTGTGTATAACCTATTTTTTAGGAACAAAGAGTTGTGATTTTTCTTCCCCCTGGCTGAGCCCTGTGTGCCTGCGTCCTGGGTTGCTTCCCTGACCAGGGGTCAAACCCAGGACCTTGGCAGTGAAAGTGCGGTATCCTAACCATTGGACAGCCAGGGATTTCCCTTGGATGGGGTTTATAGTTATGAATTAGACTGAAAATGCAGATTTCTCTATTTTTAAAGAAAAGAATTTACAAATATGAATTACATTAAAATTTTATACTTAACCACCAATTAAGTTTAAATGCTAAATCAGCATCTAGGTTTCATTATCTGTCCACAAGGCATAATGACCCATGTGTTTAACATTTTTAAATTTAAAAACAGAATTGATCCTAACTTATAAAATCCACAGAACTGTTGCTTACAACAAAAATACATATCTGAATCTAACAGAGAAAAAAATTCAAGTACCCTCGTTAGGCCAATGCAGTAAGACTCAATTATCTCTGTATAATAAAAGGAATCAGTTTCAATGCTGAATTACTTATCTGTCACTCTGTGTATTTTCCATGAAATGATTCAGTTTGGTTACAAAAACTTGTTTTCCAGAGACAGAGATATGATACAATATAATATAAATATCTTATAATACCCTAATATATGGATCAAGTGTTTGTGCTTGAAAAAAATTTTATAAGCTTATTTAACATCCTCTATATGAAAAATGAGACACAGTGACAGGAAGTGACAGCTTGTATAATTCTGCCTGTATGGATTTTATGGTCCTGTAACAGAATAAAGTATGAATATATAGAAAAGTCAAGTAATGGAAAGTAAAAATAGATTTGAAAATTGGTGTGGGGGGGGGGAGATGAAGCATGATCAAGGGATCCAAAACTAACCAATCACTTGAAATGCTGAACTTACATTTTAAAATCTAAAATCTTAACAGAAGCAAAGATGCTATAAATGCAACCAAAAGGAATGAAACAACAGCAATTTAAAATTTTAACAATACTTAAAAAACTGGTGAGAAATGTAGACAGAGAAAATTGTTCAAATAGTTCAATGAAATAAAATCTAATGATTCCTTAGTATGACCCTATCAATGGGGGTCAAATCAGACTACACAGATATTTACCAAAAAGAACTGATAAATGTTTTTGAAAATAAAGGAACCATAAGTTTTTTTCTCTGTTAAAATACCTATCAACACTAATGCATAAGGATAGGGCTGTGAATAACAGAAAACAGATTAACTTTTAAATAGGTATGACTGCTTTTTTTTTTTTAATGTGGATTATTTTTTGAAGTCTTTATTGAATTTGTTACAATATTGATTCTGTTTTATGTTTTGGTTTTATTTGGCCAAGAGGGATGTGGGATCTTAGCTCCCCGACCAGGGCTTAAATCTGCACCCGCTGCATTGGAAGGGGAGGTCTTAACCCCTGGACCATCAGAGAAGTCCTCGACTCCACTGCTCTTCATGAGAAACTTTTTACCATAAAAATCCAACAAGGAAAGAAATGAAGTTGGGAAAAAAATGGAAGTGGGAAAGACTAAGGGTACCTCATTATTGCAGAAATGTATTACTACATAAAAATTATTTTTAAAATATCTTACTTTAAAATATCTTATTTTAAATTTACTTTTCTTTTCTTTTTTTTTGGCGGTACGCAGGCCCCTCACTGTTGCGGCCTCTCCCAGTGCGGCTCCGGACGCACAGGCTCCGCGGCCCGTGGGATCTTCCCGGACCGGGGCACGAACCCGCGTCCCCTGCGCTGGCAGGCGGAATCCCAACAACTGCGCCACCAGGGAAGCCCTAAATTTACTTTTAAATATAACATTTAAATACAAAAAATGAAAGGTGCTCTACAGATAACTCATATACAATTTAGATTTTCTCCTCAAGTTTCTTAATCAGTCAGATTACACTCTCACACTTATGATTCTTTGAACTAATCTGAATGCTGAGTCCTGAAAAGAACACACCACTATCAGATAACACAACTGGTCCCCATAGGACAGTTATCATTTGCTGTCTTGGCTCTTTCTCTAAGCTGGATAATAATTTTATCCTCAATTTTCAGAACCTGTCCTTTTATTCTCTTTCCTCCATCCTTTCTTTTCTTTTCTTTTCCTTGCTCTTAGCTTTACAATTGTTGGAGATGGTGAAAGGTTATATATACCTTCACTAGTAAATTGGTAGGCATATCTACTGGAAAAACCAGGCATCCACAGGAATCTATGGCATTTTCAAGTTATTTGCAACTTATAAAAACAAATTTACACATCTGCAGTAATAAGGCAAAAGTCCTTTTACTACTTTCTGAGCCAAAAATTAAGAATGTTACTCTGAATTAAATGTTTACATACGTTTCATATATAAGGTGAGAAGATTAAAATTTAATCCACAATGAAAGACAAAAACTTCTTAATTTGATTTTCACAAAATAATAATTATTTCCATTTCTCTATTACTCTACCCTAGGTCACTGCAAGTACAAACTATATAAATATTTAAAAGTCTTTCAGTTTAGAATTTTGTCAGTAACACATACTCAATGGTTGACTGGTGATGCCTTCTAATAAAATCATTTAAGTTCCTCAAAAATCTCAACATGTTTTAGTTTCAGCAATACAGAAGACACATAAAACCTCCTAGTTTCAGGAAGAGATAGTCATTAATCAAGAATATTTTTTAGGGGCTTCCCCGGTGGCGCAGTGGTTGAGAGTCCGCCTGCCGATGCAAGGGACACAGGTTCGTGTCCCGGTCCGGGAAGATCCCACATGCTGCAGAGCGGCTGGGCCCATGAGCCATGGCCGCTGGGCCTCTGCGTACGGAGCCTGTGCTCTGCAATGGGAGAGGCCACAACAGTGACAGGCCCGTGTACCGCCAAAAAAAAAAAAAAAAAAAAGAATATTTTTTACATTTGACATTCAAAACCTGCATTAAATAAAACAGTCAAGGTAGATTAAAAAATAATCTTTAGGTCACATAGTTAATAGTATATATTTTCTATTTTATTTCATTTCAACCTTAATTAGAAAGACCTTTTTAAAACTTAGTATATTATTATTCAAATTTCAAATGTTATGTTCTAAAAAATTGTACAGAAGCATTACCTGTGGCATTCTAACAAACCTTCATACAGGTTTTATTCTCCTATACAGAACATTTATGAGTAACTGTGAGAAATAATTTATTGTTTAATTTTAGATTAGATTTTATTGTGTTTAATATGAACAGAATAAAAACACTACTTTAAAAATTGTATAACAGGTGCTGAAAAATTCACTGTGGTGATTGTTGGCACACATCTGAAAATACACTAAAAACCACAGCATTGTACATTTCAAAGACAAATTATGAGGTATATGAATTATCTCTCAATAAATCTGTTTTCAAAAAAGGTGGATTTGAATCTGCAGAATGTGGAAATCTACAGTTTCACAATATCCAAGAAAGTGTTCCTCATTCTTAGTCTTCTTTTTTGTGTGAAGGCAATAAAACCAATTAAAAAATAAATTTTTGAGGCCCATTCTTCTAAGAGTAGCAGAATATGGCTTCTCTTCCCAGGTAGTCTATTAACATTTCTCAATCCTTTCTTCCTTTCTCTTGTCCCTCCTACTTATTAGTTTATAACCTCTTTTAGAGTCACACAAAATGTTACCAGAAAGAAAACAAATAGTAAGGTTTCCCAGGCTTTGCTGTTTTCTACCAAGTATCATTTAATCCATTCTCTGGTTTCAATCCCCAGAGTAAGGTCAATCACAGAGAAGCCAATAACAACTCCAATAACAGATCAGTAAGGCTACAGACATGCCTCTCAGAGAAAGCAGGTTGTAGAAAAATGTTTTTCACATGTAACACACTGATATAACCATAATACTGACGTACAACGAAGTTAGATATGAAAGTTATTTTACACAAGTGACTATATTATCACCTTTTACATAATTTTTATTTCTTATAAAATCAAATATTATTTCAGTTTTCTGAGCAAGTCAGGAGTCAACTATTTTCACTTTGTGATACACTTTTTCATACTAACCTGCATGCCTTCAGAACTTCTGTGGAATTTGAGTATATGGACACAGACATTGATGGTATGATCTGATGATCAGTTTTGGGGCTAATTGTAGGCAGGTCTGTTTTACTAGAGCTCTGTGAGTTCTCTAGCCCCTCTCCATTAATTGTTTGTAACCTAATGTGAGCACTGTTAAGGCTTGTAATACCACGTGTGGTTGTCTGCTCAGTGGATTTTGGAGAGGGTGTTGTGGTGGGAATGACTGAAGAGGGTGAAGAGGCAACAGAAGTATTAGTCTTTGCATGACTTTCAGGGTGAATATTATTGACTTTGTCACAAGCTCCAGTCACCATACTGTCACTGCCTTTTCCAACCAACAAGGTAGAGATCTGAGGATTGTACGAAATTAAATTTGGTGATGTAGAATCTCCATGGTTTGGACTGCAAACAGGTTCTGCCATCAGCTGCTGAGCATGATTAGAAAGTCCCTTGACACTAGCACAGCCATTAAGTGTGTCTCCAGTGTGCCTGCTTATTTCAGGCACTGAAGATCTACTTCCTGAAGATGTGCTCTCTTTGGTAAAGGTAATGCCTCGTTGTCCACCTGAGGTAGCAATATGAGAGTAGAGGTGATTGAAAGCAGTTCCCTGTGTTGAACTGCTAGGCAGCGTTCTGTGTCCAGTCTGCTTCTGAATACCAGTGCTAGCCGCCTGGAGATACTGGGCAGGACCAGTGGAAAGTGAAGGTTGTTCATCATTAGATCCTGCTAAATGTGAACTCTGACCTTTGTGAAGCCCCTAAAAAAAAGGAAATAAGACTTTAAAAACCCAGTGCTGTGGGTTTCAACTGAATATTATGCAAACTCCCAATGCATACAAAAACAATACTGAGGGTTAAAAATTTTAAATAAAAGGAAAGCAAACAAAATTGTGAAACATAATATAACCAAAATCCTAACAATTATTTTTAAAAGTCTCCATAATCTGCTGACTGAAGTGGTTAGTAATCTTTAGGTAAAATTATGTAACTGGGCTGCTTAACTGATTTCATTTATTAGTGTGGCAATATGTTTCTTCACATAAGGCTTTGAGAATTTTTATTATTCAATTCAGATACTTACATTTTCATCTTAAGAGAAATGTATCAGTAAATTTAGATATGGAAAACCATGCATATGGTCATTACCAATTAAATCCATGAACACTAAATAAACCAATCTACAATGCATTATGTTAAACACAGAAAGTACAGGGGCTTCCCTGGTGGCGCAGTGGTTGAGAGTCTGCCTGCCGATGCAGGGGACGCAGGTTCGTGCCCCGGTCCGGGAGGATCCCATATGCCGCGGAGCGGCTGGGCCCATGAGCCATGGCTGCTGAGCCTGCGCGTCCGGAGCCTGTGCTCCACAATGGGAGAGGCCACAGCAGTGAGAGGCCCACATACCGCAAAAAAAAAAAAAAAAAAAAAAAAAAATCACAGAAAGTATATTTATTAATCCTTTAAAATTACCACTGAACCTATAATGTAGATCTAGGAGCTATCCTCAAAGAAGCAAAACTATAAAATTTATGAATTTATTCCAAGGAATAACTTATACAGATTTCCATCCTCATTCTCTGACACCCCACAATCCTAAAAGACATTCTAAGTGCAGTGTCCCCACCGCACTTGACTGGAGGATAGTACTTTTCCTGAAATTCACATAATTAGGAGAATATATTGATCCTATTAAAACATTCTGGTGAGGCAGTTTTTCAAAATTAGAAGTTTGAAACCAGAGAAAAGATATTTCACAGAACAAAAATCATGCTATTTTTACCTGAAATTTGTCCTTGATGGCATAAACTGCCCTAAGAAGATTCTCATTATATTTTATTGACAAAGTAACTAAAAAAATAATTACCAGCAACACTAATTAAAGTCATGGGAACAGTAAAAGAATAATTTAATAGTTTCCAGACATGAAAACTAGTAACTTCTCTAAAGTTAGAAATATTAAATACACATATATTTCTTACTGAAAACTCCATATTAAGTGGTACCTCAGAGCCCTAGAGAAAATTTTAGAATTGCTACTTCCTGAGATAGTAATTAGTTCCATAACAAGGCTAAAAGGCTTTTTCTTCATTGTGAAATGTGTCAGTAATAACGTACAAATTAATAAAAAATGAACTCACAAGTTATAAATATACAAACGTCACTGTCAATCATCTACTTAAAATTTGACATCAGGCCAAGTTTGAAAATCCAGTATCAAGCTCTACCATTTAAAACACCTTGAACTAATTTTTAATCAGAAATATTATCTATACACTAACCACTTTCACATTGGACACATTAAAAATGGATGTCGGTAGGGAAATCCAAAGTTCATTCATGATCATCAAAACTGACTGACAAATGAAATAATTAGAAAATAAGCAGCCAGGTTAAAAAGTAACAATTTTATTACTCCTCAACCTATAAATCAAAGTATTTTAAGCTGATAAATTCTTTTACAGGGAATCCACGGTACAGTAAAGCAAAGGGAAAACCTGAGAACTAACTGCAACTTTCAATGTATTCCTGAACTGACGGTCAATATTCAAATGAAGGACTGTAAACACAACACAGAACCTAATAATTAGCAGACCACTAATCTATTATGTACAAGGGGGAAAATCATTAAAATTTAAAAATAAAAACAATTTAAAAAAAAATTTAAAAATAAAAACAAAAGATAAGGGCTACAAATTTCAGGGGACAGCCCTCAACAAACAAGTTACTAAGATGGAGTTTTTAAAAGGTTAGAAAGAGAAAGCAGAAAGGCTATTGATTAAAAATGACCAGTTATCAAATAAAAAATGGCTAAGTATAAAAGAACAGACTTCCAAACACAATATATGAAGAACCCAAAGCAGAACACTTCTCATATTGATGAAAAACATTGTTACAAAAAGTTCAGAAAAATGCTAAGCACCATAAACACAACTGCACCTAAAACATCATAATAAAACTGCTAAAATGCTACAAAGAGGCAGCAAAGAAAATGACATATTAAAAGGTAAAATGATCTCATAAACAAGACTCTCATAAAACATGAAATCTAGTAATCAGTGGAATAACATGTTCAAAATACTCGTAAGAAAATGAACGCTAAGTGAGAACTCTATGTAAAGTGAAAGTATACTTCAAAGATAATGGTGAAAGAAAGACACTTCTAAAAAAAAGGCACCAGCAAGCACAGAGTTAAAGGAACATTAAAAAAATATGAACAGAGGGCTTCCCTGGTGGCGCAGTGGTTGAGAGTCCGCCTGCCGATGCAGGGGACATGGGTTCAAGCCCCGGTCCGGGAAGATCCCACATGCCGTGGAGGGGCTGGGCCCGTGAGCCATGGCCACTGAGCCTGCGTGTCCGGAGCCTGTGCTCCGCAATGCGAAAGGCCACAACAGTGAGTGGCCCGAGTACAGCAAAAAAAAACCAACCAAACAAACAAACAAACAAAAACTAACAAATAATTCAGCTGAAAGCAAATGACATTACATAATACCTCAGGAACACAAAAAAGGAACAGCAGAAGAAATTTTAAAATGTTGATAGATGTAAAAGACTGTGTGTGTGTATATTATTTTAAATTACTTTTCTTTTAAACATACAAATGTTAAAGCAATCGAAACACTGCATTATTAGCTTTATACACATTTATTAATACACATGGCAATAAAATCATAAAGAAGGCAGACAAAATGAAAGCTGCTATTCTATATTTAAATAATTCAAAGATATACCAACAAATATTTGCCAAACACAAAAAAGGCAGTAAGTATGGAAGAGAAGATCAGAAAACAGATGGGACATAGCTAGAAAACAAAGAACAAAGGAGGCAGTGGAAATTAAGACAACGTTAACAACAACATTAAACACAAATAGACTGAACATTCTCCCCGCCAATGAGCAAAGACTGTCAGACTGGTTAAAAACATTAATATCCCACTATATGCAGTATGTAAGAGACATTTAACTTCAAAGATATAAAAATGCTGAAAGTAAAGGAATGACAAATGATATTTAGTGCAAACAGTAACCAATGCAAGTTGGTGTTAATAATACCAAAAAACACATTACTTTTCAAGTTCACATGACTGTCTAGGAGAAAAAACAACTCTTACTAAAATTATAAGAATTAAAATCATACAAAATACATTCCCTGAATGAAATGGATCAAAAATAATAAAATCTCAGAAATAATGAAATTCTGATTAATAAACAGAATTCTAAATACCCCAAATCAGGAAATTACAACAGTAATTACAAAATACCTTAAGGAAATGATTTGAACATAAATCAAGAATATAACTGTATTCATAATCACATAAAAACATGGCTGACAAAAGAGAACTAAGTAAATGGAAAGCTACTATGTTCATGGCTCAGAAAAATTAATAATTTGACTTATATATACAACACAATCCCTACTAAATGCCAGTAGGCACTTTTGGTACAAACCAACATGCTGAGCCAAAAAATTATATGAAGGTACAAAAAAGATAGCAAAATCAAATCAACTTTTAAAATAACTAACATGTTAGAGCTATATCATCCAAATTCCAAAACATAAAGTTACAGTGATAAAGACAATATAGGATTATTAAGAAAAATAATATTGATTAGCAGAACAAAACAGTTAAAAAAAATTTAAAAACGTGGTAAGTTAGTTTCTGACTAAGTTGGCAAGGTGGAAAGAATAAAAGTTTTTCATAAATTATGCTGAAATAACTGGATATTCACAGACAAAATATACAAATACTAACTCAAAAAAAAAACAGAAGTGTGAAATAGAACTGTAAATATTCTATAACAGGATACAGCAGAAAAATTTTCAAACCTTGGTTTTGGCAAGGATTTCTTATATGTAATAATAAAAACATTAAACTTTAAAACCTTTGAAAAAAGATCTTCAGCAAAATTAAATTTTTCCATTTTAAAAGACATTACTAACAAAGTGAAAATACAACTTAAACAACAGAAAGATATATTTGTAAAACCTATGTCTCTTGCAAAACCTATGTCTCAAACAAAACTTGCACTCAAAACATAATGAAATTTACATCATCATCATTTTTAAAAAAGGCCTAAATACAAAAACTGCAAATAAGCACATGGAAATATTAGTTACTAGAAATATATAAATTAAACCTTATCAAGAACCATTATACAGCTAGAATAAAAAACTATCAATATCAGGTGTTGACAAGTATATGGAATAAGTGTGGCCTCATACATTTCTATTAGGAATGAAAATGGTTCAGTCACTTGGATATGAGTTCAGAAAATCCTTAAACAGTTTAAACATTTTATCATCTAACTCAGGGACTCCACTCATACAGACTCCAAGATATAGAAATGAAAACATATTCACATAAAGATTTTTATACAAATGTTCATATCAGCACTGCTGATAATTTTTATGACTGAAAGCAGAAAAGACAAATTCTAAGTTAATAAATAGATTAAAAAATAAAATATATTCATGCAATGCAATAATAAAGCACCACATACACGAAAAGGTAGGATTCTGTTCATTTTGATCCCCATAAAAGTAAATGTTAAAGACATAAAGCAAATTTTTGGTTCCCAAGGACAGGGACTAAAGAAGGAATGGATTGCAACTTATGAAGAAACTTCTTTAAACAGCATTACAGCAACAGACATACAACAATAACATTTACCAAATATATTTTGTTGTGTGTCTATTATTTGAATAGGTTTATTAAAGTGTACATAAACTGTACCTCAACAGACTATTAGAGAAAAATAAACACATATCAGTCATCCATTCAAAGCTCTCATACATTTTCCCCCTCACAAAAACTGAAACTCAGTATCTTTATAAACATGGATATAAGTAAAAAAAGGTCTACCTAACCGTTCTTACTCAAAACTAATAAAGCTATTTATCCATCCCTAGGTCACAATACTCAGCCATACTGGCCATCTTGAACATGAAAACACAATCTCATAAAATTTGTGAGATGCACTCAAACTAGTTGCTGGCGGGAAATTTACAGAAATCAATACATATGACAGAAAAAGAAAAGAATCATTTAAGTTTCCACTATAAAACAAAATTAAATCCAAAATAGCAGCAAATTAAATCCATTGTAAGAGCATAAGAAGTGTTAAGAATTAAAAATAAAGTCAATAAAATTGAAAATAGAAGAGGGCAAATGGCAAAAGCAAGAATAACTACAATCCTGCAGCTTGTGCAACAAAAACCACATTCACAGAAAGGCAGACAAAATGAAAAGGCAGAAAACTATGCACCATATGAAGGAACGAGATAAAACCCCGAAAAAACAACTACATGAAGTGGAGATAGGCAACCTTACAGAAAAACAATTCAGAATAATGATAGTGAAGATGATCCAGGACCTCGGGAAAAGAATGGAGGCAAAGATTAAGAACATGCAAGAAATGTTTAACAAAGACCTAAAAGAATTAAAGAACTAACAAACAGAGATGAACAATAGAGTAACTGCAATGAAAAATACACTAGAAGGAATCAACAGCAGATTAACTGAGGCATAAGAACAGATAAGTGACCTAGAAGCCAGAATGGTGGAAAACTCACTGCCGCCAAACAGAATAAAGAAAAAAAAAGAAAAGAAATGAAGACAGCCTAAGAGACCTCTGGGACAACAATAAATGCACCAACATTCGCATTATAGGGGTCCCAAGGCAGAAGAGACACAGAAAGGGCCTGAGAAAATATTTGAAGAGATTATAGACGAAAACTTCCCTAACATGGGAAAGGAAATGCCCACCCAAGACCAGGAAGTGCACAGAGTCCAAGGCAGGATAAACCCAAGAAGAAACACACCAAGATGGACAGTAATCAAACTGACAGAAATTAAAGACAAAATTATTAAAAGCAACAAGACAAAACTAACAAAAAACATACAAGGGAACTCTCATAGGTTAACAGCTATTTCTCAGCAAAAACTCTACAAGCTGGAAGAGAGTGGCACAATATATTTAAAGTGATGAAAGGAAAGGACCTACAACAAAGATCACTCTACCCAGCAAGGATCTCTTTCAGATTTGATGGAGAAATCAAATGCTTTACAGACAAGCGAAAGCTAAGAGAATTCAGCACCCCCAAAGAGCGCTACCACAAATGCTAAAGAAACTTCTCTAAGTGGGAAACACAAGAGAAGAAAAGGACCTACAAAAACAAACCGAAAACAATTAAGAAAATGATAACAGAAAAATACATATTGATAGGTACCTTATATGTGAGTGGATTAAATCTCCTAACGAAAAGACAACAGGCTCGCTGAATGGATACAAAAACAAGACACAAATATATGCTGTCTTCAAGAGATCCACTTCAGTCCTAGGTACACATACAGACTGAAAGTAAGGGGATGGAAAAAAAGCTATTCCATGCAAATGGAAATCAAAAGAAACCTGGAGAAGCAATACTTGTATCAGACGAAATAGACTTTCAAATAAAGAATGTTACAGGAGACAAATAAGGACACTACATAATGATCAAGGGAACAGTCCAAGAAGAAGATATAACAATTATAGATATACATGCAACCAACATAGGAGCACCTCAATACATAAGGCAAATGTTAACAGCTTTAAAAGAGGAAATTGACAGCAACACAATAATAGTGGGGGACTTTAACACCTCACTTTCACCAATGGACAGAACATCCAAAATGAAAATAAATAAGGAAACAGAAGCTTTAAATGACACAATAGGTCAGACAGATTTAATTGATATTTATAGGACATTCCATCCAAAAACAGCAGATTACACTTTCTTCTAAAGTGCACGTGGAACATTCTCCAGGATAGATCACATCTTGGGTCACAAATCAAGCCTTGGTAAATTTTAAAAAACTGAAATCACATCAGGCATCTTTTCTGACCACAACGCTATGAGATTAGAAATAAATTACAGGGAAAAAACGTAAAAAACACAAACACATGGAGGCTAAACAATATATTACTAAATAACCAAGATATCGCTAAAGAAAACAAAGAGGAAATCAAAAATTACCTAGAGGGCTTCCCTGGTGGTGCAGTAGTTGAGAATACACCTGACAATGCAGGGGACACAGGTTCAAGCCCTGGTCCAGAAAGATTCCACATGCCGCGGAGCATCTAAGTCTGTGCCCCACAACTATTGAGCCTGTGCTCTAGAGCCTGTGAGCCACAACTACTGAGCCCACATGCTGCAACTACTGAAACCCGTGTGCCTAGAGCCCGTGCTATGCAGCAACAGAAGCCACCACAATGAGAAGCCCACACACTGCCAAAAAGAGTAGCCCCTGCTCTCCACAACAAAGAATGGCCACACACAGGAATGAAGACAAAACACAGCCAAAAATAAATAAAGTAAATAAATTTAAAAAAAAAAAACCTAGAGACAAATGACAACAAAGACATGACCATCCAAAATGTATGGGATGCAACAAATGCAGGTCTAAGAGGCAGTTTTATAGCAATATAATACTACCTCAAGAAACTAAAAGAATCTCAAATAAACAATCAACCTTAAAGCTAAAGGAACTAGAGAAGGAAGAACTAACAAAACCCAAAGTTTGTAGAAGGAAAGAAATCCTAAAGATCACAGCAGAAATAAATGAAATAGAAACAAAACAACAGCAGAGAAAAGTAAAACTAAAAGCTGGTTCTTTGAGAAGATAAACAAAATTGATAATAAACCTTTAGCCAGACTCATCAAGAAAAAGAGGGAGAGGACTCAAATCAATATAATTAGAAGTGAAAAATAGAAGTTACAATGGACACCACAGAAATACAAAGCATCAAAAGAGACTACTAAGGGAGGAACACTCCCAAATTCCTTCTACGAGGCCACCATTACCTTGATACCAAAACCAGACAAGGATGTCACAAAGAAAGAAAACTACAGGCCAATATCACTGATGAACACAGATGCAAAAATCCTCAACAAAATACTAGCAAACAGAATGCAACAGCACATTAAAAGGATCAAGTGGGGTTTATTCCAGGAATGCAAGGATTCTTCAATATACACAAATCTATCAATGTGATAAACCATATTAACAAACTGAAGGAGAAAAACCATATGATCATCTCAATAGATGCAGAGAAAGCTTTTGACAAAATTCAACACCAATTTATGATAAAAAACCCTGCAGAAAGTAGGCATAGAGGGAACTTTCCTCAACATAATAAAAGCCATATATGACAAGCCCACAGCCAACATCGTCCTCAATGGTGAAAAACTGAAAGCATTTCCACTAAGATCAGGAACAAGACAAGGTTGCCCACTCTCACCACTCTTATTCAACATAGTTTTGGAAGTTTTAGCCACAGCAATCAGAGAAGAAAAGGAAATAAAAGGAATCCATATCAGAAAAGAAGAAGTAAAGCTGTCACTGTTTGCAGATGACATGATACTATACATAGAGAATCCTAAAGATGCTACCAGAAAACTACTAGAGCTAATCAATGAATTTGGTAAAGTAGCAGGATACAAAATTAATGCACAGAAATCTCTGGCATTCCTATACACTAATGATGAAAAATCTGAAAGTGAAATCAAGAAAACACTCCCATTTACCAATGCAACAAAAAGAATAAAATATCTAGGAATAAACCTACCTAAGGAGACAAAAGACCTGTATGCAGAAAATTGTAAGACACTGATGAAAGAAATTAAAGATGATACAAATAGATGGAGAGATATACCATGTTCTTGGATTGGAAGAATCAACATTCTGAAAATGACTCTACCACCCAAAGCAATCTACAGATTCAATGCAGTCCCTATCAAACTACCACTGGCATTTTTCACAGAACTAGAACAAAAAATTTCGCAATTTGTATGGAAACACAAAAGACCCCGAATAGCCAAAGCAATCTTGAGAACGAAAAAAGGAGCTGGAGGAATCAGGCTCCCTGACTTCAGACTATACTACAAAGGTACAGTAATCAAGACAGTATGGTACTGGCACAAAAACAGAAAGATCAATGGAAGAGGCTAGAAAGCCCAGAGATAAACCCACGAACATATGGACACCTTATCTTTGATAAAGGTGGCAGGAATGTACAGCGGAGAAAGGACAGCCTCTTCAATAAGTGGTGCTGGGAAAACTGGACAGGTACATGTAAAAGTATGAGATTAGATCACTCCCTAACACCATACAGAAAAATAAGCTCAAAATGGATTAAAGACCTAAATGTAAGGCCAGAAACTATCAAACTCTTAGAGGAAAACATAGGCAGAACACTCTATGACATAAATCACAGCAAGATCCTTTTTGACCCACCTTCTAGAGTAATGGAAATAAAAACAAAAGTACACAAATGGGACCTAATGAAACTTCAAAGCTTTTGCACAGCAAAGGAAACCATAAACAAGACCAAAAGACAACCCTCAGAATGGGAGAAATATTTGCAAATGAAGCAACTGACAAAGGATTCATCTCCAAAATTTACAAGCAGCTCATGTAGCTCAATAACAAAAAAACAAACAACCCAATCCAAAAATGGGCAGAAGACCTAAATAGACATTTCTCCAGAGAAGATATACAGACTGCCAACAAACACATGAAAGAATGCTCAACATCATTAATCATTAGAGAAATGCAAATCAAAACTACAATGAGATATCATCTCACACCAGTCAGAATGGCCATCATCAAAAAATCTGGAAACAATAAATGCTGGAGATGGTGTGGAGAAAAGGGAACCCTCTTGCACTGCTGGTGGGAATGTGAATTGGTTCAGCCACTATGGAGAACAGTATGGAGGTTCCTTAAAAAACTACAAATAGAACTACCATATGACCCAGCAATCCCACTACTGGGCATATACCCTGAGAAAACCGAAATTCAAAAAGAGTCATGTACCAAAATGTTCATTGCAGCTCTATTTACAATAGCCCAGAGATGGAAACAACCTAAGTGCCCATCATCGGATGAATGGATAAAGAAGATGTGGCACATATATACAATGGAATATTACTCAGCCATAAAAAGAAACGAAATTGAGCTATTTGTAATGAGGTGGATAGACCTAGAGTCTGTCATACACAGTGAAGTAAGTCAGAAAGAGAAAGACAAATACCGTATGCTAACACATATATATGGAATTTAAGAAAAAAAAATGTCATGAAGAACCTAGGGGTAAGGCAGGAATAAAGACGCAGACCTCCTAGAGAACGGACTTGGGGTTATGGGGAGGGGGAAGGGTGAGCAGTGACGGGGCGAGGGAGAGTCATGGACATGTACACACTAACAAACGTAGTAAGATAGATAGCTAGTGGGAAGCAGCCGCAAGGCACAGGGATATTGGCTCGGTGCTTTGTGACAGCCTGGAGGGGTGGGATGGGGAGGGTGGGAGGGAGGGAGACGCAAGAGGGAAGAGATATGGGAACATATGTATATGTATAACTGATTCACTTTGTTACAAAGCAGAAACTAACACACCATTGTAAAGCAATTATACCCCAATAAAGATGTTAAAAAAAAAAAAAAAAAGATATCAGTTCTTACAATCTCAGTTTATGGATTCAATGCACGCAAATTAAAATTCCACCATTATTTTTATAAATGTTAACAAAGTGATTCTCGAGTTTATATGAAGACACAAAAGACCAAAATATCCAACACATTATTGAAGAACAAATTTGGAGGACTGACACAACTTTATTTCATGATTTAGTATAAAGCTAAACTAATCATGGGAGAATGGTATTGGCAAAAAAAAAAAAAAAAGGACAAATGATCAATGGAAAAAAACATACACCAGATAAATAAACCCACAGAAATACAGTCAACTGATCTTTGACAACAGAGCAGAGGTAACACAATGAATTAGAGATTGTCTTTTGAACAAGTGGTGCTGGAACAAATGAGAATCCACATTTGAAAAAATGAACCTTTGCACACATCTTACACTATTCACAAAAATTAACTCAAAGTGGGTCACAGACTTAAATGTAAAATGCAAAAGTATGAAACTACATAGGTAACATAAGGTAACATAAGGGAAAAGTCTAGATACCTTGGGCATGGCGATAACTTTTTAGATATACTTCTAACATATGGTCATGAAAAAGAATTGATAAGCTGGACATTATTAAAATTTAAAACTTCTACTCTATGAAAGACACTATCATAGAGTGAGAAGACAAATGGAGATAGGGAAACTATATTTAAAAAGACATATCTTATTAAAAACTGTTACCCAAAATACAGGGGGGAAAGCTATTAATACCTAATAGTTAAATGAACCACCCAATAATAAAATGGGCGAAAGAGGTAAACAAACAGCTCCCCAAGGCACATATACAGATGGCAAATAAGCATATGTAAAGATGCTTCAAAAATTATTAGCGGGGCTTCCCTGGTGGTGCAGTGGTTGAGAGTCCGCCTGCCGATGCAGGGGACACGGGTTCGTGCCCCGGTCCAGGGAGACCCCACATGCCGCGAAGCGGCTGGGCCCGTGAGCCACGGCTGCTAAGCCTGCGCGTCTGGAGCCTGTGCTCCGCAATGGGAGAGGCCACAACAGTGAGAGGCCCCTGTACCGCAAAAAAAAAAAAAAAAAAAAAATCATTAGCAATAGTAAATTTTAAAAATGAGATACCCCTACCTCTCTTTTAGTGTTACTAAAATCCAAAACACTAAGGCCATCAACTGAACGTGTCCCCAGAAATGTTATGTTGAAATTCTGTCTTGATGGTATCTGGAGGCAGGCCTTTAGTGGTGATGAGCTTAAAAGTGCAGAGGCTTTACGAAAGGAATCTGTGTGCCTTATAAAACAAACCACTGAGGCTGATCCTTTGCTATCTATGAGAAATCTGACTATGAAAAAGGTTGAGGGCCCTCAAAAGACATCATAATTTGCTGATGGCTTGATCTTGGACTTTTCAGACTCCAGAAGTATAACAAATACATGTCTGTTGTTTATAAACCACCCAACCTATGGTACTTTGTATCTGCCTGAATTAAATAAGCAACTCTCAATTGGTGGGAGAAGCTAGAGCAAAAAGAAGCCTCAGTCACTGTGAGAGGCAAATGACCATCAAAGTCCCTTTAGAACAGCAGTCCCCAAACCTTTTGACACTTTTTCCACAGGGGAGGAGAGAAGGATGATTCCTACGCATCACATGTACTGTGCACTTTCTTTGTATTATTACATTATAATATATAATAAAATAATTATACAACTCACTATAATGCAGAATCAGTGGGAGCCCTGAGCTTGTTTTCACTTGCCACTCACTGATAGGGGTTTGATATGTCTGCAAACGATTTATTATGGTCTCTGTGCAGTCAAACCTCTCTGCTAATGATAATCTGTATTTGCAGGTGCTCCCCAGCACTAACATCACCGCCTCAGCTTTACCTCAGATTATCAGGCATTAATTCTCATAAAGAACGTGAAATCTAGATCCTTCACATGTGCAGTTCACAGTAGGGTTCGCGCTCCTATGAGAATCTAATGCTGCCACTGATCTGACAGGAGGCAGAGCTCAGGTGGTAATGTAAGTTATGTGGAGCAGCTGTAAATACAGATGGAGCTTCATTCACTTGCCCACTGCTCACCTCCTGCTATGCAGCCTGGTTCCTAACATGCCACGGACCAGTACCAGTCCTTGGCCCGGGGGCTGGGGACCCTGTTTTAGAAGACAGTTATCAGTTTCTTACAGAAGTATTGATAGTAGTCTAACAATATGATCCAATAATCATGCTCCTCAGTTTTTGCCTAAATAAGCTGAGAAGTTAGGTCCACACAAATCTGCATGTGAATTTTTATAATAGCTTTACACTATAACATTCTGGAGAAGGCAACTATATAGACAATAAGAGTATCTGTGGTTTCTCCACATTTAAGGGAGGCAGGAGAAATAAAGAGATGGAGCACAGGATACATTTAGGACAGTGACTCTACTTTGTTCTTCTGTGAAGGGGTTGCAAGTCATACACACCGGTGAAAACCTACACAATGTGCAACAGAGTGCATCAGAATGTAAATTATGGGGGTTAATTAACAATGAAGTATTAATATTGTCTTAGCACTTGTAATTAATGTACCACATTACTACGAGATGTTCAGGATAGCGGAAACCATGGATTGGGAACTTTGGGGGACTTTTTGTATTTTTGGCTCAATTTCCTATAAACCACTTAAGAAGTGTTCTAAAATGTAGTCAATTAATAAATTTAAAGAAGAGGGTGTTTAAGAAATTCCTATCTCTACATCAAAACTTTTAATAACTCCCATTTGCCCTTCACAAATTAAGCTGCATCCCTTGCGTTCCCTCTTCATAAACTACACTGTAGCCACATCTGTACTACCTTTCTGCTTTTAAATTCTGTTTTCTGTGACTGTAACATCTTGGTTCTCACCTAAGCTACTTTCTCTGCATAATGCAAGTCACATTTTATTGTAATTTATGGTTGGTGAAACCTTATCAGTCTTTTTACCACATTAAAATAAACACTTCACAACTGGCAGAGCACTTATTATATGCAGAAAATACTTCCAGTTATTAAATAACTGCAATTAAAAAACATGGTCATGATGTCTTAATTCATTAAGCAACAGGATTTAAAAGAATTATAAGGCTGTTCTTTCTTCCTTCTTTGCCTTTATCTCTAATAACCTAATTTACGTATATTAATTTACACTGGATAAGGAAGTAACTCACGTGCACAGATGAGCTGACAATGTAGTATTAATAGTGTTAACAAAATTCTCAGATAATTGTGAATTATTTAAAATTAGTTTTTAAAGATAATATTTCTTATATTTTAATTTCTTCTCTTCAAAATGTATACAAGTTAAAGAAAAACCTACTATATAAGAACAAACAAAGCAGCTAATCTTTCTTTTACCTGAGTGGAGTTAGATAGCTGTTTTCTCCATGGCTCTTCTGTGCTGCTGGTCAGGTTTGTGCAGTTATGAGGTAGAGTGAGTGTGTTTTGCTGCAGATAAGGCACATTTCCATTACTTCCCCTTCCTGTTATATAATTATCGCCTACCAAAATCGTGTCCGTACTCCCTAGCGTTTTTGATGTGCCGCAAGGAGTATTGCCTGCAGAAAAAGGTCCACTGGACAAAGGTACTTCAAGCTGAGAGACACTAGGTACTCTGGGTAGAACAGCAGTTTGTCCTGTTTGTCTCATCTTCAAAAACAAAAACGAAAACCTGTTTGTATGACTTTGAAATGTATAATCAATACATTCCTAACTTAATCAAAAAAATTAATCTCGCTAGATTAAAAAACATACATTTTAGAAATAAAATGCTATGTTCATATGGGTAAAGCACAACCTTTTTCACTATATGCTAAAGAAAGCTCTCATTAGTGGTATAAGGGCAAAAGAAAAGCACTGAAAATTATAACTTAGTAATTTATAGGCCTTATTTCCCATCATAAACTAGGGGATTTCAAACAGCCATTCCATTACATTTATACCAAATCCCTGATAACAATCCTTAAAACATCTCCACCTCAGTATGAATATTTTGTTCATTATAAAAAAATAAAAGTAAGCCTACGGAACACACTGGAAATATGCAAAAAAACGTAAAATACTAGCTGTTATTTTCTAAACTAATTTGTGGCTATTTAAAGAAAGTGAACTGTCCACTAGTGATATTTAAAGCTCAGATATATAAATTCTATTGACTACACATAGGAAGTAGAAATATGTATTAAACTCTAAAAATATATTGTATTCAAGAAAAATACTTAACATAATGATAAATATCGGAATGAAAATGGTATACATACTTGTTGCATTAAGACAAGTTGAGTTTCCAACTGTCCCAGAATCAGTTTCTGTGCCGGATTTAAACTGTCTCTATTTACGCGCAGCTGTTCCAAGTGCTGGAAAAATGAAAAAGTATTCAAAAAAATAAATAAGTCACTATCAGGCAAAGTGTCACTGAAAAGATTACAAACACAGAACTTTTGAAGTGAAACACAGTGATCTCTAACCAAAAGTAATCAGTCCCAAAATGAAGTCCTTACAAAAAGCTAAGAAAAAGTAAAAACACAAGAATTCATCCAAGGAAGGTAATTTTTATGTTTTGAGTTAAATACATGGACAGGAAATCACAATCTTCAAAGAGAAAGCTGTTTAACTGTAAGATGTGTTATAACAGCAATGCTAATTAAGAGCA
Source organism: Pseudorca crassidens (assembly GCF_039906515.1). NCBI lineage: Eukaryota > Metazoa > Chordata > Mammalia > Artiodactyla > Delphinidae > Pseudorca > Pseudorca crassidens. Next base: position 9,554,481 of record NC_090318.1, read on the forward strand.
ACATCGTTTATAAAATACTGGAAATGATATAAAAGTCCAACAATAGAAAACCAGTTGAATAAAATGTGGCTTCCGAGGAATTTTAAAATGTAATATTATGTAGCCATAAAAGAACAAGGAAGTGATACAAAGACATGAAAAGGTCTCAAAGATACATCTTTGGAGAAAGTGAGCCAGGAGGGAAGACAAGGTCCTGATACTTACACATAGCATTCTACCTACATTTGAATAAAAGACAAAAGGCAATCTATGAGACCAGCATATTTTCTTGTACATGTACAATGTATCTCTAGTAACAAAACAAAAAAACAAAACAAACTTTTGATTATTTGTAGGAAAGGGAAATTAAGTGGATGGAGGCAGGAACTGGAAGGACTCTTTATACCTGTGCACCCTATATTCTAATAATTCGGGGTTTTTAAAATAAATTTATTTATTTATTTATTTTTGGCCGAGTTGGGTCTTTGTTGCCATGCGTGGGCTTTCTCCAGTTGCGGCGAGCGGGGGCCACTCTTCGCTGTGGTACGCAGGCTGCTCATTGCAGTGGCTTTTCTTGTTGGGGAGCATGGGCTCTAGGCACGCAGGCTTCAGCAGTTGTAGCATGCGGGTTCAGTAGTTGTGGCTCGTGGGCTCTAGGGCTCAGTAGTTGTGGGGCATGGGCTTAGTTACCCTGTGTCATGTGGGATCCTCCCGGACCAGGGCTCAAACCTGTGTCTGCTGCACTGGCAGGCAGATTCTTAACCACTGTGCTACCAGGGAAGCCCTCTAATAATTCTTAAATTTCAAACATATGAATATATTGCTTGTTTTAAAAAGGTAAAAAACAAAAATGAATTATCTCTATTCCTCTGGAAAATGTAGGTTCATTATACTTATGTTCGTTTTAATTTACGTCATGTTTGAATGGCTTACTGCCATTCAATTTTAAGAATACCCAGAAAAGCTTAAAGTTTACTACCTCGACTGCATTGAAACATGGTGTTAAAACCGTCAAAAGAATATTTCATACCTGTAATTTCTGTGGTGTCAGACACCATGAATGAACTTGTTGCTGTACTGAAGTATGTGAAACAGTATGGTCACTATTCCAGTTCTCAGAACTATTCTGAGGAAAATTTATTTGTAAAAATTAAAAAATACTTGGTTAAAACTCATACACCAATAATTATGACTAGTGAGATACCAAATGACTAGGAATTGGAGTATTTACACATAAATAAAGCTTATCTTTTAAAATCGTTAAAAAATTTTTTTAATGCATAATCAATTTGGAAAATTATGAATTTGAATTGTCATTCATTCTTTAACTTCACCTTAAAAGGCTCATATCTAAAAATGACTCAAAACTCTAACAGGTTATCCATTATATCCAACACTTAATTTATTTTAACGTCTGAAGTGGTGATATAAAGTACATTAAATTCATAAAAGCAGGGAAATGAATAAAATGACTTGATGAACATAAAGTTATCACTACTTTCTATATTTCTATCAATACTTTCTATAAATGATGCTACAATTTCAGGGTAGGAAATACTGCTTATAATAGCAAAATAACAAAACCTTTTCAATCTCTGATGTACATAGTTTAAAATTTAAGACAGGCACAATTACAGACTTTTAGCTTCACTTCTGATTGGGATTTTCCATTTCTCTAAAATGTATATATACCTTTGTTGGACTAGATGTTCTTTTCCTCTTCGCAGGACTGGACAGGCCATCTACTTCGTTAGAAGTAATCATGCGTACTGGCAAGGGCTGTTGTGAAACTGGCGTTTGACTGAGGCTTAATACAGGTTCAGTATTTGGATGATGAACTTTGTAAGCCTAAGGATCACAGAAGTAAAACAAAAACATGGTTCTACATATTCTTAATTCATGCATTCAAATTACAAAACTTTATAAGCTGCATACTTTCAAAACTATGTGGACATCATGAATTGCAACTGAAAATCAAAATCAAATGATTCATCAATGGAGGAATGTGTATCTTCTTTTGAAAAACTTAGTTTTTAAAACATTAAATAAACCACTGTGTAACAGTCCCTTAAGAAATCCCTTTTGCAGCTTCCCTGGTGGCGCAGTGGTTGAGAGTCTGCCTGCTGATGCAGGGGACACGGGCTCGTGCCCCGGTTTGGGAGGATCCCACATGTCGCGGAGCAACTAGGCCCATGAGTCATGGCCGCTGAGCCTGCATATCCAGAGCCTGTGCTCCACAACGGGAGAGGCCACAGCAGTGGGAGGCCCGCGTACCCCAAAAAGTAAAAAAAGAAGAAATCCCTTTTAAAATCATTAAACTATACAAAAGTTTTAAATTGGTACCCAAAGTTTCTTCCCATATCAGAGGAAGTTCTATTTTGATCTAAAATCCCTTTACAATTAGATATGAAGGATTTAAATTTTTTAAAAAAGCCAATTCTACTGTAATTTAAGTCTGATCACTACCAACTGGAAAGAACCCTTAAAGCTGGGCACCTACAGAAGATAACCCAACTTCTCACCTGCTGTGCTGTGTTCATGGCACCCTGCCTGGAGGTAAGCTCTGCGGGTATTGGTAGGCTCCATGCCTCCTCAATACTAGGAAGTAATTTAGTTTTATTCTGTAGACTACCTTGTGGAAGGTTACACAACTGAGCCTAGGAAAAATTATGTAAAAAGCAAATTTAACACAGGACTACTTGAGTAATTAGCAAGTCCACCAAAACTTCCTCAATGTTACAGGATTTTATTTTTTAAAGAAAGCAGATTATAAATTTGGGGTTTCAGATATACGCTAAGTATAAAGAGGGCAACTAGAATACACTAGCGAGAATCAGAACAAAGCTAAATTCTGTTTTTCAGAATTACCATGGATACCTTCCATGAAACTTCAAGCAAGAGTGAAAAACAATGTGTTTTTTTCTCTAAAATGCTGTAACTTAAAAACACAGATAGCACACAAAATCATGCAAATTAACATGCATTAACAAAATAAAGATGCAAAAGAACATTTTCAATACAGTATATCTTAAAGTGAAAAATAATATCACAAAATATTAAAAAGTAGAGAAACAAGTTATTCACATCAAAAAAACAAACTTTCCAGCCACCCTACTGTGCCAGTTATCCTATGGAAATGTCTTTTAAAATATGCTATTTTAAAAATTTACCTGTAAAAACTTAATTCTTCCTGTGAGCATAGAGCTATTACTACAACTTTTGCTTCTAGTTGCATTTAAGTAGCATTTAATGGCATCCTGAGGTTGGTTGCAGGATTCATAGAGAGTGCCTAGGTCCATCCAGGCTGCTGCATGCCCATGGTCCAACTGTACAGCACAAATATAGGCCTGTAATGCATCCATAGGCTGATTTTGCTGCTGATAGAGCACACTGGAAAGAGAAATGAAGTTTTCTGAAACTGACTGGGTGTAAGACTATTACACAGTATATTAGATGTAGTTCAATAAACTTGTGTATCAGTTAAAAATATTACAAATTTTACACACACAAGCCTTACCCTATTGAACACCAGGTATCTGCACTTGCTTCTGATTTATCAATAGACTGCCTGTAAGATATAAAGGCATCCTGAACTTTCCCAATACTTGAGTAGCACCTGAAAGAGGGGAGAAATAGATATATATATATATTTATATGAAGTATTCATAAATGCTTAAATTAACTATATTAGTTTACCAAAATTATATATATGGAAAGGAAAAATACTTATTAGCAACATGTTTACATATAGATTTCGACACTGATTTTAATCTACATTATAATTTGCTGTTAAATGAACTTTCCCTCTTATGACTGCAAACACGTTATATAATGAACTCTTTTCAAACCACTATAGCCCAGATTTGTTCACTGCTAGAACATTCAGGTTTAAATACACAGAGCTCTTTTTATATGTACTTTATACTCAAGCTTCTTATGCTACAAGAATATAGAGCTAAAACACAAAGAGAAATTAAATGTTGATAATGATTTTAATTTCACTAGCACATCGGAATTTTCCTTTCTGAACTTACAATACTCATAACAAATATTCCTTAACTCATGAAACATACAAAACTGAGATACAGTTAATATCAAATTCCACATAAAAAAGCGATAAAAGTAAGTTTAGAAAATGGCTATTTGTGGGTTAAGAGACATCAGAAACGCCAGTAAAAGAGAAAGAGATGCAGTTTCAAAGAGTGCATACAACGTAAGAATCTGAGGCAGAATTAAAAAGGAAACAGTAACGCAAACATGCACAGATATTAGAGACTATATGAATAGTAACAGACAAAAATATTTTTTAACAAAACCAAATTTCATATTATCAGACAAATGCCGTGTGTGTGTATATATATGTATATATATACACGTATATTTATATATATTTATATATGTGTGTGTGTGTATATATGTGTGTGTGTGTGTATATATGTGTGTGTGTGTATATATATATATATCTCCTTCCTAAATATTAGGAGAACTGGAAATATTTCCTGAAACCAGCATTTTCACATTCCGTTTTTGTTTGGGTTTTTTTTGTGGTACGCGGGCCTCTCACTGTTGTGGCCTCCCCTGTTGTGGAGCACAGGCTCCGGACGCGCAGGCTCAGTGGCCATGGCTCACAGGCCCAGCCGCTCAGCGGAATGTGGGATCTTCCCGGACCGGGGCAGGAACCCGTGTCCCCCGCATCGGCAGGCGAACTCTGAACCACTGTGCCACCAGGGGAGCCCTCACATTCCGTTTTTTAAAAATCAAAACAAAAATTCAGTGTGTCCAAGTTTGTCTAGTCCAATGACCAGGGCTTTTCTCTCCAACACAAGTTGTCTAGGTTCCTCTGAGGTAGGCTGGTATAACAGAAGCAGCACTGAGTAAAGCTGGGTTCTAGTTCTTTTTGTGACATTAATTAGCTATGTTACTTCAAAAAAACCACTTTACTTCTTTGAACTCATGTCCCCCATCTGTATCATAAGAGGGTGAACTAGGGCTTCCCTGGCGGCGCAGTGGTTGACAGTCCGCCTGCCGATGCAGGAGACACGGGTTCGAGCCACGGTCCGGGAAGATCCCACATGCTGCGGAGTAGCTGGGCCTGTGAGCCATGGCTGCTGAGCCTGCGCGTCCGGAGCCTGTGCTCCACAACGGGAGAGGCCACAGCAGTGAGAGGCCCACGTACCGCAACACCAAAAAAAAAAAAAAGAGGGTAAACTAAGTTGCTGTCTGATCATTCCCAACTCTTAACAGTTTTCTGACTGTGTGAGACTATTTAACATTGTCATTACTAGTGTTATTACTGTATTACCCCATTCCTTTAACATACACATTCCAAACAAGCAGCAGCAATAATATGCAACACAGCCTTGAACACAGAGGTAACATACGGTCTCTGAAATACTAGGATCATCAAATCTCTGTAAATTTTACCAGCAGTGAGATGCCCATTCAGAGTGTCAATAAGTTTTAAAATATTTTTCACAAATTTGATTTTTCTATCAATAAAGCCAAGTAGAAGCAATATATCAAAAGGCAGAAGATAAACAAAGTTATAGAAAAAAAATACTAAAAATAAACTGTCTAAAATGACAATCCTTAGCCCAAGAAGGTTAGGTATCTTCTAGTTGAGAAACGAAGAGACTGTTCTGTACTTGTAGAAACTTTTATCCAAAAAAGTTAAAAACAAAGCATATGTCAATGTTTTAAATTCAGATAACCTCTAATAAAGCCCTCTGTGGAATACTGCTGTTCTTAAACAGATGGGAAAGTGCACCCTACTAAAATGCTGATTTTAAACATATTTCATTGCACCTTCATTGTACATGGCTGCAATTAAACAGAAACAACAATAAGGATCCCTTATACTAAGAAGTCACACACAATGTAAACTACATCATGCTACAAATTTTTATCTTGGATAAAAAGGAAAACAATATCCTGGGTCATATTCTTTTAATCTATACTAGCGAAGTGCTAATAAAAACCTAGTAGTATACGTCACACCTCTCGCTCCCTAAAGATAAGCTTCTTTTACAATCACTGTATGAAGACAAATATTGTGCAAAGGAGGTAATAATATTAGCTCCAAATGCCACTTATTTAGTTCACTTATTCAATTTATTAAATATTGGATCGATCTAGGCACATTGCAAGGCAATGGAAGATAGGAAAGATTCATTTTCTCCTGGAGGACCTTTAGTAGAGGAGAAAAAACTAAGTTGACAAGCAACTCAAAGTACACTCTTTTATAAGCCTGGGGGAGACTACGAAAAACTCCACTGAAAGTAGCTAACTTTAATTCTTATTAAACATAATAGAAAATCAAATATTTTAAAAAGGAACTATCCTAATACTAATCTGACACAAATATAAATATACTTTACTTTTTAAAACAGAAAGATATTAAAAACTAAAAATTAGGCGCTTCCCTGGTGGCGCAGTGGTTGAGAGTCCGCCTGCCGATGCAGGGAACATGGGTTCGTGCCCCGATCCGGGAAGATCCCACATGCCGCGGAGCGGCTGAGCCCGTGAGCCATGGCCGCTGAGCCTGAGCGTCCGGAGCCTGTGCTCCGCAGCGGGAGAGGCCACAACAGTGAGAGGCCCGTGTACCGCAAAAACTAAAAAAAATTAAAATTAACACAAAACATAAGTTTGATTTAGACTTTATGTCAAATGTCCTAGAAAACAAAAAATTCAATGTGAAAAAGTATGGGGCAAAATTCACAGTCAAACCAAGAAGGACAACTAAATTTATAACCTTGAGAAAAGGTACCTGACATATCTAATCCAATTCATTCATTAATAGGTGGAATGAGAATTCAGACCTCAAACAATTTCAATAAATTTTTCCATAGGTTACTGGTGGTCCTCAGGTAAAATAAAAATGAATTTTTTGAAAATTCTTTAAAACTCTTCAAAACTCTCCGAAAACTAGTGATAATTCAAGTCACGTGAAGACAATGTGAAAATAAAATCTAATAAGCAAAATAAGAATTCCTCAGTAAAAGCACCTAACTCAGAGTGATCCAATTTTACCTCTCAAGAATCGCTATTATAATGTATTTAAAATAAAATGTCACTAAGCACATTATGTTATTAACATTTTAGATTATAAATCAACTCTAGGCAGCACAACCCAAGTGTCTGGTCTCACCTGCCAAGGAAATACCAAGACCGGCCAGAATTAGGATCTGCCTCCAATGACTTTTGGAGATACTGAATAGCATAGCTTTCCTTGGTGGCTTTGTCTCCTTGTAGATCCATGTTATGATGCATCCATCCTATAATTAAACAATTGAAAGCATTTATCCATAATTAAACTATTCTTCTAGCTTCAAGAATACCATGAAGCACACAAATAAATTAAAATACCCTTTTAGTACATTTATTTATCTTGAATCAAAATTTCCCTAAATATCAACCTACCAAAAGTAACTACTATAGAAAAATCCATTTTACTAAAAAGATATACTCAAAGCTATGAGGACTCTTAAAGAATAGAATGAAATTTGAAACATCAGGAGTACTGCATAGAAGCCATAGATAGATACTCCTTTTCTAAATTTAATTTGGAAAAAAGTTTTCCAATTTATAAACCAAAAAATACAAAGATGATTAATTTACTTGTGCTTTAAAGGTTTATTCTGAAAATAATCTAGAAAGTCCATACTTATCTCACAGGAATCAATAAAAGTAAAAATACTCAAAGATAAATAATTAAAAACAAAAACACCTTCCCAAAGATCCTACACTTTAATTACACTAATTGTTCTCATATAATCCTAAATATAACAACATTAGATCAAAAACAACAACAAAACACCTCCAGGGATATATGGATATCTAAATGAAAAACTGGTGCCAAAAGTTATAAAAGCAGTACAGTGCTTAATGAAGAGGTTTAGAGTTACAGCTACAGAGACAATGTTAAGACTAGATCATGAAAAAATGTTAAACATTTAAAACAAATAGAAATTAATGCTTCAGTTGTTAGTCAATTTACGTGTATAAGATTACCTTTGCAAAACTATCACTTAGGCAGAAGTATTACTAATTGCTTTTGACATTATAGGTAAAATACAGCCATTATAAAAATATTCACATTATCACAAACTTGATTAAAATTTAGAATTATTTACTCAAAACCAAAAACAGCGAAAGGAAAAACAAATTTAAAAAACCCAACCCATATATTAAATTATACATGATAAATAACCAACAAAATGAATTACTGAATATTCTTACTATCATCTGAGTAGTACTGATGCATTACTTATATTATTTTTGAACACCAAACCTTTGCTTTTAAAACATAAAAATATAACAAGTAGCTGGAGAAAATAACGAACTCTTCTATAATTTTTAGGTGAGATAGTTCCATTAAGTCATACAATGAAATATATTGTATTTCAAGCTCAATAGCACTAACCTGGCCGTTTGAATTATTTCAATTCAATTGACTTCAGAGTGCTAAGCACATGGAAATATTCAAACCTCCTCCAGAGGTCAGTTACTAAGGGGTAATTTTGAGAATTTAAAAGGACTAGTTGCACTGGACCACTGTATTTAGATAAATTTTGAGATGAACTGTGCTAGATAGTAGGAATAAATATATTATCAACTCTTGACAAAAGAGAAGGAATACATTTACATTGGGAACATTTACAACATAAAATACTCATTTTAAATACCATCTCAAAATAATTTATGTCAAAATTAATCCTAAAACACAGAAGTTTAATGAAAACTTATTTTTAAGCAGATGAGTTACAACTGCTCCCACCCACCAGTGCCAAAATGTTTAAAATACTACAATATATAATAAAAAGTAAATTTTTATGTACCTAACTGTTGTAAAACAGTTGCTTTTACTTGTGCAGGTAGGTTTTCTGTCCCTAAAAGCTGTTCATAAGCTTCTTTTGCAGAGTGATATTTTCTCTAGAGAGTAGAAGATATTCAGACAAAAAAAAAAAAAGATAAATCATTAATACAACAAAATAAAACAGACTCATAATTATGGAGAACAGACTAGTGGTTACCAGTGGGGAAAAGGAAGGAGGAAGAGGCAAGATAGGGGCATTGGATTAAGAGGCACAAACTACTATGTATCAAATAAATAACCTAAAAGAATATATTGCAGAACACAAGGAATATAGCCAATATTTTATAATAACTACAAAGGCAACATGATCTTTAAAACCTGTGAATCTCTATGCTGCACAACTGAAACTTACGTAATATTGTACATCAATTATACCTCAACTAAAAAAAAAAAAAAACCTTCAAACAGAAGGTTTTCAACATCACTGTAGATGTTAAAAAGAATTAACTTTTCCAGTAATAAAGTGGAATAAACACTGACGTATATGTGTATATGTATCATAAAAACTTACTAGTATATGAAGATTTAGACAATAATATTTTATAAGTTTCAATTATTAAAAAGAATGAATGTAAAAGTTCTAATTTATTAACTGAGTATTTTACTGTGGACCACCATGTTTCAAAAGAACTAACAACCAATAAAACTACCCTTCAATATAACAAGGTATTAGTAAAATATGGCATTTATAACATTTGCTGTAACCCAAAAGTTACAAATAAAATAACTCCAACCTTAGACATTATTTAATAACATTCACAAGGCTGGAGAAATATTCTACCAGCAAATGTATAATTAACCTAGAACGACTTTTGAAGATACGGACATCTTATAAAGCAAATATAAGTGCTACTACTATCCTTTACAAAGTCTAAGACTGAGGAAAAGTAGTTATTGTCTTAATTTGCATTTTGAAATTTTTTGCTTTTTTATACAAAATACTTTTGTAAAGTGTTCATAAATAAAAGTGTTTTTTAAAGACATAACATTTCCCATAGATACGATAAAACGCTCATATTAAAAGTACAGGCAGGGCTTCCCTGGTGGCGCGGTGGTTGAAGAGACCGCCTGCCGATGCAGGGGACACGGGTTCAAGTCCCAGTCCGGGAATATCCCACATGCCGCTGAGTGGCTGGGCCCGTGAGCCATGGCTGCTGAGCCTGGGCGTCTGCAGCCTGTGCTCCGCAATGGGAGAGGCCACAACAGTCAGAGGCCCACGTACCGCATAAAAAAAAAGTACAGGCAAATTTACAAATGAGACCATTGCCTACAGTTCTCCTTTAAAAATTATTAGTAAGACTAAAACCTATTATTGTTACTGTGATATTAAACACAACTCTTCCAAAACAACAGAAAAAATTAAAAAGAGAAAATCCAAAGTATGGTTTCTTTAAAACATACTTGGGAGTGGCATGGACATACATACACTACCAAATGTAAAACACTGAGTGGGAAGCAGCCACATAGCACAGGGAGATCAGCTCAGTGCTTTGTGACCACCTAGAGGGGTGGGATGGGGAGGGTGGGAGGGATGGAGACGCAAGAGGGGAGAGATATGGGGACATATGTATATGTATAACTGATTCACTTTGTTATAAAGCAGAAACTAACACACCACTGTAAAGCAATTATACTGCAATAAAGGTATTTAAAAAAAAAACTTGGAAAAACTGTTTTGGACATTTAAAAAGTGTTTATAAAAGGGATGATAAAGTCATTTCCAGGACATTTTTATTAAATGAGCAGAGCAATATGATTCATTAAAATAAATGTATAAATTGGTATTTAAAATATTGAGTTTTTACTTTAACCAAATGAGACAAGGAAAGAAGGAGGAAAAAAAAAACCCATCTCTTTTTTTATCTCTATCATATACCCACATACATATGTACATATACACGTATGTATATATAGGAAAGCCACGGCTTTAACGCAGACAGAAAACCAACATCCACAAAGAAGCCAACACTTACAAGGATAAACACTTCCCCAAGCATGAACATGCACAGTTAATAAATTCAGCAGGATACAAAATTAACAATCAAAAATCAGCTGCGTTTCTATATACTAGCAGAGAATAATTAAAAAAGGAAATTACGAAAACAAGTCAACTTATCGCAACACTAAAAACAAAATTAATTTAAAATAAATTTACCGGGATTCCCTCATGGCTCAGTGGTTAACAATCTGCCTGCCAATGCAGGGGACACGGGTTCAAGTCCTGGTCCGCGAAGATCCCACATGCCGCGGAGCAACTAAGCCCGTGTGCCACAACTACTGAGCCTGCGCTCTAGAACCTCAACTACTGAAGCCTGTGCACCTAGAGCCTGTGCTCCACAACAAGAGAAGCCACCGCAACGAGAAGTCTGCGCACCACAACAAAGAGTAGCCCTCACTCGCAACAACTAGAGAAAGGCTGCGTGCAGCAACAAAGACCCAATGCAGCCAAAAATAAATTTATTTAAAATTTTAAAAATTACAATAAAATGAATTTACCAAATATGTGACTTGTGTATAAAACACCACACTTTATCTACTCATCTGTTATTGATTGTTTCCACTTCTTGTCTGTTGTTAGTGGTTCAACAAACACAGGACAATTCTTATTTTTTTAATGTTTTTATTTTTTATTTCTGGCTGCATTGGGTCTTTGTTGCTGCACGCGGACTTCCTCTAGTTGCAGCAAGCAGGAGCTACTCTTGGTTGTGGTGTGCGGGCTTCTCATCGCGGTGGCTTCTGTTGTTGCAGAGCACGGACTCTAGGCGCGCAAGCTTCAGTAGTTGTGGCTCACGGCTCTAGAGCACAGGCTCGGTAGTTGTGGCGCATGGGCCTAGTTGCTCCGTGGCATGTGGGATCTCCCCAGACTAGAGCTCAAACCCATGTCGCCTGCATTGGCAGGCGGATTCGTAACCACTGCACCACGAGGGAAGCCCAATCAATTTTTTTGAATAAACACTCAAAGGTTGGAAAACTGATTGTATCCTACGATACTTCAATTTTAATTTTTGAGGAATCTTCATACTCTAGCTGCACCATTCTGCATTCCCACCAACAATGTATGAGGGTCCCAATTTCTCCACATCCTCACCAACACTTGCTTTCTTTTGTTTTTTGATAATATCATTTAGACAGATTTTAACTAATGTATATATACATATTTTTTAGACATGTTTTTGCACACTTAATAAACTGTAGTACAGGGTAAACATGACTTTTAAATGCATTGGGAAACCAAAAAATTCATGTGACTTGCTTTATTGCAATATTTACTTGATTGCAGTGGTCTGGAACTGAACCTGCAATATCTGTGAAGTATTCCTGCATTAAGATAAGACCACTTCCTGAAGCGATTTAAGGATTCAATGTAATCTCTGTCAAAATACCACTGTATTTGCCAGAAATTTTAAACATCATCCTAAAGTTCATATGGAATTTCAAAGGCCCTCAAAGCAAACAATCTTGGGGGGTAAAAAAGAACAAAAATTCAATTATTTACACATCCTGGGTTAAAAACTCATTTTTTCATCATATACTACACCTTTATCTTTTTCATTCATCATTAATACAAAACTGCTGAAGGGAGAAATAATCCAAGTGTTTACTCACAGATGAACAGAAACTGAATTTGATATACATATATGGAGTCATCCCTGATATCTTCAGGGGATTAGTTCCAGGACCTTAGTGGATGCTCAAGTCACTTATATATGCAAAATGCAGTAGTAGATGTGTATAACCTATGCACATCCTTACATTTGTCGTCTTCATCTCTAAATTCCTTATAATACTCAGTTCAATGTAAATGCTATGTAAATAGTAGCTGGAACATAGTAAGTTCAAGTTTTGCTTTTTGGGACTTTCTGGAATTTTCTTCCCAAATATTTTTTATCTGAGGTTGGCTTAATATGAATATGCAGAACCCACGGACACTGAGGGCTGACTGCACATATAATGGAATGTTATTCGGCCTTAAAAATAAAATTCTGATACATGCTACAACATGGAAAAACCTCGATGGTATTATGCTAACTGAAATAAGTAATACACAAATGACAAATACTGTAGGAGCCTATTTATATAAATCCGCCTGCCAGTGCAGGGGACATGGGTTTGAGCCCTGGTCCAGGAAATGCCGCGGAGCAACTAAGCCCATGCACCACAACTACTGAGCCTGCACTCTAGAGCCTGCGAGCCACAACTACTGAAGCCCGTGCACCTAGGGCCCGTGCTCTGCAACGAGAAGCCACTGCAATGAGAAGCCCAAGTACTGCAACGAAGAGTAGGCCCCGCTCACCTCAACTAGAAAAAGCCAACACGTGGAAACAAAGAACCAACACAGCCAAAAAAATAAATAAATAAAATTAATTAATTTTTTATTTGAAAATAGAAAACTACAAACCAATATCCTTTATGCAAAAATTTTCTGCAAAAATTCTCAAAAGAATACTAACTTACTGAATTCAGCATCATATTAATAAAAAATGAGGTAGAACTTATTCCCACAATGAAAGGATGGTTCACTCAATGTAATATTGCACATTAAAAGAAAGAAGTCAAAAGAACATATGAACATACTGATGCAGAAAAAGAATTTCGCAAAATGTGACAAAATTCAGCATCTTTTCATGATAAAAAATATTCACCGGGACTTCCCTGGTGGTGTGTGGTTAAAAATCCACCTACCAATGCATGGGACACTGGTTTCAGCCCTGGTCTGGGAAGATCCCACATGCCATGGAGCAACTAAGCCTGTGCACAACTACTGAGCCTGTGCTCCAGCACCCATGAGCCACAACTATTGTGCCTGTGTGCCACAAGTACTGAAGCCTGTGTGCCTAGAGCCCGTGCTCTGCAACAAAAGAAGCCACCACAATGAGAACTGAGAACGCTGTGCACTGCAACGAAGAGTAGCCCCTGCTCACCACTAGAGAAAGCCCATGCACAGCAATGAAGACCCAATGCAGCCAAAAATAAATTAATTAATTTAAAAAAATACTCACCAAATTAGGAATATAGGGGAACTACTTCAATCTGATGAAGGGCACTAATGAAAAACCAAAGTGATTACATAGCAGCTTTATTCATAACTGCCACAATTTGGAAGAAACCATTATATCCTTCAGTAGATGAATGGATAAATAAACTTGGTTCATCCAGACAATGGAATATTATTCAGAGCTAAACAGAAATGAGGTATCAAGCCATAAAGGGATATGAAGGAAACTTAAATGCATATTACTAGGTCAAAGAACCCAACCTGAAGAGACTACAGTCTCTATGATTCCAACTCTCTGATATTCTGGAAAAGGCAAAACTAGGAAGGCAATAAAAGATGTGTGATTGCCGGGGATTAGGGGAGGCAGAAGGGTTAACTGGAAGAGAACAGAGGATTTTCAGAGCTGTGAAAACACTATGATACCATAATGATAGATAAATGTAATTATAAATTTGTCCAAATCCACAGAATGTACAACACTAAGAATGAACTGTAATGTAAACTCTGAACTCTAGGTGATGATGGATTGTCAACATAGGTTATTAACTGCAATAAATGTACCACTCTGGTGGGGAATGTTAATAACACGGAAGGCTATGGGGCAATAAGTATATACAAAATCTCTGCAATTTTGCAGTGATCCTAAAAATGCATGGGAAAAAAAAGTCTTAAAAAAAATGGTGAACATAATACACAATGCTGAAAAAGTGAAAGACTACTCACTAAAACCAATTTTATCCAGAGGACTTAGGCAAGAAAAATAAAAGATATCTGACTTGGAAATGAAGACGTTAAATTATTGTATCTGCAGATGACATGACCATTTTAATGACTAATTCAATTACTTTGAAAGAGGGCTCTTCAGGCTATCAAATTCTCCTTCAGTGAATTTTGCTACTTTGTGTCTTTTAAGAAATTTATCCATTTTATCTAAGTTATAAAATTTCTTGGCATAGAGCTGTTCAGGCATTCCCTTACCGTACTGGTAATGCATGTGGACTGAGCTGTGATATGATGCTTCGTTTTATATGTCAGCTGACTGGGCTAAGGAATGCCCAGACTGCTAATGAAACATTATTGCTGGGTGTTATCTGTGTAAGTACTTCTGGAAGAGATTCCATTTGGATGGATAGACTGAGTAAAGAAGATTGCCCACCCTCCTCAATGTGGGTAGGCATCAGCCAATACAAACAAAAAAAAAGGCAGTGGAAGTGTAACTTTGCTCACTGCCTGCTTGAGAATGGGACGTCATCTTCTGCTTTCAGATACTCGAACTCGCGGTTCTTGAACTAAAGAATTAGACAGATTTGGACTAAAGTTTCTTTGGCTTGCAGACACAATTCCATCAGCAAGTTCCTATAATAAATGTACACACACACACAATATACACATACACACATACTATATATATTTATACATGCAAACATATACACACCCATAGGCTCCTATTCGGTGTTTCTCTGGAAAATCCTGGCTAATACAAGTGACAACCCCTCTTTCTTCTTTTTCTTTTATTTCTTTCCTTCTTATTTATCTGTTGAAAATTTTAAAATGTTTTTCATTGTGATGATTACCCCTCATCACATGAATGAAATGAAAGAGGATTTATCTTCTTTCATTCTTCATAATGGTAGTTGTGTCTTTTTTTCCTCCGATAGCTGAAACTGAGGTCTATCAAATCTGTTAACAAAGAACAAGTTTCCAATTTTGTTCATACTGTTTTTTCTTTTCAATTTCATTGATGTCTGATCTTATCTTTCTTAGTTTCTTCCTTCTGCTTGCCTTCAGCTTAATTTGCTCTAATTTCTTTCAAGGTAAAAGCTGAGGTTACTGACGTTAGATCTTTCTCATTTTCCGTACAAGCATTTAAGCTATACATTTCATTCTAAGCTAACTCTCTAACCACAAGCCACAAATTCTGAGGCTGTATTTTCACTTTTATAATTAAAATTTTTTTTAGTTTTTCTTGTGACTTCTTTTAGACCTATAGTTTAGAACTATACTGTTAAATGTTCAACTATGAGAATTTTTTTGCTACCATACTGTCACGAGCTTATAATTACACTGTGTTTTTAGAACATACTTAGTATAATTTGTTATAAACTCTTTTAAAGTTTGTATATAAACTCTTTTAAACTTTCAAGGTGTAGTCCATGGGCCAGAAGGTTACCTATGTTAACGAATGCTCCATGTACCATGAAAGCTGTTAAGACTCTACTATTAACTGTGTGTTCTATATAAGTCAATCAGTTCATAACATGATTGATAATTCTGTTATTTAGACTGACAATTTGATCATACACTGTTCAAGTTATCCTGAATATATTTTTTTCTGTAGCTGATTATTCATTTATTGAATAAGGCTTATTAAGATTCCAGGGAGAATAGCTGATTCATCCACCTCTCATAACCTGATGTATTTTGATGCTCTGTTGCCAGCTGTACCCATGTTCAGATCCTTATGTCCTTTTGGAGAATATATTTCTATATTCCTTTGCTTAAAAGGTATCTTTGTCATTAGATTTAACTGAGTTTATAAAATATACCCATAACAAATCTAACCCCATCACAAAGAATACTATACCATTTCCAAGTATAGTGAGTGTAGCTATCCTTTCTCAGAATATTCCCAATTTCTCCTTCCTGTCCCTATTAATATTATTTCATTTTATACATCCATATGCTATAAACACCCAATATACTGTATATTGTCACTATTAATGTCTTAAAGAAGAAGATATTGAGGGACGTCCCTGGTGGTGCAGTGGTTAAGAATCTGCCTGCCAATACAGGGGACAGGGGTTCGAGCCCTGGTTCAGAAGATCCCACATGCCGCGGAGCAACTAAGCCCGTGCACCATGACTACTGAGCTCTAGAGCCCGTGAGCCACAACAACTGAGCCCACGTGCCACAACTGCTGAGGCTGCATGACACAACTACTGAAACCTGCGCGCCTAGAGCCCATGCTCTGCATCAAGAGAAGCCACCGCAATGAGAAGCCCATGCACCACAACGAAGAATAGCCCCCACTTGCCACAACCAGAGAAAGCCCGTGCACAGCAACGAAGACCCAATGCAGCCAAAAATAAATAAATAAATTTATTTTTTAAAAGAGTATTTCTCCTACACATTACAAAATAAATTTCGATTTAAATTTTGTCTAATTTATAGAAAAAATGTAAACATACTACAGAGTTCTAATAGAGTTATACTAAATTTTCTGTATTATTGATATTAGCATGGCATACATCACAATGAATGAAGGAAAGTGGATATACAGTTATTATTGAAACTCATACTCTATCCAATGTCCCTTTTACCTAATATCATTTTGCTCTTTCAGGATACCACATTTTATTTAGTTGCCATGTCTCCTTCAGTTCCTTTTGACTATTATAGAGTCTCAGGTTTTGATTAGTTTAATAGAAGTTTTTAGTAGCCCTGGCAAGTACTTTTTAAGAGTTCTGTGTATTTGGAGTTTGTGTGATATTTTCCTCCTGGTTAGAATGGGGAAATGTATTTTCAGAATGAAGACTATAGAGGTAAAGTACTCTTCCCATCACCTCCTATCAAGGATACATCATATCAAACATGACCTACTACTGATGCTGTTAACTATGTTCACCAGGCTAACACAGTGTTTGTCAGTTAGCTCCACTGAAAAGTTCCCCACCACTAACTCTTTCCACAAATGTACTCTCTGAACAGAAGTAATTATTCTCAGTTCACACTTAAGAGAGGCACCTCTTTGATGGGGTAGTCTATAAGTAATTTGTAATTCTTCTCTAAAAAGATAATGGCACCGGTCATAGAATTCTATGTAAGTAGATTCTATTCTTTCAACACCTGGAGGGGATATTTTACTCCCATACTCTTTGCGCCTGCATGGTTCTGATAAGAAGTCTTACAATGATTTTTACCCTGATTCATCTATAAGTAAGATGGATTTTCTCATCATTTCTTTTTATTGTTAGAATAATGATAATCAAAAGTTTCATCCTTTGTCCTTTTTTTTTTTTTGCAGTACGCGGACCTCTCACTGTTGTGCCCTCTCCCGTTGCGGAGCACAGGCTCCAGACGCGCAGGCTCAGCGGCCATGGCTCACGGGCCCAGCCGCTCCGCAGCATGCGGGATCTTCCCAGACTGGGGCACGAACCTCAGCAGGCGGACTCTCAACCACTGCACCACCAGGGAAGCCCTGTCCTTTCATTTTTAAGCCCTTTTTTCTCCTTACAATTACTTATGTTCCATTGTCACTGAATTGATTGCATAAGGTCTACCTAATCATTCATGGTATGATTACTTCTAAACAAAACCTGAATTATATTTATCTTTATGTACAATTTTCAATCCGTTTATAAAAATGAATTCTGGGTCTTCCCTGGTGGCGCAGCGGTTGAGAGTCCGCCTGCCGATGCAGGGGACACGGGTCCAAGCCACGGTCCGGGAAGATCCCACATGCCGCGTAGCGGCTGGGCCCGTGAGCCATGGCCTCTGAGCCTGCGCGTCCGGAGCCTGTGCTCCGCGGCGGGAGAGGCCACAACGGTGAGAGGCCCGCGTACCGCAAGAAAAAAAACAAAACAACAACATCAACAAAAAGAAAATCTATTAAATCATTTCAATTACCCATATTTGATAATTTTGAAGCAAATCCTAGACATTATCATTGTTATATCCACAAATACATTAGTATATATCCTATAATATACATAACTATGTTTTCTATAACCTAAGTACATTGCCCTTAAAAA
Source organism: Pseudorca crassidens (assembly GCF_039906515.1). Taxonomy (NCBI): domain Eukaryota; kingdom Metazoa; phylum Chordata; class Mammalia; order Artiodactyla; family Delphinidae; genus Pseudorca; species Pseudorca crassidens. The sequence goes on from NC_090318.1 coordinate 9,573,082, forward strand.
ATGACAATAATTACTTAATATTAAATTTCCACTGTATATCAAAACTTCTCACACAACTTTCTCCTAGCTGCCTTTTTATGGCTGGCTTAACTCAGGATCCAAACAAGGTCAAACCATTGAATCTGGATAGGTTTCTTAAAAATCTTTTAATTTATAGGATTTCCTTTGCCTTCCCTTAACCTCCCACCCACTCTAAAGACTTAAAATTTTACTGAACAATCTATGTTGTTTATCCTGTACCCTACCCATTCCAAGTTTTCTCCTTTCTCCCCTCTTCTTAAACCAGTACATAGAAGAAAATGTTAACGTTGATTTCAGTTTCCCTTTTTTGCAAGAAATAACCACAAATGGTGGTATTTTTTAAATTCTACTATTGACTTTTTGGCCTTTTAAAAATTTCCCTCTGATAACGATATTAAAAAATCCACACACTCTAAAACCCACACAAATTTAAGCCCTTACAGATGGTTTTTGTTTTTTATAACACAAGTGCCTGATGTAAGCTTTGCTCTGAAATATCCACTAGAAAGCTGGCTAATCTGAATAAATACATTGCCAGCTATGTGACTAGATAAAGAACCAGGCTGCCGGCCACGCATGCACCACCACCCCCAACTTTGTATTAGAAATCATAGCTGACTTAGGTAACTTATCCTTTAGGCTGCACGTTTTTCTCTTCCTGAGCTTTAAATTCCTGCTCATATGTTTTAAATTCACCAATAAAAAGTGAAATCTTGAAACCCTCCTTTGATTCCAATAAAAGCAGGACTCTACATGCTCTTCCTTCCCAAGGGCAACATGCAATCACAGTAAGAACTGGAAGGGCAGGTCCAGCCACAAGAGTTTTTACTGACTTAGACCAGCACACAACAACAAAGTGTAAGTTGAGAGAGGTACACTATATTAACTTCTATTTAATCATACTGTTTCTGTCATCTTCTTGTAGATAAGCAGTTATTAAAACTTCTAATGATTTATCCTTTGGCTTTTTCATATAATAACACACATATGTCCAAGTAAGTTATAGTTTACCCAACACATTGCTTGATTTTCCTCTATTCACTTAAAAATATATATGATATCCTTCCAAAGGATACACAAAAATGAATATTCCTCATTCCATTAACATATGAATGATTACACTAGATACTACAAAATATACTGTTATTTTATTCAACTTCTTCCCAAGTGACAGATATCTGAGTTATCCTTGATATCTCCCTGTAAAGCACTTGATCTCATTGACCTATTTTATTTTCTGCATAATACTCAACACACTGAATGATTATTGTCTCTTTTCCCAAAAGAAAACAACTTTCTATTTTTACAGAAATTTATCCCACTTAAAATGGGATACCAAAAAATCTAACCATAAATTTAAGGAAATGTCCTCTGTCTTCCTCATGGAGGGCTACTTACACAAGGATAGAAAAAAACTGAACAAAGAAGAGTATGACAAAGCACCCACCTTTCCCTTTACGGCACTGGGGAACCATAACATTTCTAGTTGAGCATGGCAACAGGTCCTGTCAAATACATCTCAAGTATGTAGGTAAGTCTCAAAATTACTATAACCTTGATAAAAGGTGAATTAAAATCTAAAATCATACAAGGCCTTGTAATACAATAAGACCATTAAAAAAAATGAAAACCATTTTTATTTTTTATTTTTTTTTGCGGTACGCGGGCCTCTCACCGCTGTGACCTCTCCCGCCGCGGGGCACAGTCTCCGAACGCGCAGGCTCAGCGGCTATGGCTCACGGGCCCAGTCGCTCCGCGGCACGTGGGATCCTCCCAGACCGGGGCATGAACTCGTGTCCCCTGCATTGACAGGCGGACTCTCAACCACTGCGCCACCAGGGAAGCACAAGAAGCCCATTTTTAGATCACATTATTGCCTCACTGGATTATAGTGATCTTTCCCCAATCTAAGAATTGGCCAGGGGAAAAAAAGGAAAACTGAAACAAGCCCAGAAGTTAAAATGATCTCTGTATGTTTTCATACATGTAGTCTGGCATTCAGTAAATAATTAAAAGCAAATTGTAAAGAAGTAAAAATAAAGGAAAGAAAAATTAAGTAAAAACAAAGGCAACAGGAGATTCAGATACCAGAATTATCAATGACTTTCAAATAACTAGGATTAGTATGTTCGAGAAAATAAATGATGAAGAATTTCAGCCCAGAATCAAGAACTATGTAAAATTCCATCAGAAATTTTAGGGAAAAAAGGGAATAATTAAGAACTCAGTGGTGGCTTAACTGCAGATTTGATATAGAAAATGAGAAGATAAGTGACCTGAAAAATAAACCAGAAGAAAATACAGATAAAGAGAGAGAAAAAGAAGTAGAAAATACAGGTAAAAATAGAAAAGACAGTGGAAATCTGTAATGTACATGTACTTGGACCCTTAAAGGAAAAAAGATAATTGGGCAAAAGTAGTTTTTGAAGAAATAACCTCCCTGCAAAACATAAAAGGAGAACACGGTACAGATTCAAGAGATACAAGAAACCACAAACAGAAAACCATAAAGAATTAGGATCATGGTAGCAAAACGGCAGGAAACTAAATACAAATAAAAAATTTTAAGTAATCAGAAAATAAAAAACCAGCGTGAAGATAAGCTTCACCTTCTAAGAATCAACAAGGGAATCATGAGACTTCAAGAAACAATACAGCTTAACAACAGTGGAACATAAATTTCAAACTGTGGAAATAAAAACAGAATTCCATGCCCATTGAAAACATTCGTAGCAAAAAAAAAAAAGAGGAGGAAGAGTTGTAGTCAAAAATCAGGGCACACTAACACACATAATTATGTTTAATACTATTACCATAATACTTCTTCAAGAACTGATTTAATGGATAAGCAAGAATTTTTAAATTAAAAAGCTGAAAAGGATATAGAAAAACCTGAACACAACCAAGTCTACACAGCTATACCACAGTATACCCAAGAACAACAAAACACACGTTTCTTTCTAATAAAAACATGAATCATTAACCAACACCGATGATACCATGGCCCAAAAGCAATATAAAAAATTACAACTGATTTAAATAATAAAAGGGTAAACAACAAATTTAAGATGGAGATCAATACCAAAGACATAATCATAAAATTCTTTCATCGTTGTATATGTTATTCAACATATTACATAACCACAGGTCAAACAAAACAACAAATCACAGGTGAAATTAGAAAATATTTTGAAATAAGAAGTACACAACATAGCAAGTTTTTAGAATGCATCAAATCATGTTTGGAGAAAAAAATACTTTAATTCACATTGTTTTTAAAACTAGAAATCAATCACCTATGTATGTCAAAAATTAATAAAAAATAACGCTGACTAAATTAAACCCAAAGAAAGTAGTAAGAGAGCAGCAATTAATAAAATAGAAAGCAATCACATAATAGAAGCATATGAAAGGTTATTACATTTGACAAACCCTGGCAAGACCAATCAATAAAAAAAGGTGCTCACCACAGACCTGTACACACTTTATAAGAAAATATTATGAACCAATTCATGCCAATAATTAAGATGAAATAAAAAAAAATTATCTTCCCTATAACAGAACTGAATCAAAATAAAGATCTACAACTCTCCAAAAGTAGTGACAAATACTGCGTTTCAAATGTAACCATAATCAAAACTCTTTCAATTATGAAAAATCCAGTCCTAAATGGCTTAGACACTAAATTTTTCAAAACATTATGAGAAGAAATATAGTAACAATCTGTAACACAAACTCTTCCAGAGAATACAAAAATAAGGTAGCATTTCCAAAGCACTTTTGTAAAACAGTATAATCATCATTCTAAAGTCTCCAAAGGGCAGTACAAAAAGGTGAAAACCAATCTCATGAACAAAGACACAGAAAACTTGTATGTAACATTAACAAACTAGAACTATAATAATATTTAACAACAATAATACATCTCAATCTAGTATATTTACTTCAGGACTACAAGGCTGCATTATAATTTGAAAGATTGACATTAATTTCCAATTCCACACTAGGTGTAGAAAACAGACTTTTCTTTATTTCTCTCGCTAAATCCAGTTAAAAGCACTCCAAACTCTGCTTGCTTGTTTTATATGTAATATCAGAAAAATATGGAAAAAAGTAAACCATTCACTGATCTTTGGACTCAAGGAAAAATACAGCAGTAAATATATATATTTTTAATTTGTTTAGTTGGGGTTTTGGGTTTTTTTGATTTTGTTTTTTGTTCGTTGGTTTGTTGTTTTCTTTTGCCTCCTAAATTCCTTACTAAGTTCTGGAGAAGCCATACTTGGAAATACCAACAACTATAAAGAGCAAAATCTTCAAGAAAAGACTCATCTATACAGGTAAAAAAGATCAGTAAAAGTGGCAGCCAAAGAAGTCAGAAAACTTTAAGACAGTAAGTTCTCTGCTCCAGCAAATACCAGGTAGTCTACTCTCACCCTCATCAGCGGTCTACATATACAATGAAACAGCATACAATTATATATACATAGTGTGCCAATGTCAATTTCCCATCTCAATATTGTATTACAATTACAGAAGATGTAAACACTTGAAGAAGAGAAGATGAGGTGAAAGGTACACTGTATCTCCTGTGCATATTTGCTACTTCCTGTGAATTTGCAATTATTTCAAAACAAGGAGTTTGAAAAAAATCAGTAGAACTCATGAGAATACCAGAATAAGGGTAAACTTCTGTTTTCATTTAAAAACCCTCAGAAACCATCTCAATAAATTAATGATTTTAAAACAGTAAATAATAACCCTATCAAATTTCAGAAAACAAAATTATCATCTTTCAGGAAGATGAAACTGTAAGAATATGACAGAGTTTTTATAAATAAGAACTTCTATGTATAGGTTAAAATTAGAAAAATCAAAAAGACCTACATAGAAAATTATATTTTACTCAAATTATTTTATGAAACTATAATCAACTATAAGTAGAATTTTTTTTATAATGGGAGAACTATCTTGGATTAACAAGAAGATGATATTCACTGAAATGAAGAATTCTTGTAGATACCAAATGAAAGTATACTACTCATATTTTCCTTTCTGAGAATATCTCAGTTTATATTTCATGCCCTCATTCTATTAAAGTGCCATCAACTATAAAATTTAATAACACCACAATCTAATTTTTTTTAATTCAAATGGGAAAGTTCTATAACTTAATTGATTACTTGGGTTTAATATTTATTCTTTTCCTTCTTTGAAAACTGCAATGAAATTAAGATAGTTTAACATCCGAAAATACCAAATGGTCATACCATAGTAATCCCTCCGTATTTGTGGGAGATTGGTTCCATGACACCCGAGGATACCAAAATCCACTCAAGATACCTTACATAACAGTTTAGTAGCCTCAGCTGTGTGAATCCCCAGGTTCTGTATTGCAGATTCTTATCTTACCTGCAGTAAGGAACCTGCAGATTTGTTGGGCCAGCTAAAGATTGAATATACCAGGCTTCCCTGGTGGTGCAGTGGTTAAGAATCTGCCTACCAATGCAGGGGACACGGGTTTGAGCCCTGGCCCGGGAAGATCCCACATGCCGCAGAGCAACTAAGCCCATGCACCACAACTACTGAGCCTGTGCTCTAGAGCCTGTGAGCCGCAACTACTGAAGCCCGTACACCTAGAGCCCGTGCTCCACAGCAAGAGAAGCCACTGCAATGGGAAGCCCATGCACCGCAACTAGAGAAAGCCCGCATGCAGCAACGAAGACACAACACAGCCAAAAATAAAATAAATAAATTTATTTAAAAAAAAAAGATTGAATGTACCTAAAATAACTTTCCCTACATCAAAAGATTAAGGGGGAAAAAGAAAACACTTAATGAATAAAAACTCTATACTTAACAAAGACTCAGACGGAGGTAAGAATTTTTATCTATAACAATAGATATAAGAAGGCTGCCATTCCATGTTATAAAATAGAAATTAGCAGGTTACCAGAATATCCTACCTTGATACCAACTCTGATTCAGAAAATATGGAAATTTCACGGGTGTTTTCTGGGGAGTAAGGGAAGATGGACAGGGTATAGAAACCTGACGTCAATTTTTTTAAAGCTCCCCAAAATGTCTAACCCATAAGCAGGGTTTGGGAACTTGACACTTAAATGATCTCAAACTATCTTACTACATCTATTTATAATATGAATAAAGGAAGATGCCAGCATCTTTCCTTGTTTGGTATAAATTTGCATAGTATCTACCCTCAACCCATTAATTTATACTTGGACTAAAAACAAAAGAATAGACCTCACAAATGTTTACTACATAACAAGTGCTTTTTCACCCTTGAAAAGCTGCTATTAAATGCATGTTATAAATCAACTGAAATACAATCTTAAATGTTCAACTACTCATACTATTGATAAACTCTATGTACTTTTTTCAGCCTCCTAGCAACTTCCTGATTTCTGATCACAGATTATAAATTTATATGATACTACAGTTTTTAATCTAACAGCCAAACAAAATATGCTATGCACAAAATATTACAAAGTTAAACTGAAACAGTTTTTAAAGCCAATATTGAAGTTATGACAGTACCATTAAAGGGTGACTATCCTTTATGTTACAAATAAGATGTTTTAAAGACGCTTCAGTATTACAGAAAAACAGAAGCAATTATTCTAAGACAATATCTTATTTCAAACAGGCAAAAATATTTTGGAAAAATACACATACTAACATCAGAATGGTAGAACACTTCCTAAGTAAAGTCATTTCAAACCACACAGATGACTCAATTTAGAGGCAAACTGCATTAACTGACAATTCCTAGTGTACAGCCAGAGAGTGTTTTGGAAATTTATTAAATCACAGTGAGTAGAAAATGGTTACCAAAACTATACTCATTCTCAATACAAACCTCAAATTCCTTCATGTCTCTTGTTTGGTTTTATCACTAACTAAAATTTCAAACACATTTAATGAGTTTAAAATATTAAATATATGCAGGAGTTTATACTCAAAACTGAACTAAAATTTATCGATAATTATTTCATTTAAAGTATGAAAGTGTAAAGTATGAAACTGTCTTATATAATTTTTATTTCACTTAAAGTATGGATAAGGATTTTGTTCTTGTTTTCAGTATAGTAAATTAAAACACTTACCTGGGTTTCATACAAGTGGGCAATATGAAACTGAACTACAAAGGATCATGGAAAAGAATTAATTACAATACAGCTGAGTTTAAAGTAATGAATGAAAACAGGGATTATACAACATTTAAAACATAAAGAAATGCTAAAGCAATGGATCACAAATTTGATTTAGAAGTTCAACTTTTGTTTTTAATAGAACAATGTACAAATAAAGATCATGGGCATGCTAAGGAAACATAATTAAAAGCCATTATTAAATAAAAATTTAATCCACTTATTTTTAATTCTAAGAAAACACATTAAAATACATTAAAAACATTAAACATCAACAGTAAATAAGTATACTAAATTTAAATCAGCAATATTAAATAAACATAGCCTTTCAAATGTATATATCCTAAAACACGATACTCAAAATGTTCACCTTAAAAATATAGTAAAGCTATTAAATAAAGACATGTTTTTAAACATATGCGTTTTTCTTCAGAATAAATCTATTTAAGCATTTTTTTTAAAGTCATAGATCGAAACAGTATTAGTAAAAGCACACACAAGAAATGACTTTGTTCTGGATATTCAGAATTTAGTGACTTTTACTTAAAGAAGAAAAAAGTCGTACCACCTAAAAAGCAAAATTATAAACTAAGTATATATGATAAATCAGATAAAGGTATATAACACATTTGCTCCTTCTTTTTTCCCCCCCAAGCTCTTCCTGTTACTCAGTTTGCAATTACTAGAACATGAAAGATTCAATGAAAACCGTAAGGATCAATAAAACAAAATTACAATAATTACAACTAAATTCTAGCTATTTAAATTCTATGGGGTTTATGTGTCAATAACAAATCTCTTTTCATGTTTTGTTTTAGGCTGTAACTAGAAGAAGCTTTCAAAATTTTACAGAGAACATAAAATGTGGAATACTTTCCAGAAATGTCTTAAAGGAATCATGAAATTCTCATAAGTAACAAGATGTTTATTTTCATGTCCTTTCCTCGTCCTCCCACCCCATCCTTATCTTTCATTCTCTTTCAGCAAATGGCCCTGAAGATTATATTCTCTTTAGGAAGCATTAAAAAACTACCAATTCTTAAGCTCAGCTCTTAAAAACTGTGATTTAGTGATCCTGTGGTATAAAGGCCTGAAAAGCTGTCTCCTTTAATAAACTCCCTAGCTTTCTAATAACTTCTCCACATCCAGATTAGCAAACACTGCACTAGATATCCATAATTTCCTGCACATAACAGAGAAAAATTATCCTAAAATTTTGTAATTAACTCTAAAATCAAATAAATTTTGGGTACAAAGGCACTGCTCTCCCAAAGTATTTACACATTACAAGTTAACAAACCTCCTATGATTAAAAACATCATCTTCAGAGAAAAGGAAAATTCTATCACAAGATAATAACTAAATAAACAAAATACAATTCACACATTTTTTCTAGTCTCATATATAAAAACAACCTCTTTATTTAATAGGTTAAGTGATTTTCTTCCTCTTCACTGCCCTTTCCCAACATAACCTCAAATCCAGTTAATAGAAATTTCATCTCCATTATTTGACAGAAATAAGGAGAAAGTTAGGGAACCTAAATCCTATTTTTCTCATCTACATATCCATCTAATAAGTAACAAGAAAGAAAAGACTATCTAACTGGCACCCTAACACCATGTGAACTTCCTACCAATTCAGTCTCGGGTCCCATGTCTCTGGCCTCACAATCCCATAAGGTGACAGTGTCATCTTTCAAAAAGTGAAAATCTCCTATTCCATTCTTAAATATAATTTGAAAGAGGGCCATAAATATACAACTAGGAAAATACTCAACATGGAGATTTTCAAACATATGGACTAAAATACTAGCAACATTGCCAAAAAGGTCTTGAAATTTAAACTTTATTAGAAATGTTATTTTCAGAATATTAAGAATACATGCTATCATGAAGGACAATCATATAATGAAAGTTTTATATCATCTAATTGTTTTCAAAAATATTAATTGGATACATATCTCTTTCTAGCTTGAAAAACAGTATGTATAAACAATGAAGACTGTACATGTGTAAGTTACTCATAAACAAAAATACATTTTCCATTCTTTTTTTTAACTTTACTTTGAATACTCTGATCTTCCCAATTTCATAAGCACAGGTTAAGAGGTTCAAAGACCAGTCATGGCCTGTGGAATATGTAAAGTCTCAAAGACATTAAAAGAAACAAGAGAAATAAGTTATGGGTTAAAAACAGACACTACAAGATAGTAATGGCTGCCACCAATAATACCTAGCAAAAGGTAAGCAATCACTATATGTTAGTGCTCTGTGAGAAACCAGGGATTTCTACAGTTATCAAGTGATTATGCTGATCAACTATCTTAAAGCCTCTGAATCAGGCTTGTGTTCTCCCATTCTTTTTCTCAAAAACCAACATAAACAAAGATATAGAGTATCTGAAAAGGTATTCATGGTCGTAATTTGAAACGTTTCATGGATATTCTGTTCCTCAAAAAGACAAAAAACTATTGTATGTGGAAATACTTACTTTCAACACTGGACAAAGTACAGGGATTAGAGTCAATCAAAGCTAACTGAAAATGCTGTAAGAAAAAAGTGAAGACATTACTGTGCTAAATTTAGAGATGCATAAAGTCAACTTTTATATTTTAGTCTTTATCAGTCTAACATGTATAATGAAACCATGTTATATAACTAAAACATAATAGCCAACCAAACAAAATTACTATAATTCAAAATCTATTGTGGAAACAAAGTGTTATCAAAGTATTTCCATAGGATAGTTAAGAAGGGAGGATGTGGGGGGAAAGCTACTACTATTACTAAAACTTAGTACTTTACCTACTTACCCTGTGTCTATTTTTATTAGGTTAAAAAAAGGAGAATATTTCAGTATTAAAGTAAAGAAAAAGATTAAGTTATAGAAATGTTTAAACTAGACGCGTTTCAATTCACCATACAAAAATCTATAAAGGGGAGGGAGGGAGACGCAAGAGGGAAGATATATGGGAACATATGTATATGTATAACTGATTCACTTTGTTATAAAGCAGAAACACACCATTGTAAAGCAATTATACTCCAATAAAGATGTTAACAAAAAAATCTGTAAAACCCAATGGTATCTTTTAAAACATCAGTGATTATCTTAAAATGAGATCTGGACTTTAGAAATGAAACAATACTATTATATATCTCCTAAAGAATAAGTCATATAGGCTTATATTCCTTCTTCTATAGTGCCCTTTCTAGCACTATATTTCAAGATATTTAAAAACCATAACCCATGTTGAAATTCATCTCTGAAATATAGTTGGTTCTTTTAAAAGGTATGTAAATTGTGTGTGAAGCATGTAGAATCATTCATGAAATATTAAAACATCCTACGTATATCAAATAAGTGTATGCAGAATGTAAATATATATAACTGTCTATACATAGATGTTATATATTTATATATAAAAACTAATAGATCATTACTAGGAAATTAGTTACTAACCAGTATTAGTTAATATGACAGTAAATAGAAAACATAATGTATAATTAATATATATATTAGACATTATATTTAATAACTCATGTGTCTGTCTACAGAGACTTATTACTAAAAACACAGATAACATTAAAACATGAAAACACTAGCTGTCACTGAAAAACACTGAATAACAAAGGACCTCTATTAATTATCAATATAAATGTCAGAGTTATAAACTACTTAAGCAGAGAAAACAGATAATAAATTTTTTTAACTTAAATGAAAGGGGAATAAGCAAGTCCCCATCAACTATTCTACAAACTATTCCCACAAATGTACATTCAATTTTCAGTCTCCATTAATTATTCAAAAATTAAAATAATCAACTATAATACCATTAAGTAACCAAAGGACAAGTCATTAAACAATCAACTACATAAATGTCATTCCTATCTACAATTCATACATCTAAACTTGTGACAGACATACTGACACTTAAAATGCCAAGTTGGACATGTAGTCTAAACAATGTGGAATGATTGAGTACATAACTATGCTTCCTCAACTAGCTGTAACTAACAACAAAATTAATCCTTGCTATCACTGTAACAAAAGAATGGCTATAAAAAGAATAACTGGAAAGAACACTGTAGGTGGTACACACAGTCTATTATGCTCACACACCATACACAGGACAACCTTTTCAACAAATGGTAGCTGTGAAATAGCCACGTGGAAAATAATGAAGGTAGACTGTTATCTTCCATATAAACATGAAGAATTAAACTATAAAACTCTTAGAAGAAAATACAGGAAAAGATTTTCATGACAAAGGTTTTGGCAATGATTTCTTGGACACCAAAGGCACAGGCAACAAAAGAAAAAAGACTAGGATTCTTAAAAATTAAAAACTTTTATGCATCAAAAGACACTTACTGGGAGAAAATATTTGAAATTATGGCTCTCATAAGGAATTAATATCCAGAGTATATAAAGACACCTATAACTCAACAAGAAGAAATCAAAGAATGGAATTCAAATGTGGGCAAAGGACTTTGGTGTACATTTCTCCAAAGAAGACAAATGCACAGGAAAAGATGCAAGTGAGAAAAACAAAGGTAATATCAATTCACTTCCATTAGGATGGTCATTACTTTTTTAAGAAATGGAAAAGAGGTTTTGGCAAGGAGGCAGATATTCTGGAATCCTAGTGCATTGCTGATAAGAATGTAAAATGTGCAGGCAGTGTGAAAAGTATAGCAATCCTCACAAAGTTAAATACATGATACAATTCAGCAATTAGATTTCTAGGTATATTTCCAAAAGAACTGAAAAAACAGAGTCAAAAAAAGAGTTCAAAAAACACTCATACGTGAGTGTTCATAGCAGTATTCTTCACAACTGCCAAAATATAGAAAAATCTGAAAGTCCATCAACAGATGAATAAATGAAAAAATTTTGTTATATACATACAATTGAATATTATTTGCCATAAAAAGGAAGCCCTATATATGCTAGAACATGGATGAATCCTGGAAACATTAAGCTAAGTGCAGTAAGCCAGACACAATAACATATGATTCCATTTGTATCAGGTACCTAAAACTGTCAAGTTCATAGAAACAGAAATTAGAACAGAAGGGTATCAGAAGCTAGAGGGGAAAAAGGAATGGAAATTATTGTTTAATGTGAACAGAAGTATTTACATGAGTTACTGAAAATTCTGGGGAATGGATAGTGATGATGGTTATACAACACTGTGAATATTATCAATGCCACTAAATTGTATATTTTCACTGATACAGTTGAATGTTGAAAACAGTATCATGTAGTGTGTATTTCTGCACAATAAAATAATTAAAAAACAACACTAGAAAAAATTTATGCTAGTCTATATGAAGTACATTTTAAAAACTTATTTAAAACATATTCTGAAATGGATTAACTTATTAAAATGCATATGACCCTTAAATAACAAATGCATTATTCTTTCTATAGACATAGAGTCAAAAATAAACACAATGATACAGAGGATACAATGCTACAAAAAACAACAGTTTTCGACTTTATCAATGTCCAATCCTGGTTGTAATAAGATATAGTTATGAAAAATATTACCACTGAATGAAATTGATGGGTATATGTGAATTCCTTGTACTTTTTTTGTTTGTTTGTTTTATTGGAGTATAGCTGATTTACAATGTTGTGTTAGTTTCAGGTATACAGCAAAATTAATCAGTTATACATATACATATATCCATTCTGTTTTAAATTATTTTCCCATATACGCCATTACAAAGTACTGCGTAGAGTTCCCTGTGCTATACAGTTGGTCCTTATTAGTTACCTATTTTATTCATAGTATTATGTATATGTCAATCCCAATCTCCCAATCCATCCCTTTCTCCCTTCCCCCTTGGTAACCATAGGTTTGTTTTCTAGATCTGTGACTCTACAGCTTTTTTTTTTAATTGCATGAAAATTTACTATGATCTGAAAATTTTAAGTTAATAATACAACCAAAACTGGGGGAAAAAACCTTTTTTACTCAGGAATATCTAACATTTGAACACTGAAAACTGCTTTAATTTTCATCTATTCTGCAAAGCCAAATACATATCCTTATTGTGCTATGAAAGCCAAGACAAAACTATTTTAAAATATGTATATTATTTAGGGCTTCCCTGGTGGCACAGTGGTTGAGAGTCCGCCTGCTGATGCAGGGGACATGGGTTCATGCCCCAGTCCGGGCAGATCCCACATGCCGTGGAGCGGCTGGGCCCGTGAGCCATGGCCGCTGAGCCTGCGTGTCTGGAGCGTGTGCTCCACAATGGGAGAGGCCACAGCAGTGAGAGGCCCGCGTACCGAAAAAAAATATATGTATATGTATATTATTTAAAAAAATATATATTTAATAACAGCTTTCCGCTAACAGAAAGAGCAGCGTAACAGTCCCACTTTGTATTGTAGTACATTTTTAAGTCTAACTGACCTTGAAAACACATTAAAATGTTATGTGAGAAAACAGACCTTTCCTAAATGAGTCATCAAAGGAAATAAACTGACCTTAAAAGAAATACATTTCCAAGATGACAGTATTTCAGTATTACTATTATACTAAAACTCTCAAAAAAGCAGAGAGATTTGTTTTTTTTTGTTTTTTTTTTTAGAGAGATTTGTATAATTCGAATTGCCCAGCCTACATTATCTCAGTATTCAAGATCCTAAAACAAAAAAAAGTCCACAAACTTTTGAAAGCAGCAGGAAAATTAACGCTTTTACTGTTTCAAACCCCACACGACACAAAATGTTAAGTATTTTCAAACAGCAATAATTCTGCAAATCTTGACACCAAATCCTGACAGCAAAAGCAAAGGTAACAAAAGTGAAAAAGAAGCAAGTGGGACTACATCCAATTAAAAAGCCTCTCCACAGCAAAGAAAACCATCAACAAAATTAAAAGGCAGTGTACTGAATGGGATACAGTTGCAAATCATGTATCCGATACACAGTTAATATCCAAAATATATAAAGAACTTATACAACTCAACAGCAAAAAAACTCCTATTCAGTTTGATTAAAAACTGGATAGAAGACGTGCACAGACACTTTTCTAAAAACATACATGGCCAACAGGCACATGAAAAGACACTGTACATCATGAATCATTAGGGAGATGCAAATCCAAATCACAATTATGTATCACCTGTCAGAATGTGTTCTATGAAAAAGGCAACAAATACCAAATGTTAGTGAGGATGTGTACAAAAGGGAACGCTTGGGCACTGTTGGTGGGAATGTAAACTGGCGTAGCCACTATGAAAAACAGTATGGAGTTTCGTCAAAGAATTGAAAACAGAAATACCATATGACCCAGTATTTCCACTCCTAGATATATATCCAAAAAAAAGTCATTAATTCAAAAAGATACATGTACCCCAATGTTCACAGCAGCATTATTTACAATAACCAAAATATGGAAGTGACCTAGTATCCATCAACAAATGAATGGGTAAAGAAGATGTGGTGTGCATGCATGTGTGTATGTGAGTGTATGTGTGTGTGTATGTGAGTGTATGTATATAAGTGTAATTACTCAGCCATAAAAAAAGAATGAAACTTTGCCATCTGCAGCAACATGCATACACTTAGAAGGTATTAGGCCAAGTGAAATACATCAGACATAGAAAGCCAAATACCAAAGGATCTCACTTTTATGTGGAATTTTAAAAAGAAACAATTAAAAAATAATTTAAAAAAAATCAAGCTAATAGATACAAAGAGCAGATTACTAAGTGCCAGAGATAGGGGTTATAGGGTGGAAGACAACCTATGGATGGAATCTGCAAACAATATGACCAACAAGGGGTTAATATCCAGACTATATAAACAGCTCATATAACTGAACATCCCCCTAAAAAAAAAAAAAAAAAATTTAAAAATGGGCAGAAGACCTGAACAGACATTTTCCTAAAGAGGACATAAAGATGGCTACCAGGCACATGAAAATATGCTCATCATCATTAATTATTAGAGAAATGCAAACTGAAACAACAAGGTATCACCTCACATCTGTCAAAATGATTATCATCAAAAAACTACAAGTAGGGCTTCCCTGGTGGTGCAGTGGTTGAGAGTCCACCTGCCGATGCAGAGGACACGGGTTCGTGCCCCGGTCCGGGAATATCCCACATGCCGCGGAGCGACTGGGCCTGTGAGCCATGGCCGCTGAGCCTGCGCTCTCCAGCGGGAGAGGCCACAGCAGTGAGAGGTCCGCGTACCACAAAAAAAAAAACAAAAAAAAAAACAAAAAAAAAACTACAAATAACAAGTGTTGGTGAGGATGTGAGAAAAGGGAACTCTCCTACACTGTTGGTGGGAATGTAAACTGGTGAAACCACTGTACGGAGGTTCCTTCAAAAAACTAAAAACAGAGCTACCATATGACCCAGGCAGTCAATCTTACTCATGGACATATATCCTGAGAATACTCTAATTCAAAAAGATATATGCACACCAATGTTCAGAGCAGCTCTATTTACAATAGCCAGGACATGGAAGCAACCTAAATGTCCATCGACAGATGAATGGATAAAAAAGATGTGGTATATATATACAATGGAATATTACTCAGCCATAAAAAGAATGAAATAATGCCAATTGCAGCAACATGGATGGACCTGGGGATTATATCATACTAAAGGAAGTTAAGTCAGAAAGACAAATTCCATATGATATCACCTCATATAGAATCTAAAAAATTATATAAACAAATGTACATATCAAAACAGAAAGAGACTCACAGATATAGGAAACAAACTAGTGGTTACCATTGGGAAGAGAGACTGGGGGCATCGGCGTATTAGGGGTGTGGGATTAAGAGATAAGCAACAAGGATATATTGCACAGCACAGGGAATTATAGCCATTATCTTTTAATGACTTTTAATGGAGTATAATCTGTAAAAATACTGTATCACTATGGTGTACACCTGAAACTAATAAAATATTGTATATTAACTATACTTCATTAAAAAAGAAATATTAATGTCAAAAACATCCTAACATTCTTTATGTTTTCATACAACAAAATCAGAGAGTTATCAGAGTTTAAAATAAGGGGGAAAATGGCACAAAGAAAGAAAAAGAAAATTGCACGTCCCCAAATTTTTTGCTAAAATCAACATCATTTGAAGGTCTGTTACACTTTACCTAAGCCTAAACAAATAAAAGTGGATACAACACTGTTTCCATTATGCGTGAGTAAGCCAAAACACTTTCAACAAACCACTGAATGTTATCTAACTCTGCTCTGCCTAATTAAAGGATATTTTATTACATATTGACAATTTTCTTTTGCCCTCCAACATATTTTCAGAAAACATCTAAAATGTTGGTATATAACAAATACATTACAAAAAAATTATACCATATTTAACTTATTTTCTGCCATATGACATGTTAACATTTTTGATAGGCTAATTTATACCCTGTGAATGTATAAATGAAAGAGGTTAAAATCTACAAAGTGTCAGGGGCTTCCCAGGTGGCGCAGTGGTTGAGAGTCCGCCTGCCGATGCAGGGGACGCGGGTTCGTGCCCCGGTCCGGGAAGATCCCACATGCCGCAGAGCGGCTGGGCCCGTGAGCCATGGCCGCTGAGCCTGCGCGTCCGGAGCCTGTGCTCCACAATGGGAGAGGCCACAACAGTGAGAGGCCCGTGTACCGCAAAAAAAAAAAAAAAAAAAAACTACAAGGTGTCAAAACTGTACTTTCTTTACATTTTAAATCCACTGACACCTCACAGTATACAGTTTGATAAACTCTGTTCTAATCTTAACAAATAACTGATAAACCTAATCCCATTCTCTGCACCAAGTTCATTTAACTCTGGACTTATTCCTCAGCTACAACTGATCTCTGACCAGCGTGTGATCTAAATTCTTTACAGTCTACTTGCAATGGTTTTTAATGTTCTTGGTTGAGTTTCTATGTGCCCTCAGTATCACTCCTATATAAACCCATAAAATGCAGAGATAGTTTGAGGCACTTAATATTCTTCTTTTTTTTTGCGGTACGCGGACCTCCCACCGCCGTGGAGCACAGGCCCCGGACACGCAGGCCCAGCAGCCATGGCTCACGGGCCCAGCAGCTCTGGCGGGCCCAGCCGCTCAGCGGCACGTGGGATCCTCCCAGACCAGGGCACGAACCCGCGTCCCCTGCATCAGCAAGCGGACCCCCAACCACTGAGCCACCAGGGAAGCCCAAGGCACTTAATATTTTAAAACCCAAGAGAATTAAGGAAGTGAACGAATACAGAGTGCAGCAAGGAATTAACTCAGCCGGTCTGGGTTGTTGAAACCCTGCCTATTCAAAAGAAAACAGCTCTAGCCTTGACCAACTCCTGAGAGAGAATCTCTAAACCTTTAGAATATCCTGCCTTGCAAGTGTACCTCTGTATACCTAGGACCTTGGGTCATCAAGATAATTCATTCTAACAACATTACAGTTTGATGTCTAAAGTGGCTGGTGATTAAGCAACTAAAACTAAGGTCAGTCAGGTGGCTCTCTCCCTTTCTATATTACCAAACGTCAATATTATACATATATACATATTTCATGGAAGAGAACAAAACCCTGGAAAGGCTTGGGAACACTCCCTGCATGTAACTAAACATCATTTCAGGGAGAATTAAGTGCTATCAATATGACTGCAATGAGACAGGACAAGCGAACTTTTGCACTTTTGACTCTGTTTTTGGTGTCTTTCTCCTTTGAAAAATTTTATCTATATTCTTTAACTGTAAATAAAACATAACCATAAATAAAACTTTTCTGAGTTCAATGACCTCTGCCAAATCACTAACCTTGAGGTTGGCAGTTTGGGGGACCTGCAATCACATCAGTTTTTAAGTAGACTTTATTTAGCATTTTCCTTGTTAAAGAGTTCAGAGTATGTGACACACACATATGTACACCACCTCTGTAATCAATATACTCTACAATTCACATCTATAAGGAAAAGAGCAAACATTCTAAACAGTCATAAATTCTCAAAACCTTTTTTCTCCAGAAACTTGAATTCTTTCAAAGAACAATGCTTCTGATATATAGGGAAGTCCCATTCTCATTAAAAACCCTTGGAAAACATAAAATGATAGCACAAACCCAGAAACTCGAAAAAATGTTAAGTACTGACAAATCAAATTTCCATTAGAAGCAAAGTATTTAACAATAATGTACCATTCTTTTCCAATGATGTTTATGTTCACCAACTAGCAGACCACAAACCTTAAAAGATAACAAATCTATTAAATAATTTTGCCATGACACATACCATGCTATTAAAAACTGGCAGATTTCTAATCAGACCCACAGGAAAGAACAGTCAATAATCAGATCACAGATATAGCATCACTAACCACCTCTTCATCTCTACAGTGCCAGTCACATATTGGAGAGTGTTTTACATACTCAAAAATGAAATAAAAACCTCCAGTGTCTCCTTATCACAAACATCAATATTTATATTTTGTTAAAAGACAAACCAAAAACAAAAATCTAAAGCACTTAAAAGTTCTTCTGCGTATCTTAGCACCATGTCTGTCTTGTACCCCGAAATCCAATCCTTTTTTCCTTTTTAAGTTCATATCCTAAATTCATTCAATAGCAGTAATATAACTTCCAGTATTTCTCTATACTCTTAACATTTAACCCCACACTCTACACTCACACACACATACGAAATAGTGTATATCAAGGAAAAGCCCCAACCACCTACCTTTAAACTAGATTCATAGTCTGTGTTCACTTTGAACATAAGCCCAAGTCGTAAATGAATTTCCTTGGCTCGACAAAAGCTGGGATCAACATAAAGCACCTCTTGAAATGCTTTAATTGCCCTTGAAGAATACAGACATAAGAAACGGTAAGATTAACTGTATGTGCTTTGGAAGTACAAAAAATACAATGGGTATACGACTTTAAAACAAATTATAACTTTATAAAAACACTATGAATGTAAAAAGGTAACTTTAACTTCCTCAAATTATTTGGCAATATTTAAATATTTAGTAGTATTTTCAATGTAAATAAACAATATAAAATTCTCTGAATCAACTTAGAGAAGACAGTAAGAAAGCTTTTAAAAATGGCAAAAAGGTAAGAGTGTTAACCTTGGTTCTCTACTGCTCCCTATAAATCCACTGTTAGAAGCCTTACTCTTACCTACCACATTTTGGTTTACATTCAGCTTGGAACCTATTTTAAGTATGACGTGATTCAGATAGGGGTTAATATTTATCTTTTCCATATGGGATTCCTACTGTACAGAAAGCAGTGCCACCTCTATCATAAATCAAGGACCCGTGTTTACAGGACTGCTTCTGACTTCTCTAATCTACTTCTGCCTTCATTTGCCTACTTTTGTCCTAATTCTATTCTGTCTTGATTATTGTCTTTTTAACAGGTCCTTATTATCAGTGGAGAAAATCCAGATACGCTGGATATACTCTGAATATATTTAAGTGCTTGGAAGAGACAGAAAAAAAAGAAAAAAAGTCTATTTTGAATTTCAATTATTCTATACTGTAAAAACCTCAGAGGCCACTATTTAGGACTGTAAGTGTTTCCAAAGTCAATTCTCTTTTTATTATAGAAAGATGCAGATAACAGTCATATCACAATTTAGTACCAAGCAACACACCACATGTCTTTAGTAAGTTACTTCAGTTAAGATCCTACTTGTCAAATGCTGTGGTTATACACACATTTACTGCAAAACAACTATTCTGAAAGGAAGATTTTCTCTGGGAAATATAGACATATCATTTACAGATGAGTTATTAAAATTTAAAATCATCTTTCACACAACTAACTCAACACTGTCACACACATATCAAGCAATTAATATTTTCAATCTATAGACTTATCTCCTTCCTGATTTCACATTCCTACCTTCAATCTAAGGGGGCTCAAAAGTTATAACTACATGAAAACTGTTCAATATTAGTCACACTTCTCTGTATCTAAAATGTATAGTTCTTTGTTCCCAGCCTTATATTGGATTTCACCTAAATTTGTTCTGGCTAGCTGAAATGACTGTATCTATTTGCACAACAACTGCAAATAATGATTTTTAAATATCCACTTTTCCATCTTGACATAAGGCAAAGTACAATAAATTATTCCATTTAGAAAAACTTATAACCTTATTTCTAAATACATCTCCCTACAAACTTTATAACTCCTATTACTGGTTTCGGTAACCATCTGTCCTCTTCCCATTTGTAAGTGATCACAAGTCCATGACCCAATGCCAGTGATAGTTTCATTCAAAAAAAAAAAGAAGAAAGAAAATCTTTCTTTTCTCTAAGTATGGAATGTGATTTAAATTATTAGACTGCAGTCCTGAACATGAGGCCTGCTTCCACTACTAAATAGTTCACATAACACTAAAAATGAACACATCTTATTTCCCCCATCAACAAAATTTTAAAATTAAAACAAAATGATATCTAAGACCTTTTCTAGTTCTAAAAGTTCAGAATAGTGAGTTCTGTGAATAGGATTTTTAGGAAATTCACAGGGACCTTAAAATTGTCCTCATTCAAGACAAAAGGTAAGTTGACTTAAGTTTAAAATCTCTCAAAGAAATACACAGTTCATAAAATGAAGCTGTAACATGTATAACCTACAAGTTCATGTAACAAACAATGCAGTACTTCTGAACATGGCATAAACAACTTCCCAAAAAGCCAAGGAGTAAGAAAAATAATATACACGAAAAGTCATACAACTAAAAGCTGAATATTCATTCACATTTGGGAAACCATATCAAATACTGGTCAGTGGATACTTAAGGACTCTATTAACATTCAGAATGACCTACAGGACATGGCTGCAAACACTGGTGGTGTACTCACTCGCTTTCCTTTGAATTCTCATAGCACTCAAATGGAAAAAAAAAGGACAAGACCAAAAAAGTTTCCTATACTTTACTGTTTATACAAAATCTTACACATTACTATCATTGTTAATCCTCAACACTGAAGGAGGTATCATTATTCCTATTGTGGGAAATTGAGAGTTTATAATCAAGTTACTAGTTACTGAGAGGTGTTTGCAAATGTGCTGAGTGGAGGGAATGAGGGCTGAACTTGATTTGAACCTACAAAGGTAATACACAACTAATGAAATGAGTGTTTACTGACATTTAAATATTTTATGTGTTTCTCCTACATACACATACACACACACACACACACACACACAGTGGGAAAACATCTGATGTAAGTCAACTTACCAGTGAAATGCATTGAAATAGAAGTAAACCAAACCAAGGCCATATAAAAAGGCAGCATTCTGTTTAAAAAAAAAAAAAAAAAAAAAAAAAAAAAAAAAAAAAAAAAAAAAGCGCCATTTAAAAGCTTTTATGTCTACTTTATGTTATTAAGTAGAAACATAATACATAAAATGTTCTTTAGTTCTAAAAATTCTATCCTATCTTACAATATGATTAAAAGAAACAATGAAGTCATGAGCCAACACGAAATGCAGAGGCCAAACAACTTGGAGAAATATTATCAGTTCATTTTAATCAAGCCCACAATGAAAATAACTTTTAACTCCTACAATTTCTGTGAAACCACAAAGTTCCCAAATAGCCAAAGCAATCCAGAGAATGAAGAACAAAGGTGAAGCTATCACATTTCCTGACATCAAAATATACTACAAAGCTACACTAAGAAAAACAGTATGGTAACTGGTATAAAAATATTAGCACATAGACCAATGGAACAGAATAAAGAGATCAGAATTAAACCCCCACATTTATGGTCAACTAATGTTTCATAGGGAGCCAAGAATGCCCAACTGTAAGAGGACAGACTCTTCACCTCTTTAAAAATGATGCTGGGGAAAATGGATAAGCCCATGCAAAATACTAAAATTGTAGTCCTATCTTACTTGTAAATGTTAACTCAAAATGGATCAAATATTTAAACATAAGGTCTGATACCATAAAATTTCCTGGAAGAAAATACAGAAAAGAAGCTCCCTGACCTTGGTCTTGGCCATGTTTTTTGGATATGACACAAAAAACACAAATAGCAAAATCAGAAGTTAACAAATAGGACTATGTCAAACTTGAAAACTTCTACAAAGCAAAGGAAACAATTAAAAACATGAAAAGACAGCCTACAGAAAAGGAGAAATTTTCCAGATGTCATAAAGAACATTGAACGTTCATGGAAAGAGCTCAAAACATTAACAGGAGTTTGGAAGAAACAGATTCCAACCCACATGGATGACTTTGAGAAGTTCAAGGCTTCAGTTCAGGAAATACCTGCAGATGAGTTGGAAATAGCAAGAGAACCAGAATTTAGAAGAAGAGCCTAAAGATGTGACTGAATTGTTGTCATTCATGATAAAACTTGAACAGATGAGAAGTTGATCCTTATGCCTGAACAAAAAATGCTGTTTCTTGAGATGGGAACTACTCTGGTGAAAATGCTGTGAAGACTGCTGAAATAACAAAAAAGAATTTAGAATATTACATAAACTTAGTTGATAAAGCACTGGCAGAGTCTGAGAAAACTGCAATTTTGAAAGTTCTACTGTAGGTAAAACATCATGCTATCAAACAGCATTACATATTACTGAGAAACTCCTTGTGAAAGGAAAGAGTCAATCAATGTTGCAAACTTCATTGTGGAGTTACTTTAAAAAACTGCCACACCCATCCTAACTTTAGCAACCGTCACCCTGATTGGTTAGCAGCCATCAACATCAAGGTAAGACCCTCCACCAACAAGAGGATTATGACTCACTGAAAGCTCAGATCATTTTCAGCAACTAAGTATTTTATTTTTTTTTATTTTACTGTTAAACTATTTACCTTTATTTGATTTTATTTTTCGCTACACTGAATTGATTTATTTTATTTTTATTGAAGTACAGTTGATTTACAGTGTAAGTATTTTTAAATAAAGGTATGTACATTGTCTTTTTAGACATAATGTTACTGCATACTCAATAAGACTACAGTACAGTGTAAATTCAACTTTTTTTAAGCATTAGGAAACAAAAGAATTAGTGTGACTCAATTTACTGCTTGCTTGCAGTGGTCTGGGTGAACCCCTAATATCTCTGAAATATGCCTAGTCTGTGTCAGTGTCTATCACAAACCCTAATTAATAAATTATAGGACTTCCCTGGTGGCACGTGGTTAAGACCACCTGCCAATGCAGGGGACACGGGTTCAAGCCCTGTTCCAGGAAGATCCCACATGCCGCGGAGCTACTAAGCCTGTGTGCCACAACCACTGAGCCTGTAATCTAGAGCCCGTGCGCCACAACTTCTGAGCGCGATCGCGCCTAGAGCCCGTGCTCCGCAACAAGAGAAGCCGCCTCAATGAGAAGCCCGCACATCACAACGAAGAGTAGCCTCCGCTCACCGCAACTAGAGAAAGCCCGTGCTCAGCAACAAAGATCCAACACAGCCAAAATTAAATAAAAAAATGTTTTTTTAAAATGCCTTAAAAAAAAAAAGAAATTATGGTTTCATGTGGTTTACCATCAACCTATATACAATGTGTATTAACGGGGCGAGGGGCGGGGAACATGGCTGGGACTCTGTGCTTTCACTGCCAAAGGCCCAGATTCATCAACCTATATACAATGTGTATTAACGGGGCGAGGGTCGGGGAACATGCCTGGGACTCTGTGCTTTCACTGCCAAAGGCCCCAATTCAATCCCAAAGGCCCAGATTCAAATCCCAATTCAAACTAGAGCTAAGAACCTGCAAGATACACGGCTCAGCTAGAAGAGAAAAAAAAAAAGTGGCTGAATGTCACCAAGATGAAGGGATAGGAGGGCTGCTGGCTTATCCTACTGTTAGCATCAGAGCACATATAAAACCACATGGATTAACTCCATGAGCGAAATCCACAAACTGAGCATCTCCTACACACTGGGCAATGGAAAATACTGAAATGGGTGGGAAAGGCTAAGACACACTCCCGCAATAAGCCCCACTCCCACCATACCCCCTCTTAAAATCCTGAGATAACCTCCAACTCCAAGCTTCTACCTGGGAAGTGAAAACAAAGCGTCTGGACCACACATCTAGTGCCCCAGTTTTTAAGGCTGCCACTCCAAGGACCACCCAGCTCTGAGAATCAATGGAGTTTTACAATTATGTATCCCTTGGGATCTCTGTGAACAAGGAAGTGTCTATTACACAAGCACACAAGTACTACCTGTGGCACACCTACTCTCAAGATAAAATAACAAATTTCTTAAGGAAAAAGAGAAAGACACCAAGGAAATTGGCTAACTTTTCAAAGAAAAGGGAAATCAATGATGTATTTGTAAGTATATATACTGTAGCAAAGATCAGGAAACAATGGTACAGCATCCAAACCGAACTCACGGTCTTTTTAATGCATAGCTGCAGGGCTAACAACAGTTTTTATATTTTTACAAGTTTATTAAAAAAAAAAGAAGGTCTTCCCTGGTGGGGCAGTGGTTGAGAGTCTGCCTGCTGATGCAGTGGACATGGGTTAGTGTCCCGGTCTGGGAGGATCCCAAGTGCTGTGGAGTGGCTGGGTCCGTGAGCCATGGTCGCTGAGCCTGCGCGTCTGGAGCCTGTGCTCCGCAACGGGAGAGGCCACAACAGTGAGAGGCCCACATACCGCAAAAAAAGAAGAAGAAGAAGAAAGGAGAAGGAGAAGGAGAAGGAGAAAAGAAGAAGAAGAGGAAGATGAAGAGGGGACTTCCCTGGTGGCGCAGTGGTTAAGAATCCACCTGCCAATGCAGGAGGCACGGGTTCGAGCCCTGGTCCGGGAGGATCCCACATGCCATGGAGCAACTAAGCCCATGCGCCACAACTACCGAGCCTGTGCTCTAGCCCTCATGAGCCACAACTACTGATCCCACGTGAGACAACTAGTGAAGACTGCGTGCCTGGAGTCCATGCTCCACAAGAAAAGAAGCCACTGCAATGAGAAGCCTGCGCACCGCAACGAAGAGTAGCCCTCACTCGCTGCAACTAAAGTCCACGCACAGCAGTGAAGACCCAACGCAGCCAAAAGTTAATTTTTGAAAAAGAAGAGTACCTGACAGAAATGAAATGTGGCCAGTTAAACCTAAAATTTAGTCAAGTCCATTAAAAAAACTTTGCCAAACTCCATAATTACAACCATTGAACTTCAGTTCTTCATACAATATGTATGATGGTGGCAAGGAAAACCTATGAAATTGTCTGCTAATATGTAGATACAATGAAAACAAAGACATTTTTAAAAAGAGTAAAATTAAGTTATATTGGAATAAGATTTGTACATTACACTTGAAAGGGTAAAATACTGTCATACTTAAGAGATCTCCAGAAAAACAGAACTTCATGATATGAGAGAAAGATCAGGGCAGGAGGGGAGGTGGGGTGACTTGTAAAGGAATTGATGAGCAAGTTCTTTAATTGGTCATAATTGTTTACCTGGTGATACAAACCTTCATTCCTGAAGGGTGTATTTACTACTTCTGTCTGGATTGTTTTTCAGTTTCCCAGTGACCTTAATTACAAGGAGCAGTAGTACTAAGAGATGCCCTGAGGAATTTCCTGTATGGCCATTGTGCAGTCCCTCTACCTTATGGCCATTATGCAACAGTAGTCCAATTTCCCCTTTCTACTTGTCAGAATGAATCACCACAGCCAGAAAAGAAACTCTTTTCTTTGCCTGTTGATTCCAATTGAGGCATAAGGAGTCCAAATTACCAGGAAGCACTAACTTTCAGCTTTCAGTTTAATGGAATCATTGGTGTGTCTACTGGTGAAAGCATTCCTCCCTTTGAAACTAACACCTCATCTCTTTCCCAGGAAAGCATAAGGTCATGGGGAAAGGAAGCTAAATTTGCTAGCAGGTCACTAAGGGTAACAGTAAGTGGTGCTGAGGTGACATCACCAAGATGGCAACACAGGTTGTTCCCAACTTCAGTCCCCCTCACTAGAAGACCAACTAACAAATACTCTGGACAACACTATGAAAATCGCAGAACATGGGGCTAAGACTGACACACATCCCTGGACCTCAAACACCAAGAGGATGTCTTAGAAGGGTAAGAGGACCAGCTATACTCTGACTACACTGCCCCTCTCCCAAACTAGCACAGCAACACACCAAGAGGGATCTATCAGGCCTATGGTCCCTCCAGTGGGCAAAGGAGAGTCCAAGGTGGATATCCAGCTCCCCCAGCATTATGAGTGACATCCAGAGCATGCACTGAAGTCTTGCCTCATGGGGATGGCAAGAAGACTATGCACTGCTTAACCAGCGGGGATCAGAATATGACTGAGGGATAGGGCTTAATAGCACTCAAATCGTGATAGAACAAGTTTCCCTTGTAGGGGTGTTAAGCAGAGAGCCCAGAAAAAGACTCTTATTTTGCAGAGCCACTCCAATGGCCACACTTGAAGAGTGAACTCAGCTCACAGTTATGCCTGATTCAGGACCCCAAACAATTACATTGCCAGCTTTGAAGACTTTTTTTACCACCTAGCTGAGGCATGGCTAATTCACAGTATGCCCTGCTCTGTCCCCAAGCCCCAACCATCAGCAAACCCAACCACGTAATCTGGGAAACTGCACAGCCCATCCTACAACAGTACTTACAACAGCACTTGAGCAAAGAGGCCAGCAAGTAACTGTGCACTACTAGAAAAAGCTGGTGGCTCCAACTGGCCAAGGCACTTGGTGCACAGTTCTGATTAAAGTCCCTAGCCAGCAAGCCATACCAGCCCTGTCTGAGCAGAAAGGCAGATTCATAGTTCCACTTACTGCTCAGTACAGCCCTAGTCTCATCTAATCAGGAATTCTAACCACAACATTTAGGAAGATGTGTCACCCATCTTACAAGCCACTTAGGATGGCGCCTGAGCACAGAACTCACCCAAAAGCACTGCACATCTGGATAACCAATGCAGCAGTCCTGTCTGGCCAAGGAAGCTGGTAGGCAGCTCTGTCAGATTAGGATGTCCAACCATCAAGCCCTAACGGCCAAGGAAACCATGCAGGGAAGCAAATTCGCAGACCTAACCAAAAACTGAGTACAGGACCATGTCCCACACTATCGATAAACCTGACCAGAGAATCCAGGCAACCAAGGAGCCCATTCTACAGCTACACATGTGCAGAAAATCAAGTGAGCACTCCTATCCAATGGTTCACAGACAGAGTGACCTCTTGACCT
Organism: Pseudorca crassidens; assembly: GCF_039906515.1. NCBI lineage: Eukaryota > Metazoa > Chordata > Mammalia > Artiodactyla > Delphinidae > Pseudorca > Pseudorca crassidens. The sequence continues at coordinate 9,600,462 of NC_090318.1, forward strand.
CAGAGCTTAGGCAATGTCTCAACACACACACAAAAACCTCATATAGCAAGCCTCACCTGCCCAAGGAGGCTGTAAACTGACCTGTCTATAATCCCAAGTTGAGCTAACTGGTGAACTGCCTCTGACAAAGAAAACCAGATAAATCTGGAAAAGGAGACCATCACTCAAATGTGCAAAGTATAAAGATTATGAAGAATCAGGTGAAACTGACACCACCAAAGGAAACCATTAAAATTTCAATAACTGAGCCAAAAGAACCAGAGACTGTGAGCTGTTTGACAAAATAATTCAGAATAATCCTCTTACAGTAGTTTATTAAACTAAAAGAACACACAGAAAGACAACTAAATGAAACTAGGAAAGCAATAATGAAGAAAACAAAAAATTCAAGAAAGAAATTTTTTTTAAGGGTCTTCTAATGAAAAATACACTAGTTGAACTAAAGAACTAAATAGAGAATTTCACCATCACACTCAACCAAGCAGAAAACAGAATCTGTTAACCAGATGACTGTCATTTTGAAATTATCCAGCTGGAGGAGTAAAAAAGAAAAGTAATTGGAAAAAAAGTTAAAAAAGCCAAGAGGACTTACGAGACATCATCTAAAGGAAACAATATTCACATTTTGTGAATGCCAGAAACATAAAACAAAAAGAAAAGGCAAGAAAAGTACATGTAAAAGAAAAATGGCCCAAAACCTCCCATATCTTGGGGGAGAAATGGATATCCTAATTGCTTAGGTCCAAAAGACTCGTAGGGTGAACTCAAAAGAATCACACCAACACACATTACAACTGTTAAAGTCAAAGACAAAAACGAATTCTGAAAGCAGCATGAGAAAAGTGACACATCATAAGCAAGACTATAAGCGGATGTATTATCAAAATCTTGGCAGGCCAGAAGAGAATGGGATAATATATTCAAAATACTTAAAGAAAAACTGTCAACCAAGATAACTATATGCAAAAATACTCTACCTGGGGGGAGAGGGGGAAACTGTCCTTTAGAAACAAAATAATACTCAAATAATGAGATAATTTCCCCAATCAAACAAAAACTAATAAAGCTCATCAACACTGCCTTACCAGAAATCCTAAAGGGAATTTTTAAGAGGAAATAAAAGGATGGTATTTAACACTGTAAAAACAGATGGGTATATTTTAAAACTCACTGGTAAAGGTAAATATGTAAGTCAAAAATCCATGTATCTAACATTGTAATGGTGGTGTGTAACTAATTTATAAGTCTAATTTTAAGTTAAAAAACAATGACGAGGGAATTCCTGGCAGTCCAGTGGTTAGGACTTGGCACTTACACTGCTGGGGCCTGGGTCCAATCCCTACTTGGGGAACTAAGATCCTGCAAGCCATGTGGTACGACCAAAACAACAACAAAACACAATGACTATAATAATTTATTATTGGATATACAACCTAAAAATATGTAAAGTAACATCATCAACTTAAAACTTTAATGGAATAAGTAAAAGTGAAAAGTTTATATTACTATTAAAGTTATTATCAGTTAAAATAGAATGTTACAAATAAAAAATACTTTAAGACTCATGGTAAACACAAAGGAAAAATTTGTAGCAGTTATCTAAAAGACTGTCATAAAGGAATCCAAGCATATCTGAAGAAAAATTTATCAAATTGCAAAGGCCAACACCAACATAGAAAAAAAGGAATAAAGAACTACAAAACATCAGAAAACATTAAAATGGAATTAGTAAATCTCACCTATCAATAAATACTTTATGTGGAAATGATTAAATTCTCGACTCAAAAGACAATAAATATTAAAAAAACAAGCAAACAAACCAAGATCCAACGACATACTGCCTAGAAGAATCTCAAGGGATAAAAAGAAATATTACTATGGCAACCAGAAGAAAGCAGCAGTAGCTATTTTTACAACAGACAAAACAGATTTTACACTAAAATTGGAGCAAGTAATATATTAAGCAAATCCCAAAAGACTTAATAGTAAAAATAAACATCAACACAAGTTAGAAACTTTAGTGCCCTACTCTCAACAGCATTTAGATCATCCAGAGACTCCATAGAGAAACAGTGAATGTGAATAACTGTATAAGCCAAATGAAAAAAGTCCCATCCAACAAAGGCATAATATATTTTTTTTTCTAAAGCACCTATGGAACATTTTCTAGGATAAATCACATACTAGGGAACAAACAATTCTTTAATAAATTTAAGAACACTAAAGTCATACCAAGTATCTTTTCAGAACACAATGGTGTGAAGTAACAGGAAGAAAACAAAAATTCACAAGTGCACGGAAATTAAACACCACACTCCAAAACAACCAATGAATCAAAGAACAAATTAAAAGAGAAATTTAGGGACTTCCCTGGTGGTCCAGTGGTAAAGAATCTGCCTTACAATGCAGGGGACGCATGTTTGATCCCTGCTGGGGTAACTAAGATCCCACAAGCCACAGGTCAACTAAGCCCATGCACCACAACTATTGAGCTCGCACACCTCCACCAGAGAGCCTGTGTGCTGCAAACTACAGAACCCACGTGCCCTGGAGCCCCGGGCGCCACAACTAGAGAGAAACCCACGCCCCGCAACAAAAGATCCTGCATGCCTCAACGAAGACCTGCTGCAACCAAAAAACTATAAAACTAAATTATAAAATAAACATTTTTTAAAAAGAGAAACTTAAAAGTATCTTGAGACAACAAAAGCACACACAACATATAAAAAACCTGACACTGGAAAAGTAGTTCTAAGACATAAATTTATAGTTAATAAAGTCTCAGATCGAGATGAAAGAAGAATCTCAAACGACTTACTTCACCCCTTAAGGAAACAGAAAAAGATCAACAACCTCAGTCCAAAGTTAGGAGAAGAATGAGAATAATGAAGATTAGAGAACAGATAAATACAATCTTCCAAGACTGAACAAGGAACAAATAAAAAATCTGAATAGACCAATAATAAGTATGGAAATTTAATTGGTAATAAAAAAATATGCCAAAAAAAAAAAATATGCCAAGACAGAAAACCCAGAAACAGACTCCTCCATTAGTGAAGTCAACCAAAGATTTAAAGAATTAATACCAACTCTTCTCAAACTCTTCCAAAAAACTTAAGATGAAAAAATACTTCCAATCTTATTTTATGAATAACCCTGATACCAAAGCCAGAGGATACTACCAATAAAAGGAAACTATAGACTAAAATCCATGGTTGAATATAAATAACAAAATTCGGAACCAGGTATCAGCAAACTGATTTCAACAACACATTAAAAGAATTATACACCATGCCCAAGTGGGATTTGACCGTGGGATGCAATGCTGATTCAACATATGCAAATCAATAAACGTGACATACCACATTCACAGAAGCAAAGAATAAAATGATATGATCAACTAAGCTGATGCAGAAATATAATTTGACAAAATTCAACATCCACTCATGATGAAAACTCAAAAACTGGATACAGTGGGAACATATGTCAACGTAATAAAGGCCATATATGGCATAACAAGACCTAACATCATACTCAACTGTGAAATTTGAAAGCTTCTCCTCTAAGATCAGGAAAAGCATCTATTCAACATAAGTACTGAAAATCCTACCCAGAATATTCAAGTAAGAAAAAAAAAAGGGCATGCAAATCAGAAAGGAAAATATAAAATACTCCCTGTTTGCAAATGACTTGATCTTATACATAGGGAGTCATAAAAACACCACCAAAAGAAAGAAAATTCAATGAATTCAGTAAAGATGCAGCATACAAGATCAACTGCAAATTTCAGTTGTTTTATACCTTAACAATTAGCTGTTAAAGAAAACAACTACATTCATAATAGTATCAAAGACAATTTAAAAACTTAAGAATAAATTTAACCAACAAGCTGAAAAATCTATATTCTGAAAACATACAAATCTCATGGAAGAAACTGAAAAGACACAAATTAAAGGAAAGATACCCATTTTCATACAAAGAACATGTTAAAATGTCCACACTACCCAAATCTTCTACAGATTCCTTTCAATCCTTATCAAGATTCTAGTGGCATTTTCTGCATTAATAGAATCAATAAAATTCATATGAAACAAAAAAAGACCCTGAATCACCAACACAATCCAAAAATAGAAGAACAAAGCTGGAGATACCAACTCTCCTGATTTCAATCTATATTACAAAACTACAGTAATCAATGAACATGATACTGGCATAAAACAGATACACAGACTCATGAAACAGAATTAAGAGTCCAGAAATAAACCCATGCATATATGGTCAGGTAATATGCTTTGACAAGGGAGCCATGAATCCTCAATGGAGAAAAGACATAACTTTTTAATAAGTGGTCCTAAGTAAATTAGAATTCACACACAAAACAATGAACACTAGAACGCTATCTTACACCATTCACAAAAACAAAGGAACAGATTAAAGATTAAAACAAAGACCTGAAACCATAAGACTCCTAGATTAAAACACAGGGGAAAAGCTCCCAGACAGCTGTCTTGGCAATGCTTTTTTTGGGTATGATACCTAAAGCACAAGCAACAAAAAATAAAGAAATGAGACTACATCAAACAGACAAACAAAAAGCCTCTCCATAACAACAGAAATGATCAACAAAATGAAAAGGCAACCTATGGAGTGGAAGAAAATTTTTGCAAACCACACGTGATAAGAAGCTAATATCCGGGCTTCCCTGGTGGTGCAGTGGTTGAGAGTTCGCCTGCCAATGCAGGGTACACGCGTTTGTGCCCCGGTTCGGGAAGATCCCACGTGCCGCGGAGCAGCTAGGCCTGTGAGCCATGGCTGCTGAGCCTGCGCGTTCGGAGCCCGCAACAGGAGAGGCCACAACAGTGAGAGGTCCACATACCGCAAAAAAAAAAAAAAAAAAGTCTGTTGTTTATAAAAAAAATAATCAGGCAAAATTTAATGAAACTACTAATTTTGTAAACAAATTATTCTGACCTTGATTCTCTGATAAAATAGGTGGTGAGAAAAATATGTTTACAATGGAAAACTATAATGTGACCTTTGGATTCAGTCTTGCATATTTACCAGTCCTTGACAAATACCTCCAATTTACACCTCTCTAAATTGGTGCTTCCAAATTTTCTCCATTCTGAGAGAAATGGAGAAATTCCATTCCATCCTTAACAATTAGCTGTTAAAGAAATACTCCCTGTTTACGAACTGAAAACCCTTTTAATAATTGGAATAATTACGAACTGAAAAGCCTTTTACCCAGAGCCCTGAAAGCTGATGTGACACGACATCATATAAATTTCAAGAATATTACCATAACAGATCATTAATGAACAAACTGACTGGTCCTCTCATAAAGTCTGTCATCACAATTCAAACCAGTAATTCTATGTATTGCCCCTGTTGTCCACACTCTACCATCTACTGATGCTTTGAGCCCATCATCTACAGATCTTGACTGTCCTCTGGAATCAGAAATGGGGTTTTTAACATTTATTCTTTGTTTTTCTGTTATTTTCACATAAATTCGCCCCTCCTTAAATGCTTGCTGCCTAGCCCTGAACTTCTATTACCGTTACTCAACAGACTATTCAGTTGGTCCTAAATGTACAAAAGGCTATAGAACAAGAAATGAACTAACATTGTTCTAAGAAGGAAGAATGTCTCTTCACTCCTTTAAACAATAGTGGGAACTAACAAACTATAGGTCAGATTCCGGAACCTGTGCCTAAGCACATCTGCACATTTCCTTCTAAAATTGCAAGAACCACATTAAGTGGGTTTAGCAAAAGTGCCTCATCCTCTGTATGTGAAACACGCAGTATCTAATCGGGGTTACTCATACTCCACTACTCACCTTGATGAGGATGGCTTAGCACAAACTGCCTTGTTATTTCTTTTAGTAATTTTCCAAAGGCTGACCCTTACAGGGCTCCTTGGCAATAAATTCCTACTTGCTCAGGCTATATTCAGAACTGACCCCGGTTCTACATTGAATATCATTTCCTCAACTGCAACAGTACTGAAAAACAATGTTTTTCCACTTTAATTCTTATCCTCCTTTGAAAAACTAACAAACAACAACTATAAAAACACCAGCAAGATAACTCCCTTGCTTGCCTGATGAATCACAGGCATGAAAATGAAATGAAAAAAGGCTATTTAATAATCTTAATGCCCCCTTCAAGGGAATCATTATTTTTGTCTCCTTGTGGAAGAATTCCTTCCTCTGGAACTAACACCTCTCAGTCATTCTAGCATGAAGTTGTAGGTACAAAAAGCAAAAATGCTGCTATTGGATAACCAGGGTAATAGTGGATGCCACTCCCAATTCCACTGTCTTGATTGCTGGACCCATGAATGCTAGCTATTAGAAAAACACCACCAATTCAGAGCATTATAAATCTCTTGGTGAACCCTGCCCCAGCTTTGCAACACACTGCCACATAACTGGCACTGTAACTGAGTCTTCAAAAGGCCCTTTCACTTCTCTATCAAGCCAGCTGCTGTTTCAGGATAATGGGGGACACGGTTAACGTCACTGAATTTCATAACATGGGAGTCCACTGCTGTATTTCTTTTCCTGTGAAGTTAGTTCCTTACTCTGAAGCAATTCTGTGTAGATTACCACAATATTAGATAAGGCATTCTGTAAATCCACGGATGTCAGTTTTGAAACACTGTCTGCAGGAAAGGCAAATTGGTATGCCAGCAAATTTCTATTCCAGTGTCGATAAATTCCTGACTCTTTCATGATGTAAGCAGTCCACTGTAATCGACCTGGCACTGAGAAGCTACATGAACACCTTAGGGAATGATGCCATATCAGGAATTGAATGTTACTGTCTGTTGCTGACAGACTGGGCACTGGCATTGGTGAGTGAAAGCCCATGGTGCTGAACACATGCAACACTTTGTCTCTGCCTCCATTAAAATTCTGTCATGTGCCTGTTGGACAATGACAGATGTGGCTGGGGAAAGAGCCTGTGCTATGCGCTTTCCATTAAGTGTACCAACGTATGTAGGAATGCCAGAAAAGAGAAAAGACAGGAAAAAAATATTTCAATAGTAAACAGCTAAAAACTTCCCGAATTTCAGGAAAAACTTTATCTGTATGTCAGCACAACTAAAACTCAAGAAGAATAAATGAAAAGACATTCAGAGACAGATCACTGTAGAAAATGTTGGAAGATCAAACACAAGGAGAAAATTCTGAAAGCAGCAAGAGAAAAAAACTCTCTTACAAAACAAAACAGAAAACCAAATCAGATTAAGCTGATTTCTCCTCAGATACTGTGATGGTGAAAGACAGTGGGCTAGCATAATCAAAGTGCTCAAAGAAAACAAACTGCCAACCAAGAACCTTCTATCCTAGCAGAGTTTTCAACTATGAAAGCTAAATATTTGTAGATTATAAGAGAGAAAGAATCCACTTCAAACACACCCACCTTACAATAAATATTACAACAAATTCTAGTGAAGTTCTTTAGGCTTAGAACAAGTGTCCATGTCAGGTTTTCAAAGCCAAAAAACGGGGGTACGGGGAGGGTGGTTTAACATCTAATTATACAGGTATGGGACACAGCAGACCACATACATATTTCTTTTCTTTCCTTCCTTCTAACTGATTTAAAAACCAGCTCTCCATATAACTATTATTATGCCAATTAATATATAGTAATATAACTTAATGATAGAACAATGAGTTAAGCTGGGAACAAAGCTATACTGGACTACAGAAAAGACTCAAGATGGTCAAGAACAAATGAAGACAAACAGATATGGGAATTTAAGAGGCTAAAATACAAAAGCCAAACATACAATCTTTTTTTCTTAAACCTCAACAAATTACATAAATTAATACTATAACAACATACTACTACATAGTTCATACACACATACGTAACAATATTAACTGCTGAAGGTCCAACAAATAAAAGAAGGCAAGTACATAATGTCATATTAAGAGTATCATTTCTATATCTCATAGGAACTAGTTTAGTATAAATCAAGGTAAAGTCATATAACTTGATATATACATGGTAAGCACTAGGGCAACCATTAAGGAAATAACTCAAAAACATATAATGAAAATACTTGAAGAAATTAATTTTAAAAATCTGTTTCATGCAGTAAAGCAAAAATAGAAGAAAAAGAGACATACAAAAGAAGTACATTGGCAGATATATATGCAATATTTTAATAATAACATTAGACAAAATTGGATTAAATAATCAATGCACAAATTATCAGACTGGATAAAATTAAAAGATCCAACTGTATGCTGTCTTCAGGAGACATACTTTAGATTGAAAAACACAGACTGTAAATAAAAAGATGAAAAGCAATGAATCATGAAAACACTGATTATAAAAATTCTGGGGGGCTTCCCTGCTGGCACAGTGGTTGGGGGTCCGCGGGTTCGTGCCCCGGTCCGGGAGGATCCCACATGCCGCAGAGCGGTTGGGCCTGTGGGCCATGGCCGCTGGGCCTGCGTGTCCGGAGCCTATGCTCCGCAACGGGAGGGGCCACAGTGGTGAGAGGCCCGCGTACCACAAAAAAACCCCCAAAACTTCTGGGGACTTCACTGGTGATCCAGTGGTAAAGAATCCACCTTCCAACGCAGGGGACACAGATTCAATCCCTGGTCAGGGAATGAAGATTCCACATGCCACGGGGCAAGTAAGCCCTCGCACCATAACTACTGAGCTCCTGCACCTCACCTAGGGAGCCTGCGTGCCGCAAACTACAGAGCCCATGCGCTTTGGAACCCACACACCACAACTACAAAGCCCAGGCGCCCTGAAGCTTGCACATCACAACTAGAAAAGAGAAAATCCACACAGCACAACTAGAGAGAAGCCCCCCACTGCAACAAAGAACCTGAGCGCCTCAACGAACGATCATGTGTGCCTCAACGAAGATCCCACGTGCCGCAATTAAGACTCACAGCCAAAAATAAAATTAAACAAATAAATAAAAATTCTGGAATGGCTATACTACTACCAAACAAAATTCTTCAAAACCAAAAGAACGTTAGTAGAAATAAAGCAGGACAATAAAAATAATTATGTGACATGGAAATGTTGGCTAACGCTACAGTTTCAAATGCTTTGTGTATAAATGTTTCACATCAACACGCTATATACACCTTAAAGACATAGTGATACATGCACAGTTCAATTATGTCTCCATAAAGCTGGAAGAAAAATTTAAATAAAATAATTTATCCACCAAAATTACATAGCAACTCTTATACATGCATCCAACAAAACATATGACACAAAACCTATAAAAATGACCCCCAAAATAAGCAATTCATCAGTAACTGGAGGCTCTATCTCCTATTCAATGTAGATGGAATCACCAGAGAGAAAGAACACAAACAGGGAATAGATAGCTTAAACAAAACTTTAACCCACCAAACTTAACCAATATTTAGAGAATACTTCAAATAAAAACAGAATATACATATTCCTCTCATACACATTAAACATTCTCCAAGATAGAACAAATATTATGCTGCAAAATAAATCTGAGTAAAAGATGAATTGAAATAATATGAAGTATGTTCTTTGGACAAAACAAAATGAAATTTTTAAAAATAATATCAGAAAAAAAATGTGGAAATTAAAGAATATATTCCTGGGCTTCCCTGCTGGCGCGCAGTGGTTGACAATCTGCCTGCTAATGCAGGGGACACGGGTTCGAGCCCTGGTCTGGGAGGATCCCACGTGCCGCGAAGCAAGTAGGCCTGTGAGCCACAACTACTGGCCTGCGCGCCTGGAGCCTGTGCTCTGCAACAAGTAAGGCCGCGATAGTGAGAGGCCCGCACACCGTGATGAAGAGTGGCCCCCACTTGCCACAACTAGAGAAAGCCCTCACACAGAAACGAAGACCCAACCCAGCAAAAATAAATAAATTAATTAATAAACACCTACCAGGGTTTCCCTGGTGGCGCAGTGGTTGAGAGTCCGTCTGCCGATGCAGGGGACACAGGTTCGTGCCCTGGTCCAGGAGGATTCCCACATGCTGCGGAGCAGCTGGGCCCGTGAGCCATGGCCGCTGAGCCTGCGCGTCCGGAGCCTGTGCTCCGCAACAGGAGAGGCCACAACAGTGAGAGGCCAGCGTACCGCAAAAAAAAATAATAATAAAATAAAATAAAACAAAATAAAATAAACACCTACCAACAACATCTTAAAAAAAAAAAGAATACACTCCTGAATAACCAGTAAGTCAAACTAAGAATCAAATTCTCAATAGACACAGAAAAGAAATCTGACCAGGGTCTTCCCTGGTGGCGCACTGGTTGAGAGTCCGCCTGCTGATGCAGGGGACACGGGTTCGTGCCCCTGTCTGGGAAGATCCCACATGCCGCGGAGCAGCTGGGCCCGTGAGCCATAGCCACTGAGCCTGCGCGTCCGGAGCCTGTGCTCGGCAAAGGGAGAGGCCACAACAGTGAGAGGCCCGTGTACCGCAAGAAAAAAAAAGAAATTTGACCAAACACATCACCTTTTCATGATTAAAAAAACATAACTGAATAAAATTAGAAAGAAACTTCAAATTGATAAAAGATAGCTAAGAGGGCTTCCCTGGTAGCGCAGCAGTTAAGAATCCACCTGCTGCTCTATTTACAATAGCCCGGAGATGGAAACAACCTAAGTGCCCATCATCGGATGAATGGATAAAGAAGGTGTGGCACATATATACAATGGAATATTACTCAGCCATAAAAAGAAATGAAATTGAGCTATTTGTAATGAGGTGGATAGACCTAGAGTCTGCCATACAGAGTGAAGTCAGAAAGAGAAAGACAAATACCGTATGCTAACACATGTATATGGAAAGTAAGAAAAAAAAATGTCATTGAGAACCTAGGGGTAAGACAGGAATAAAGACACAGACCTACTAGAGAACGGACTTGAGGATATGGGGAGGGGGAAGGGTGAGCTGTGACAAAGCGAGAGAGAGGCATGGACATATATACACTACCAAACGTAAGGTAGATAGCTAGTGGGAAGCAGCCGCATAGCACAGGGAGATCAGCTCGGTGCTTTGTGACCGCCTAGAGGGGTGGGATAGGGATGGTGGGAGGGAGGGAGATGCAAGAGGGAAGAGATATGGGAACATATGTATATGTATAACTGATTCACTTTGTTATAAAGCAGAAACTAACACAGCATTGTAAAGCAATTATACCCCAATAAAGATGTTAAAAAAAAAAAAAAGAATCCACCTGCCAATGCCAGGGGACATGGGTTCGAGCCCTTGTCCGGGAAGATTCCACATGCAGTGGAACAACTAACCCCATGCGCCACAACTACTGAGCCTGCGCTCTAGAGCCCGTAAGCCTCAACTACTGAGGCCCGCAAGCCTAAAGTCCCTGCTCCATAACAAGAGAAGCCACCGCAATGAGAAGCCCCACGCACTGCAACGAGAGAGTAGCCCCTGCTCGCCATAACTAGAGAAAGCCCGTGCGCAGCAACGAAGATAAATAAAATAAAATAAATAAGTTAAATAAATAAATGTTTAAAAAGATAGAAATAAGTGTCAAGTGATGAACTTCCCTGGTGATCCAGTGGTTGGGAGTCTGCTTCCCAATGCAGGGGACACAGGTTCGATCCCTAGTCGGGGAACTAAGATCCCACATTCTGCAGGGCAACTAAGCCTGCGTCCTGGAACTACTGAGCCCACACACTGTGGAGCCCACATGATGCAACTAGGGAGCCCACGTGCTGCGACTACAGAGCCCACACGCTCTGGAGCCTACGTTCCACAACCAAAGAGAAGCCCGTACACCACAATGAAAGATCCCGCATGCCACAACTAAGACCCGACACAGCCAAAAAATAAATAAATAAATATTTTTTAAAAATTAAAAGTAAAGTGAAATTATGAAAATAATTCTATTTATAATAAAATATGGTTCAACTATATGTTATCCACAAGACAAAATTTACATTCAAAGATACAAGTAGTTTAAAAGAAATAGTTTTTCATGTGTGGTACCAACACAAAAACAGGCATAAAAGATCAACAGAACCGAAAGTTTAGAAATAAACTGTTTTCCGTTTCTTTGAACAGAAAGTCTAGAAATAAACCAACAGATTTGTGGCCAAGACTGGTGACAACAGTGTCAAGATCATCCAGTTGGGGAAAGAATTTTCTTTTCAACAAACACTGCTAGGACAACTACATATCCACCTGTAAAACAATAAAGTTGAAACCTTACCTTACACCACACACAAAAAAATTAACTTAAAATGATCAAGAACATAAGAGTTAGAGCTAAAACTACAAAACCTTTAAAAGAAGAATGTGGATAAAACTTTATGACTTGGATTGGTACTGTATATATGGTACAAGCAACAAAAGAAAAAAAAAGCTATATGGGAATTCATAACAAAACTTTTGTGCCTCAAAGAACTCTATTAAACATGAAAAAAAGACAACCTAGAGAATAAGAAAACATCAGCAAGTCAACTAGATATATAAATAATATTGCAACTCAATTTAAAAGGGGCAAAGAATCTGAATAGACATTTCTCAAAACAAACAAACACCAATGTCCAACAAACAAACAAGAAGATGTTTTAACACTATTAGTCATAAGGGCAATGAAAATGAAAACTAAAGTGAGAAAACATGTTACACCCATTAGGATGGTGGAATTTAGAAAAGACAGAACAAATGTTGGCAAGAATACGGAGAAAATTAGGTCTTCCTACAATGAGTCAGAATGTAACATGGTGGAATCACTCTAGAAATTAGTTTAACAGATCATCAAAAAGTTAACAGCACAGCAAAATTCAACTCTGAGGTATACTTCCAAAAGGAATGAAAATATGTCTTCAAACAAAAACAGGGACACAAATGCTCAGATCAGCATGATTCATAGCCAAGGAGGAGAGACAGCAAATGTCCATCAACCGACGGAATAAATAAAATTAATATCCATAAATTGTAATTTATAGTTCTAAAAAGGAATGAAGTACTACTGCTGATACATGCTACAGCAGACACAAACCTTGAAAACACTAAGTGAAAAAAGGAGTCCAGACTAGACAAACATACAGAAACACAAAGTAAATGAACACTTTCTTAAGAAAGGGATCATGGGGGACTGAGAGAGAATACTTATTCTCATTATTGTATGATAAAAATATTTTATATAGTCTAAAATCAAAGGTGGTAAAGGATACACAAACTTTGTGAATATATTAAAAATAATTAAATTGTACCCTTCAAATGGATGTATTCTATGGTAGATGAATCATACTTCTATAATACTGTTATAAAAAAAGAATAGTAGTAAACCTAAATAAACTTATGTGAATGTTTCTGGATTAAATAAACCTTCATACTTAACTGTTTCTTTCCACTCCAAGTACTTCACAAAAGCCAGCAACAATTTCAGTTACATTAGGGGTCAACACATGGGTTTTCAAACTCCTTGGGTAACCTAAAATTTCTTTGCAGGTAACATAACACTACCTATAACTAATTCTCATAGAAGTGATATATAGAACGGATATTATAGGTTATATCCTATTATAAGATAAATTTGTTTTGAAAAGCAATCTATTATTTAGCTATCTGTATCATATTTGAAAGCACATATGCATTGAAAGATTAATCTGCTAGCTAGTTAAACTTTACTGCTTAAATTAAGATAAAACAGTGGATAATTTATCCTTACACTCCATTCTTACTTAGGTAGATTTTCTAACATGGATGACTTTAATTCTCCTCAGAGATACAACCATAGCCTTTTAGCCTGATTCACCCATCTTTAAAATCACCATTATGCATCCTTCATCTATTCCCAGCTACACACTTTTAAAAAAGGAACAGATTTTTTTTTACTTGATTTTGTTATTAAAGTATCACACTTAGAATGTCTTTTTAATTAGTCAGAAAAATACTAATTACGAACAATATACTTCACACAAAACAGCTGGCACAAAATACCTTTCTCCCCCTTTCCATGTTCCTTACTTAGAATTAGTATTTCATATAATTTGCCCCAAAATAACAAAATTGGTATTCAAAGGTGCACTAACCTTCCAGTAGTCAGACTGTAAACTGTAGTATCTCTGATAAGCAGATAATGCTGAAAAAGGGAAAATAGTTATTAGTCCAATTATGTCCTATTTAAAAAGCCACAACACAGATTTTAATATTTTAATACAAGCTGCCCATCATACCTGCCTTTCCACAAACAGTTATATAAACAGCAAACAATTTAAAGTTTATGCCCTACCAAGTTAATCACCTATGGAAATAATAATTATAATGGAAAAATAAATAACCTACAGGAGACCAGGTATATAAACCATCATCAAATCTCATCCTTGCACTTAGAAAAATGTAAAACCTTGGCACTTACTTTAATTCACTTGATCTCCCTGATCAACCAAATGTCATGAAAATTTTCTAAGTCTGTTTTTACACACTATAATGAATTTTCTCAAAATCCAACACTTTCCAGAAAGATAAAACCTGAGCTGTAATAAACCCTTGTTTCTGGTGCTTTCTTTCACATAATCAATATCATCTTGGGCTACTAGCTTCAATATAATTCCAAGATGGTTATTCCCACACTCCCTAACCATCTAAAGGCAAAAAAGTCTGGAATCACATAAAGAAGTTCCTGTCAGCCTAAAAAAAAGGCACATAAGAAAAGGCACATAAGGCAAAAAGGTAAATAGGAAGTCACATAAGCCAGGGCTCCCCAGCCGCCGGGCTGTGAACTAGTACAGTCCTTGGCGTGTTAGGAACAGGGCCATACAGCAGGAGGTGAGCAGCAGAAAAGCAAGCAAAGCTTCACGTGCCACTACACGTCGCTCACATTACCACATGAACCATCTGCGACCACTGCTACCCCACTATCCCACCCCCCATCTGTGGAAAAATCCACGAAACCGGTCCCTGGTGTCAAAAAGGTTGGAAACCGCTAAGATAAGCACATCAGAATTAGTGGGGACATTCTTTAAAACTAAGAACAACAGGAAACTCCATCGTGATTCCAAAGGAATAAGAATGTCTTTGAACTATTTGTTAAAGTTCCCAAGGGACAACGTTTAGAATGAAATACACTTAGGAATGAACACTGCCTTAAAGTCAAAGTAAAATAAGAATATTACACTACACGAAAGGAAGAGCAGATTGTACACAAGTATTGTAACACTGAGGATTTTCATATCTTCAACAATCATTTTTATGAATTTCAGACATTTTCTCAATAAAGCCAAAAACATCTAATATCCTTTCATGAAAATAACTAGAGTTAAGAGAAAACAAGACTTAATGAGAAAAACTTGCTTTTTCAAGTATTATCATAAAATTATAATAATAATAATTTCAAGATAACCAAATGTGTGGTTAAAAGACACTACTATATATGCTAATCACTGCGTACAACACATCTGAGAACGGACTGACTAAAATATTTGTTTTTACAAAAAAATTTGAAGGCTAACACAAGAAGTCACAGATTACCAAAGCAGACACTCACGGAGAGAATCAACCCTAGAAACAAGTGTCAGGGTACAAAAGTTCATGGCAGACATGCCTGAGATTTAAACATCCAGGGCTCCCAGGCAAACGAGGAGCCCCACAATACTCCAAGACTTTCTTCTAGGGGCCCAGTAATATTGCCACATGTTAACCTGAGAAAAAGCTCCACAAGCTTCTGGCCAAAGAATGGGAAAAAGAACAATTTTTAAATACCCCAGAGCATTCTGGTCGTAACAATCCGGAAAGTAAGAAAAATAATTCCAGCCCACTCCAGTCATCCTATCCAACCTAGAAGGAAGAAAACTGAGAAATTCTGATGCAATTCACTTTGCAAAGGCATAGGCTAACTAAAAAGACTGAGACCTAATCATAAGACTACAGAACACTTTTCCCTCCCCTAACACCTTGCTACCCCATTACTAAAGGCCTATTTACAGCAGTTCTTTTTAACTCGACATGGTACATCATGTCGAGATACCAAGAAAAAATTACAAGGCACACCAAAATAAAAAAAAAAGAGAGAGAGATAGAAAGAAGCAAGGGGCACAGCAAGCATCAGAAACAGATGTGGCACTGATGTTGGAATTATCACATCAGGAAATTTAAAACAAGTACAACTAATATGCTAAGGATATGTAATATATAAAGTAGAGAGCATACAAGAATGGAAAAACAATGTAAACAGAGATATAGAAGGCCAACAATTTCAAGTAGAAATGCTAAAGATCAAAAACACTATAACAAAAATTATGAGAGTCGCAGTAGATTAGATAGATACTGCTAAGGAAACGGTATCTGAGATAGAGGATTTATCAAAAAAATCCTCAAAAACCCCTAAAAAGGGAAGATGGGGGAAAAAAGAACATAATATCCAAGGCTGTGGGACAACTAGCAAAGGTTTAACAAATGTGTTACTATCCTAACAAAAGATAAAGAAATACTATACTATCAAAAGATAAATAAAGGAAGAGAGCACAGGAATTATTTGGAACAATAATGAATAAGAATTTCCCCCAAATTAATGTGAGACAATAGACTATAGATTCAGGAAGCTCAGAGAACACCAAGCAGGGAAAATGACCAAAGCAAAAAAATACACTGAGGCATATTTTCAAACTGCAGAAAATGTTTATTTTAAAAAAAAAAAAAAAAAGACCATGGATACATGGATAGTAAGGCTAATGTATCTTTTGTTTTGTTTTTTTGACTGTAATAATAAGAACTGTATTGAATGATGTCTTGAGAGGGGAAAAGTAGTGGATAGGAATGATGACAACAGAAACAGCTCGGAAAAGATAATTCAAACCTATCTTCAGTTAACAAAGCCAATTATTGACATATAAAGAAATGGGGAAAGTCAAGAAAATAGATGCTTCTAAATCTGTTGATGAAGTTTTTGATGAAGCTGTGAAGATTTTTGACAAAGAAGGCTAACTCTAAACCTGAAAGCATCCTTTAAATAATGCTTGAAAATACTGCTTTGATAGCTGCTATCACAACCCGTTTTTTACATCTCAATTAATGTAATCGAGATGTATAATTACATCTCAATTAATGGCCAGAAAGTACGTAATAAGACAAATTAAATTTTTAATATTTTTTTTGGAGGGGGAGGGTCACAGGAGTAGACAGTAAATTTGAGTCTAACTTCATCTTAGTTACGGTGCTCACAAAACAAAAAAGGGCATTAGCTAGTTTTTGTTTTTACTCAAAAAGAATATCCCTTTTATTAGTTTATAGTTTATGCCTTCTGTGACCAAAACTTTTAGTATGTCTATCCCTTAGTAATTACAACATGCTTGGATTAGAGATTCCCCGCGTCTTTTTCTCTTGAAGGTTTTAAATTCCCAGCATATTAAATTGTAGGCCAAATTCCAAAAGAACTTTTCATGAGGTCAGTTCCAGCACAATGTGTTTGGTAAACTAACTCATGAAATGAATTCCCATAAGTGTTTGAGTATTTATCAAATAACTGACCATTTCCGATAGAAAAGTAAGAAAACTTAGGCTTCGTTTTACTGCAACTTGTACAAAGTTGTGTGACAGGGCACAGTCTTTGCTTCCAGGGATTGGGATGGGGGCACTGCGGGGACCTGGCAGAATTATCACCTTTATTCTGACATAAATCTGAGGGTAAGGGGCAAGCATCACACCCTGGACATGTATTCCTTATGCTCTATTATATAATGTTATTAATGATTAAACTGATCTTAACAAAATTCCTAGCAGTGGAACCTTGAAATGCATGTACTTAGATTTATGGTCAAATTTTTTAGTTAGCATTTTAATTTTACTTCAAAGTTATTTTCTTTGTTTTCCAGACTAAGCATAGGGTTAGTACAAAGGAGACCAAATCTAATGGTTACATTTCCCATTTGTATTTTATTTTCTTGAATATTTTTTTCATAGTACTTTAAGAAGATTTAAAAATCAATGCACTTTGGTCAGAAAAACAACACATTTATCG
Organism: Pseudorca crassidens; assembly: GCF_039906515.1. Lineage (NCBI taxonomy): Eukaryota > Metazoa > Chordata > Mammalia > Artiodactyla > Delphinidae > Pseudorca > Pseudorca crassidens. Next base: position 9,618,436 of record NC_090318.1, read on the forward strand.
TATTTAAAAAACACACAAAGAACTCTTGAAACTCAACCATGGGAAAACAGCCTGATAAAAAATGCACCAGAGAACTTAACAAACACCTCACCAAAGAAGAGATACAGAGGGTAAAAAATCATAAGATGCTTTCCATCATGTCATCAGGGAAATGCAAATTAAAGCTATATACTTATTTAGAAAGGCCAAAATCAAAAACACTGACCATACCAAATAATGGCGAGGCTGTGGAACAGAAACTCTCATTCATTCCTAGGGAAAGCAAAAATGGTACAGCCAATGGAAAACAGTCTGGCAGTTTCTTACAAAGCTTACACATACTGCTATCATATGATCCAGCAATCATACTTTTTACCCAAAGGAGATGAAAACTTTATATCACTATGAAAATCTGCACATGGAGTTGCCTCTTGCCCAAGTTCCCATTTTAAAGTTTAGATATCTCCCTTTAAGGAAACAGGCTGTCAATCTTTCTTTCTCCAGCTCATCAACATGCTGCAGAAGCTATATTCCAAGCAAGTGCAAATGACAGCTAGGGCTACTTTGCTCTACAAGCTCACATTCATGGGATGGAAGCTCTAATGCACAAACAGCAGAGAAACCTATGTTCTCTAATTGCCCTTACCTATATCATACATGGAGGGAGACTCCATGTCAGGAGAGGCAAGGTACCTGTCTAACACCTGCTACTATATCAGAGGATCATTCCAAAAGAACAAGGCCATTTATCCCACACTCCAGTCCTGGAAAACTGAGGCAGAGGTTCTATGTTATAGAACACAGAACTCAGTGGCTGTCCCTAAATGACTGAATTTACAAGGAAAAGAGGTTAGAAAAGTTAAAAACTAACACTATTGTTGAAACCAATGTAAACTTTTTCATATTAAGTAATTAAGAGGAGGTTGTTAGCTCTAAGAAAGCAAAAATCAAGTACCTGACAAACGAGTTGTACCCACAATACTATATAAATAACTCTCAAAACTCAATAATAAAACATATAAAACAAAAAGTGTAATAATAAAAGAAAAACATCACAGACTAAGACAGCAAATAAGCACAGGAAAAGATGTTCACCATCATTATGGAAATGAATCATACTAACAATAACAAGTTCTGACAAAGATAAAGAGCAACCATGATTCTCATAAACTGCTATTGTAAATGCAAACTTGGAACAGCTACTTTGGGAAATCATAAGCAATTTGCTGTAAAGTTATAACAAACTTACCAGCAATGCACTGACCCAGAAATTCACTCCTAAGTGAAATTAAAACTTAAATTCATACAAAAACCGGTATGTAAAAATTTTAGGCACTTTTTCCACAACTGCCAAACTTCCTTCAATCGGTGTTGGGGTACACAAACTGTCGAACATCCAGACTACAGACTATTGTTCAGCAATACCAAGTAAATATCAATACACCCAATAACATGAAGAAATCTCAAGTGTGTCATGCTAAATTAACAAAGTTCAAACTCAAAACATTGTCTAAAATCATCCTAACAGAAAACAAAGCCCAGGTCTCTGATAATTCTGTGGCGTCAACGTATCAGAACTGTACTATTTGCCTCCAAACTTCTTAGGTGAAAGAGAAAAATGCTAAATACACAGATCACTCATGGTACTTTTAATAAAGGATAGTTCATTAATTATTTTAAGTCTTTATTGAATTGGTTACAATATTGCTTCTGTTTCAGGCTTTCGCTTTTTTGGCCCCAAGACATATGGGAGCTTAGCTCCCAGACCAGGAATTGAACCCACACCCCGCTGCATTGAAAGGCAAAGTCTCAACCACCCGACTGCCAGGTAAGTCCCTAAAGGATGGTTTAAAAAGAAGTAATTTTAGAGCTTCCCTGGTGGCGCAGTGGTTGAGAGTCCGCCTGCTGATGCAGGGGACACGGGTTCATGCCCCGGTCCGGGAAGATCCCATATGCCGCAGAGTGTCTGGGCCCGTGAGCCATGGCTGCTGAGCCTGCGCGTCCGGAGCCTGTGCTCCGCAATGGGAGAGGCCACAACAGTGAGAGGCCTGCGTACCGCAAAAAAAAAAAAAAAAAAAAAAAAGTAATTCTAAAAGACCCAACTAACTTTTTTATAAAACTATAAATGAAAAATGCAAATAAAAATCAAATCAAGCCAAAGTATCAAATACAGACCAAATTTTTGTATCTAATATTTAATGAGTAAGTTGACACATGATTCAAAACAATTATTAAAAATTATCCTTCTGAAAGAACATCTCTCTGTGCCCATGGGCATACATAATCAATCAGTGTTCAACAGTTCTAGTCAGTGAAGCATATAAAGCTGAGTATGAACTTAAAACCACTGCAGGCACCAAAACAAATTATAAACAAAGTATATATCACTGAGACAGGTTGAGAACTGGGACCCTTTACTGCAGTGCTTGCTCCTCTACCTGTGCAACAATAAGGGACTAAAAATAACTGTGCACATGTACAGTTGGGGCAAATTATGAACAAGTTACAAAAAGACCAAAAACCACCTACCACAAGGTGCCAGGAGAAAAAACGGTACTGTGCACAATTTCCTGCACACAGCACCAATAAAGGGAATGAGCAGACCACCCAAGCCACCTCTCTGGCCTGACCCCTAGATCCGCCCCTACCCTCACCCCATTTAAGGGACCAGCTTATCCCCCTTAGGGAGTAAGCCACGGAACCTGTTAACTTGTTTCTGCTCCCCCCCCCGCCGCTGCAGTACTGAGTCCCAATAAAACTTTGCCTTTATTTCTCTTCTAGCCTCTTATCAATTTCTACAGATAAAGTCCAAGAACTATGGTCAGTAACATCACCAGCATATTTTATACCTTTTTATGACAACATATTAATGTCAGTACTAAATTTCCCTAATATATTGCTTAGCTAAACTTAAAAATTTTTTGTTTTTAGTACAATTATCAATAGCAGAGAACCATGAAACATACTAACTACAGACTTAAATGACAAAGAAAGGTATATACTATACTAGTGCATAAAACTGTAATACGAAAGAACAATTCTGACTCCATATTAGATGTTTTTTATTTTAATCTGTATTCTATTGCTTTTGCTTTGAGTTAAATTCAGGCCCATAGCCTGAAATATAGAGGATAGCCTATTCTCAAGGCTCTGACCTTTAAGAGTATACCACTTTTCCATTCACATAGAAATAAAAAGTTGCAGAACAGAGAATAACATATTTTTTGCTGGAGGTTTACAGGAACATCATGACCTGACCTGAGTGGACAACTATAAGAACAAAGGATTCCGATACCGAAAAGTATGCAACAAACAGCCACTACTTTCCTCTTTTAGTATAAAAGAAGCCTGAATTCTGACTGGGGTAAGATGGTTCTCTAGGACAGTGGTGCCTAACTTTTTTGGCACCAGGGACCAGTTTCGTGGAAGACAATTTTTTCATGGACAGGGCGGGGGTGGGTGGGGGTGGTCAGGCAGTAATGTGAGGGATGGCGAGCGGCAGATGAAGCATCACTCCCTCTAGTGATCGGGGATTGGGGACCCCTGCTCTAGGATATTAGTCTACCATCTTCTCGGTCTGCTGGCTTTCCAAATAAAGTCATTACCCCTTGCCCTACCAGCTCATCTCCCAATTTAATGGCCTGTTGTGTGGCAAGTAGAACAAGTTCACACTCCGTAACGAAACTAGTACAGTATTATTAAAGCAAAGCATGGACAATAAGTATTCATTACTAAAAATAACCTAAGCTGAAGTAACATAATCAATTTTCTGATTTTGAAAAAGTTCAAATTTTAGAGAATTTTTAAGGGCCTAAAGGAAAGAAAGTATCAAGCTGAGAAATTAAGAGTTAAAGATACACTTTAAATGCTAAGCTAAAGAGATTCCCAGGTGGCACAGTGGTTAAGAATCTGCCTGCCAATGCAGGGGACACGGGTTCAAGCCCTGGTCCAGGAAGATCCCACATGCCGCGGAGCAACTAAGTCCGTGTGCCACAACTACTGAGCCTGCGCTCTAGAGCCCGTGAGCCACAACTACTGAGCCTGCGTGCCCCAACTACTGAAGCCCGTGTGCGTAGAGCCCGTGCTCTGCAACAAGAGAAGCCACCGCAATGAGAAGCCCACGCACCGCAACGAAGAGTAGCCCCTGCTCGCCACAACTAGAGAAAGCCCACACGCGGAACGGAGACCCAGTGCAGCCAAAAATAAATAAATTTATAAAAGAAAAAAAATGCTAAGCTAAAAATTTAACTTCTAGGACAAGGGTTCTCCAAGTTTAATCCCAGATGACTCAGTTACCAATTCCACTAGGAAATCCACATCCTCAGGCCCTATCTCAGATATCAGTGAGTGAGAAAATCTGGGACTGGATCCCATCAATTGGTGTTTAACACACTGTAGGTTTCTGATACACTCTGAAATTTGATAAGCATTGTTTTAGGGGCTCAGAAGTGAAACTTCTACAAAGGGAGTTTGGAGCAGCTGGGCCCGTAAGCCATGGCCGCTGAGCCTGTGCGTCCGGAGCCTGTGCTCCGCAACGAGAGAGGCCACAACAGTGTGAGGCCCACGTACCACAAAAAAAAGAGAAAAAGAAAAATAACAAAAAAAATCAGACAAAGGTATGTCACTGATCAAATAAAATTTATATTTTAAGGCAGGACAAGAGAATTTAAACATAAAATTCTCTCTGTGTGTCCATCTGAACCTCCTCCCTCTATCCCTAATGTGCAGGGTGCAATCTGCATTACACATTAACCAGACCTTCTTAAAGACTGGAGTGCCTGCTGAACCACAAGGTTAATTTTTTTCCAGTCTTCTAATGCTAGCAAATGTAACTTAAATAATAGTGCTCTTTCCAACTCTGTAGGGGTCCATGGTAACTTGCTGCTAGACTACACATCCTTGGTGAATTTTATGTAAAATGTCAGTATGTCATGTGATATATGATCCTTTGTCTCCTTTGTCTTGAAAATGTATTATGACTCTGCCTTCGACTTCTAATAGAACACTTCTCAGAGTGTCTGTCTCCTGGGTTATAATCCTCGATTTGCCTCAAATAAAATTATTTGTTTCTCTTCTTTATTTGGTTATTAATTCAAGTTTCATCAATATTTCCTTGGTGTAGCTGGCAAAATAACAGAGATGGGACACCTGGAGTCTACCCTGAACCAGCGCTTGCTACCAGCACAGGCCCTATGCCCCACCCCCATTCTCAGTATTCCTTAGGTGCTTTAGTGAGTTCTCCTGATATCCAAACATCATTGCTTTAAATGATGTCCTGAATTTTATTCGAATTGGTTTTCCTGGGACTTGGAGTCCTAAGGGGATACCAGTACATTTCCTGGGCAGGGGACACAGGGGAAACTGTAAAGTGAGCTGCGTTGGCCAGCCTCTTTTTTTAAATCTGTCTTAAATTGGAAAGATTATACATATGTGGTCTGAACTAACTGTTTGCTGGTGAAATGACAGACTGACCCTGCTCTGCTCAAAATAACAGAGACTTTTGCTCCTTCTGACCACAAGGAGTTCTCAGCTAACTGAGAATCTAGCAGAAGTGTCTGAGGATCAATCCTCTGCCATGTACTAGACCTACAGGAGATCCAACTACAACTACTAAGTAAATTCGGGAAGGGGGTGGGGGGAGACACAGACACAAGGGCACATGTACAATAAGGCTGATCACCTAGTGCTCTGAGCACCCACAGCAGTTTTAGACTGTTGGAGAGAGAAACCAACACATATAGAACACTTGAACCACAGCCAAGGGTACTCCTTGGGGAGCTAGACTCAGAAGGAGCTGATCCATCACACTGTCCTCAGAAAGTTGTTCACATCACATCTGACTTGGGCTCCCAAACAGAAACGGTGCCACAAAGGACAACCAGCTCACTGAAGGACAGCTGCTCACTGGAACTCCAGCTCTCTTCATGTACAATGGAGATGGAGCCAGTGCTTGCAAGCACTTGTCTGAGCTATTAAATGGCCAGGATCAAGCGCTTTTGACATACCAAAATTATAGAAAAAACCAAATTGATAAAACATATTTTCAAACTTGTGACCTTGAGAGAAAAAAAATATTCCTAGAAGAAAGCTCTTAAGTAAACACAGCAAACATCACCTGACACTACAGTCTTGGCTCAATTATTAAAACCTAAAACTGATATTTCAGGGCCTCTCGCCATCTGAGATGGCCCACACTGTCTGCGGAGTGTGTTTCTCCCAAGGCCACTCTTACCTTTTGAGAAGGACTGCATTCTGTCTGTGGAATGTGTACCTCTCTAAATAAAACCATTGCTTCCTATCACTTCGTCTCTCACTGAATTCTTTCTATGATGAAACATAAAGAAGCTGAGCTTCATTAAGTCCTTGGGCCAGATGGTGGAGGAGAAGGACACGCACTCACGCCCTCTTGCAAGAGCACCGGAATCACAACTAACTGCTGAACAATCATCAACAGGAAGACATTGGAACTCACCAAAAAAGATCAACCGCATCCAAAGACAAAGAAGTCACAATGAGATGCTGGGAGGGGCGCAATCACAATAAAATCAAATCACATAACCGCTGGGTGGGTGACTCACAGACTGGAGAACACTTATACCACAGAAGTCCACCCACTGGAGTGAAGGCTCTGATCCCCACGTCAGGCTTCCAAACCTGGGGGTCCAGCAACGGGAGGAGGAATTCCCAGAGAATCAGACTTTGAAGGTAGCAGGATCTGACTGCAGGACTTCCACAGGACTGGGGGAAACAGAGACTCCACTCCTGGAGGGCACACACAAAGTAGAGTGTGCATCGGGACCCAGGGGAAGGAGCAGTGACCCCATAGGAGACTGAACCAGACCTACCTGCTAGTGTTGGAGGGTCTCCTGCAGAGGCGGGGGGCGGGGGGGAAGCTGTGGCTCACCATGGGGACAAGGACACTGGCAGCAGAAGTTCTGGAAAGTACTCCTTGGCGTGAGCCCTCCCAGAGTCTGTCATTAGCCCCACCAAAGAACCCAGGTAGGCTCCAGTGTTGGGTTGCCTCAGGCCAAACAACCAACAGGGAGGGAACCCAGCCCCACCCATCAGCAGACAAGCGGATTAAGGTTTTACTGAGCTTTGCCCACCAGAGCAACAGTCAGCTCTACCCACCACCAGTCCCCCCCATCAGGAAACTTACACAAGCCTCTTAGCCTCATCCACCAGAGGGCAGAGAGCAGAAGCAAGAAGAACTACAATCCTGTAGCCTGTGGAACAAAAACTACATTCACAGGAAGACAGACAAAATGAAAGGGCAGAGAACTATGTACCAGGTGAAGAAACAAAACCCCAGAAAAACAACTAAATGAAGTGGACACAGGCAACCTTCCAGAAAAAGAATTCAGAATAATAATAGAAAGGACAATCCAAGACATCAGAAAAAGAATGGAGGAAAAGATCGAGAAGATGCAAGAAATGTTAGCAAAGACCTAGAAGGATTAAAGAACAAACACCTAGAACAATTAAAGAACAAACAAACAGAGATGAACAATACAACTACCGAAATGAAAAATACACTAGAAACAATCAATAGCAGAATAACTGCAGCAGAAGAAGGGACAAGTGAACTGGAAGACAGAATGGTGGAATTCACTGCCATGGAACAGAACAAAAAAATAGAATGAGGAGGTGGCTGCTGTTGCAGGGCAGACTATGGCAACTCAGGAAGCCACTCCAGGAAGCCCGTCAGAGGAGACGAATGCTCTGGACATGCCATCAGATTATGTTGTAACAGAGACCCAGCCAGAAGGCCAACACTGAGGCTTTTACTTCTGAGAAAGCACTTTCTATTCCTTTCCCCTTTGATGTGGATCCAGCCCTGTGACTGACAGGGTCTTGGTGCTCCAGCATGGTGTCAGGCTTTTGTCCTGGACATTCAGGACAGTGGACCACAAGAGACCTCCTGGCCCCACATAATGTCAATCGGCAAGAGCTGTCCCAAAGATCTCTGTCTCAATGCTAAGACCCAGCTCCACCCAACAGCCAGCAAACTCCTAGTGTTGGATGCCCCATGCCAAACAACTAGCAATACAAAAACACAACCCCACCCACTAGCAGAGAAGCTGCCTAAAATGATACGAAGTTCACAGACACCCCAAAACACATCACTGGACGTGGCCCTGCACCCCAGAAAGAAAAGATCCAGCCCCACTGACCAGAACACAGGCACCAGTCCCCTTCATCAGGAAGCCTACACAAGCCACTGAAAACAACCTCACCCACTGGGGGCAGACACCAAAAACAACGGGAACTACGAACCTGCAGCCTGTGAAAAGGAGACCCCAAACACAGTAAGTTAAACAAAATGAGAAGAGAAATATGCGGCAGATGAAGGAGCAGGTAAAAACTCACCAGACCTAACAAATGAAGACGAAATACACAGCCTATCTCAAAGAGAATTCAGAGTAATGATAGTAAAGATGATCTAAAATCTTGTAAATAAAATGGAGAAAATACAAGAAATGTTTAACAAGAACCTAGAAGAACTAAAGAGCAAACGAACAATGATAAAAAACACAGTAAATGAGATTAAAAATTCGCTAGAAGGAGTCAATAGAATAACTGAGGCAGAAGGAGTAAGTGACCTGGAAGATAAAACAGTGGAAATAACTACTGCAGAGCAGAAAAAAGAATAAAAAGAACGGGGGACAGCCTAAGAGACCTCTGGAACAACATTAAACACACCAACATTCAAATTACAGGAGTCCCAGAAAAAGAAGAGAAAACAAAAGGTTCTGAGAAAATATCTGAAGGATTATAGTTGAAAACTTCCCAAACATGGGAAAGGAAATAGTCAATCAAGTCCAGGAAGCGCACAGAGTCCCATACAGGATATTACTATACGCAGCAAGGATCTCATTCAGACTTCACGGAGAAATTAAAACCTGTACAGACAAACAAAAGTTAAGAGAATTCACCACCACCAAACCAGCTTTAAACCAAATGCTAAAGGAACTTCTCAAGGCAAGAAACACACAAAGACATACATAAACCAAACCCAAAACAATTAAGAAAATGGAATAGGAACATACATATCGATAATTACCTTCAGTGTAAATGGATTAAATTCTCCAACCAAAACTACAAGACTGGCTAAATGGATACAAGAACAAGACCTGTATATATGCTGTCTACAAGAGACCCACTTCAGACCTAGGGACACATACAGACTGAAAGTGAGGGGATGGAAAAAGGTATACCATGCAAGTGGAAATCAAAAGAAAGCTGGAGTACCAATTCTCACATCACACAAAATAGACTTTAAAATCAAGACTATTACAACAAAGAAGGACACTACATAATGATCAAAGAATCAATCCAAGATGATATAACAATGGTAAATACTTAGGCACACAAGATAGGCACACCTCAATACATAAGGCAAATGCTAACTAAGAGCCATAAAAGGGAAAATTGACAGTAACATAATAATGTTAGAGAACTTTAACACCCCACTTTCACAGAACATCCAAGATGAAAATAAATAAGGAACCACAAGCTTTAAATGACTCATTACACCAGAAGGACTTAACTGATATTTATGGGACATTCCATCCAAAACCAACAGAATATACTTTCTTCTCAAGCACTCATGGAACATTCTCCAGGATAGATCACATTTTGGGTCACAAATCAAGCCTTGGTAAATTTAAGAAAACTCAAATTGTAACAAATATCTTTTCCAAAAACAATGCTGTGAAACTACATTTCAATTACAGGAAAAAAACTGTAAAAAATACACACACATGCAGGCCAAACAATATGCTACTAAATAAGCAACAGATCACTGAAGAAATCAAAGAGGAAATCAAAAAATACCTAGAAACAAATGACAATGAAAACACGACAACCCAAAACTTATGGGATGCAACAAAAGCAGTTCTAAGCAGGAAGTTTACAGCAATACAATCATACCTGAAGAAACAAGAAACATCTCAAATAAACAACCTAAACTTACACCTAAAGCAATTACAGAAAGAAGAACAAAAAAAACCAAGTTAGCAGAAGGAAAGAAATCATAAAGATAACATCAAAAAAAATGAAAAAGAAATGAAAGGATCAATAGCAAAGATCAATAAAACTATAATCTGGTTCTTTGAGAAGATAAACAAAATTGATAAACGATTAGCCAGACTCGTCACTAAAAAAAGGAGGGACTTCCCAGATGGCACAGTGGTTAAGAACGTGCCTGCCAATGCAGGAGACATTGGTTCGAGCCATGGTCCAAGAAGATCCCACATGTCAAGGAGCAACTAAGCACGTGCACCACAACTACTGAGCCCACGTGCCACAACTACTGAAGCCCATGCACCTAGAGCCCATGATCCGCAACCAGAGAAGCCACCGCAATGTGAAGCCCGAGCATGGCAAAGAAGAGTAGCTCCCGCTTGCCGCACCTAGAGAAAGTCCGGGGACAGCAACAAAAACCCAACGCAGCTGAAATTTAATTAATACTTTTAAAAAAGAAAAAAAAGAAGACTACTCAGATCAACATAATTAGAAATGGAAAGGGAGAAGTAAAATTTGACACAGCAGAATTACAGATGATCGTGAGAGATTAATATAAGCAACCATATGCCAATAAAATGGACAACATGGAAGAAATGGAAAAATTCTTAGAAAACCACAACCTTCCAAAACTGAACCAAAAGAAATAGAAAATGTAAACACACCAATCACAAGCACTGAAATTGAAACTGTGATTAAAAGTCTTCCAACAAACAAAAGCCCAGGACCAGATGGCTTAACAGACGAATTCTATCAAACATTTGCAAAACAGCTAACAAGTCTCCTCCTCAAACTCTTCCAAAATATAGCAGAGGCAGGAACACTCGAAAACTCATTGTACAAAGCCACCAACACCCTGATACCAAAACCCGACAAAGATGTCACAAAAACAGAAAATATAGGCCAATATCACTGACGAACATAAATGCAAAAATCCTCAATAAAATACGAGCAAACAGAATCCAAAAACACATTAAAAGGATTATACACCATGATCAAGTGAGGTTTATCCCAGGAATGCAAGGATTCTTCAATATATGCAAATAAATCAATGTGATACACCATATTAACAAACTGAAAGATGAAAATCATATGATCATCTCAATAGATGCAGAAAAAGCTTTTGACAAAATTCAAAACCCATTTATGATAAAAGTTCACCAGAAAGTAGCCATAGAGAACCTACCTCAACATAATAAAGGCCATATGTGACAAACCCACAGGCAACGTAGTTCTCAGTAGTGAAAAACTGAAACCATTTCCTCTAAGATCAGGAACAAGAAAAGGTTGCCCACTCTCACCATTATTATTCAACAAACTTTTGGAAGTTTTAGCCACAGCAATCAGAGAAGAAAAAGTACAAAAAGGAATCCAAATCGGAAAAGTAGAGGTAAAATTGTCACTGTTCACAGATGACATAATACTATATACAAAGATGATCCTAAAGATGCTACCAGAAAACTACTAGAGCTAATCCATGAATTTGGTAAACTAGCAGGATACAAAATTGATGCAGAGAATTCTCTTGCATTCTTATACACTAACGATGAAAAATTTGAAAGAGAATTAAGGAAACACTCCCATTTACCACTGCAACAAAAAGAATAAAATACCTAGGAATAAACCTACCTAAAGAAACAAACTGCAGGGCTTCCCTGGTGGTGCAGTGGTTGAGAGTCCGCCTGCCGCTGTAGGGGACACGAGTTTGTGCCCGCTCCAGGAAGATCCCACATGCCATGGAGCGGCTGGGTCCGTGAGCCATGGCCGCTGGGCCTGCGCGTTCAGAGCCTGTGCTCCACAACGGGAGAGGCCACAACAGTGAGAGGCCTGTGTATCGCAAAAAAAAAAAAAAGAAACAAACTGCATACAGTTTTCTGTATGCATAAAACTATAAGACCCTGATGAAAGAAATTAAGGATCATACAAACAAATGAAGCGATATACCATGTTCCTGGATAGGAAGAATCAACATTGTGAAAATGACTATACTACCCAAAGCAACCTACAGATTCAATGCAATCCCTATCAAACTACCAGTGGCATTTTTCACAGAACTAGAACAAAAAATCTCACAATTTGTATGGAAACACAAAAGACCCCAAATAGCCAAAAAAATCTTGAGAAAGACAAACGGTGCTGGAGGAATCAGGTTCCCTGACTTCAGATTATACTACAAAGATACAGTAATGAAGACAGTACGGTACTGGCACAAAAAGAGAAATACAGATCAATAGAACAGTGTTGAAAGCCCAGAGATAAAACCACGCAATTATGTTCTCCTTACATTTGAAAAAGGAGGCAAGAGTATACAATGGAGAAAAGACAGTCTCTTCGATAAGTGGTGCTGAGAAAACTGGACTACTACATGTAAAATAATTAAATTAGAACACTTCCTAACACCATTCAAAAAAGTAAACTCAAAATGGATTAAAGACCTAAATGTAAGGCCAAACACTGTAAAACTCTTAAGAGGAAAACACAGACAGAACACTATGACGTAAATCACAGCAAGGTCCTTTTTGACCCACCTCCTAGAGAAATGGACATTAAAACAAAAATAAACAAGTGGGACCTAATGAAACTTAAAGTTGTGCACAGCAACGGAAACCACTCCATTGCCAACAAAATGAAAAGAATCCTCAGAATGGGAGAAAATATTTGCAAACGAAGCAACTGACAAAGAACTAATCTCCAAAATATAGAAGCAGCTCATGCAGCTCAATGACAAAAAAACAAAAAACCCAATTCATAAATGGGTGGAAGACCTAAACAGACGTTTCTCCATATACACATTGCCAACAAACACATGAAAAGATGCTCAACATCAGTAATTATTAGAGAATGCAAATCAACCCTACAATGAGGTATCACCTCACACTGGTTATAATGGTCATCATCAAAAAATCTATGAACAGGGGCTTCCCTGGTGGCGCTGTGGTTGAGAGTCTGCCTACCGATGCAGGGGACATGGGTTCGTGCCCCGGTCCGGGAAGATCCCACATGCCGCGGAGCGGCTGGGCCCATAAGCCATGGCCGCTGAGTCTGCGAGTCCGGAGCCTGTGCTCTGCAATGGGAGAGGCCACAACAGTGAGAGGCCTGCGTACCGCAAAAAAAAAAAAAAAAAAATCTACAAACAGTAAATGCAGGAGAGGGTGTGGAGAAAAGGGAACACTCTTGCACTGTGGGTGGGAATGTAAATTGATATAGCCACTATGAAGAACAGTATGGAGGTTCCTTAAAAAACTAAAAATAGAACTACCATACGACCAGCAATCACACTATAGGGCATATACTCTGAGAACACCATAATTCAAAAAGGGTCATGTACCACAATGTTCACTGCACACCTACAGCATGTGTTCCACAATGACAGAAGCCACCACAATGAGAAGCCCATGCACTGCAAGAAGAGTAGCCCCCCCTCTATCCACAACTAGAGAAAGCCCGTGCACAGCCAAAAAAACACAAAAAATAAAGAAAGAAAATATATGTTACCCATATTTAAAAAAAACAAAAAAAAAATCAGTAATCTTTTGATGTTCCAACTACCTATTCTTTGCTGCAGAAACTCCTATACACCTGAGCTCCCCACCTTTTCTCTGTGGAGCAATCTCTCAGAGTTATCTGAGATGCTGTGTCCCAGGCTTAAGTCCTCAGTTTCTTCAACCAAATAAAACATAACTTTCAACGTTTTGGTTGTACATTTTTTCAGTCAACAGCTCAAACTTAGAGAAGATTATCAGTATTACCATCCAATGCCATGAATAAATGTCAGATTTTCAAATATTTCCTAACTTAAATGGAAAATTTTTTAAAACTCAAGAACAGAAATGAGAAATGCTGTTTGTGTTTTAGAACAATAAAAAGTATATTTGGCCTAAGGTCTCGTGATAGAGAGCTCCTAAAATACTTGGAATGTCCTGAGTGAAGAGTGGCTCTTAAGAGCCACTTTTGATTCACTTAATGCTAATGAGATGACTTAACAGCGAGCCCTTAGGTATCCTCAGGATGAGGCAGGTAGGTAGGAGAAAGCCTGCAGATTAAGCTCTATAATAAATTCCTGGAAACTGAGATTTGATGCATCCAATTCCTCAGGGAAATAAGTTCCTGAGCTCAGGAAACTTCCAGACCTTATCTATGTACCTCTTCATTTAGCTGTTCATTTGTATCCTTTACAATATCCCGTATAGTAAATTGGTAAATGTTTCCCTGAGCTCTGTGAGTCACTTTAACAAATAATTCAAATTCAAGGACGGGGTTTGGGAAACTCTGATTTACAGCTGGATCATCAGCAGGACACGTGACAACCCTGACACAACTGACTTCTAAAGAGGGGCAGTCACATGGGACTGAGTCCTTTACCTGTGGGATCTGTTTTATCTCCAGATAAATAGTGTCAAAATTGAGTAAAATTTATAGGAGAACAGTGACAACTGGAAAATTGCTTGATGGTGCTGGAAAACACGCCAGGGTTACTCTTCCGAAAAGTTCCACATTTGTATTTATAGATGAAAATATCAAACGACATCTCTTTCTGTGATAAGGTTTTAAACACAGGTTTGCAGAAAGGCAAGCACAGCAGCAACGCACGTGTATGTTGTTATGAATTTTACAGAATGATCAAATTTATTGAATATTTACATGGAATTACATAAAATTTTCACATTTCCATCTACTCTATTTTGTTTATCATTGCTTGTTTTGTTTGAGCTTAGAAGAAACTAAACAACAGTTCTAAGTGCCTTGATAAAAAGTAAAAGAAAAAAAGAAAAAAAGTAAAAGCAATTACATTTTTATATGACACAAACATAAATTAAGCAGAAATTTTAAAATAGAAAAAGATTACCTTTTGGATAATCTTCCAATAAGAGGTTGAAGTGACCTAACTGACAAAAGAATTCAGACTCCATTTTTCCTTCAGCTTTTAAGATTAAAGATTCGTAGCAGCGAACAGCCTAGAAATGAAAAATATAAATATTAAGAGAAAGGTAAAATCCTAACTGTATCCTTTCTGAGAATGCATATACACCCCATGAGATTACCTGAGAAATCAAAACAATCAGTGTCAGCTCTACCACAGACACAGGACTCAATTTTTCTCATAAATTAGAAGAAACAGCTTTCTAATTACGTATTAAAGGAGCCCTGCTGATGATCAAAGTGCTCTTCCATATGAAAAAAGGGGGACTCAAACCTGCCAAATAAGATAACTTAGGAGCTCCCTTTGATTTTTGTTCACATAACAAAACTACTCTCAAACAAACACAAGCACAAAGAACTTTCTTGAATTTAGGGAGCTAATAACTACATGTGATTTTTGAACATTTGAAATGTAGCCAATCCAAATTGAGATGTGCTGTAATTGTAAACTATACAACAGATTACAAAGACTGCATACAAAAGAGTAAAATATTCACTAACAATTTTATGTTAACCATTAAATAAAATATATTATTTAATTTCATGTTTCTTTTTACTATTTCTAATACAGTTGTTATAAAATTTAAAAATCACAAAAGACATTAAAATTTTATGCTTCACAACATGTCTATTGAACCAAGTTGCTCAACAGTAGCTACCGTCAGTACTAATCAGCTATCTTTGCAAAGAAACGCTAGCTTTTAGACCACCATACACAATTTAGTGTATTCTTTCTGGAATATATGTTAATTGTTTTCTTACTAATGCTCCTCATATATTTCAACCATACTAACTTGAATATTATCCCACCCCAATACCTACAGACACCTCTCACACTTTTATTAGAGAAAAAAGTAACACTTAAAGAATCCCCCTTTTTTTTTAACTTCAGAAGTCTGCAAAATAAGAAATGATTTATTAAAAACATCATAAAGAACAGTGTTCTGCAGAGTTGTCACTAATGATGGGAAACTTTTTCATGTATTAAGATATGGAGGGGAGTTCCCTGGTGGTCTAGTGGTTAGGTTTCCACACTTTCACTGCCATGTCCCGGGTTCAATCCCTTGTCGGGGAACTGAGATCCTGCAAAGTTGAGTGGCACAGACAAAAAAAAAAAAAAGATATGGGGAAGTCATTCTGGCTTTTAGATGGTTCAGCCTAAACTTTGTGTGAACTAAAACAGCCTGACCTACTACCTATCAAACACACATAGCACATCTAGTTTAACCATTAACATAAAGAACTTTATGTTCAAAGATAAGGATAAAAAACTCCCTTTTTATACTGTCCATGTTAACGCTCCTTGGAAGACAAGGTTCGCTTCCCAAGGTCATGCTGTCCAGCTGTATCCATCTCTTTTGAAATCTGGAAGGAATGTAACCCTGTAATGTTTGATATATGTTCCGTGTTCTGATAAGGTGTAAGACTGTGCTGAAAACCATGCTTCAAGGAACAGTTCCTCAGAGCTACTGAGAGGCTACCCTGGCACCTATGCTAGAGTTCTCAGTTTGGCTTGAATAAAACTCTTTTCTAGGGCTTCCCAGGTGATGCAGTGGTTGAGAGTCCGCCTGCCGATGCGGGGGACACGGGTTCGTGCCCCGGACCGGGAAGATCCCACATGGCGCGGAGAGGCTAGGCCCGTGAGCCATGGCCACTGAGCCTGCGCGTCCGGAGTCTGTGCTCCACAACGGGAGAGGCCGCAACAGTGAGAGGCCTGCGTACCGCAAAAAAAATAAATAAATAAAGGCTGAACTTTCCTTCTCCACAAACTGGTGTCAGACCCAAGTCTAGTTCAGTAACACTAAAACTCCTACATTTTTTAATGTGTTATAATTTCTGATACTAGACACTTGAACTCTGTTTAAAGGAATATAAGTAAATAGAGATATATCCCATTGATGCTAGAATAGTAAGCTACAAGAGATACTTGATTTTGTAATAATACTATTTGAAGTCAAAAGACTAATTAAAAATGTAGACTAGGGCTTCCCTGGTGGCGCAGTGGTTGAGAGTCCGCCTGCCGATGCGGGGGACAAGGGTTCGTGCCCCGGTCCGGGAAGATCCCACATGCCGCAAAGCGGCTGGGCCCGTGAGCCATGGCCGCTGAGCCTGCGCGTCCGGAGCCTGTGCTCCACAACGGGAGAGGCCCGCGTACCGCAAAAAAAAAAAAGTATACTATACACAATTAGCTATTTAAAACAAAACTCAAGCAAATTTCCATCCTTTTTGTCTGTCTGACCTTAAACATGTACATGGTTTGTTGGTGGTAAAAAATGATGCTGACAGAATAAAATATCAAAGCAGATGAAGGTGAACAAGGTGACAGCAGTGGTTTTACAAGAAGAATGGAGTTGGGGGTAGGGACTTGCTTCTTTCCAAGGGGCATGTGGCAAAGTGTGGAGATATTCTGATTAACCTCCTACAATGCACAGACAGGTCAGCTTCCCACAATCCAATCAAAAATGTCACCAGTGATGGTGAACAGAGAGCAGAGTGAGCTTGGACTCTGAAACATTCCCTGGTAATTCAGCGGGTATGACTCCGTGCTCCCAATGCGGCGGCGAGGGGTGTTCGATTCCTGGTCAGGTAACTAGATCCTGCATGAATGCCGCAACTAAGAGTTCATCTGCTGCAACTAAGAAGCAGGCATGCCACAACTAAGACCCAAAGTATGCAAAATGAATAAATAAACATTAAAAAAAGAAAGAAAGAAAATACAGGATACTGGCCCCAGAGAGCTGAGGTGCACATGAAAAGAATGAGTCCAGTGAGCGCAGTGTGTATTTTCTGAAAGCGCTGAATTCCTTAACTTGGGATATCTGGTTTTCTTTAATTAACAGTAACCTTTTGATGTTCCGGCTACCTGTGTTACCAAGTTGAAGCTCGCTCTGCTGGCCAGATGACAGGCCAATAAAACGGGAGACCAGGTGTTGAGGCAAGGAATACAACTTTATTCGGAAAGCCAGCAGACCAAGAAGATGGCGGACTAGAGTCCCCAAAAAACCATCTTGTCAGGGTCTGTTTGCCAGCTTCTTTTATAGAACAGAGAAGGGAAGGACATGAAGAAGTAAAGTAAAAAGGCCATTAGTATTGCCTGGCTTGGCCAGCATGGGGAGGGAATGTATTATTAATTTCTTCTTTTCTGTAGCCATTCACAGGTGCACAGGGTCAGACTGTCTCCCTATAAACTGAACAAAGGCACTTTAGTTTAACATTCAGGCAGAGAGGCAGGGTTCCCTGAGGCAGGCCATTATGTATGATTATGTTAAAAAAGCAACAAAAAGCAAAGGTTAATGTCAAAGAAATATCCGAAGTGGAGTCTGATTTTGCTCTTCCCTGTTACAATTCCCCAATGTCAATGTCCATTCCACAATACTGTGGAAAAAGGGGTGACAACCGTTTTAACTGCTTCGTCAGATGGATCTTTCTGAAAGTGCCCACCATTGGTGCCAGTTTGTTCCAAATGGTGGGATTTGTCTTCTTTTGTTCCTCTTTGGAAAATGTCTACTTAATCAATGTTCACAACCTGAAAGTTGAGATTTATGTTTTATTCAGCAGGAATATTTTTAGGACTTCAAACCCAGGAGGCAGCATCTCAAGTTAAGAAATTTAGCACTTTTCTACGTATGAGAATATGCAAGAGTCTGGGCTCACTGAAATCATTCCTTTGATATACACCTCAGCTATCTGGGGCTTGTATCCTATATTTTCACATCCTGAGTTTCCTCACAGCTCAACTGAGGGAATGGCTTCAGTTTGATGGCTGCTAGATGGCAGGTATTCTTCCTGAGTTTCCTCAGGGTTCATGGGCTCACGATGGAGGGCTGCAATCGTTGATGACGGATACGGCAGGGAGAATTCCATTCCTCAGATCTTCCCCGTTTGGTTAGGAATTTGACCAATATTTGGAAGACATTTCATGACGAAATTCTGTCCCACAACTGGCAGGCTCATCCAAGGTCAGGCAAAAATTGTTGATATGCCACTCCAGGTGCTAATTTTCGGATTAAGCCCTATCAATATTTAAAGATTCTCTGGATCCTCTAAATAGTCTAAAATGATCCAGGAGATATTTTCCCTTGTTGCTTCTTCCCATACCTAGAAATCACACTATTACAATTATTTTACATTGTAAATGTAATCTATTTAAGCTATTTCCTCAAGATGTTAGCCATCATCTATTTTGTATGGAGGCCTGGTTACACACTACATACTGTAAGAGACAACAATCTTATAAAATAAACAAGATAAAAGTAATGCAGCTAGGGACTTTCCCTTAAGGTGCAGTGGATAAGAATCCACCTTCCAATGCAGGGGACACAGGTTCGAGCTCTGGTCCAGGAAGATCCCACATGCCGCAGAGCAATTAAGACTGTGCACCACAACTACTGAGCCCATGAACCACAATTACTGAAGCCCGCGTGCCTACAGCCCATGTGCTACACAAGAGAAGCCACCACAATGAGAAGCCCGCACACCACAACGAAGAGTAGAGCCCCCCTCCTCGCTGCAACTAGAGAAAGTCTGCACAAAAAAAAATAAATAAAGCAGCTAGTAACATTAATAAAGTCATAGAGCATCAGGGAGACACAAACCACAAACAATTTGGAAACAAAGAACAAATTAAAGCAATGATTAGCATAAGTAGTTGTAATCCAGTTCCAATAAAATATCAAGCCAGGAGAGCCAGCTGGAGAGGCCAAATTCTGGCAGGATCAGGTAGAGAGAAAAAGATAAATGTTTAATCTTTGTTCACAAAGAAATACTTTATAAGAGGAAATGTTTTCTGGAAAATAAAGATTAAAGCTAGTATATTTCTCAAAGTCATAAAGTTATACATCATATTCATCAGTTCATTTATTCCCATGTAATTGTTTCCCATTAATGTGGATAAAATTATCAGGTTTCCTATTAGTTTTGTCATTTGTTACCCAGTCCAGTGGTATTATCTAAGGGCTATAAGACACTTTTATATGTTAAAGTTTCCTTTTTACAAGTCTTCTTGAACATGTGGCAGTTTTTTGCAAAGTATTATCTTAGATGCCTATGAATGATGAAGGTCTTAAAGAGGCAAGGTTAAAAATGATTACAATTTTTCTTGGCAAAGAAGTTTATCCAAATTGCTGTAACTTACAACATTTTAAGATAAAGATTAAAATTATAACATTATACCAGGACATATATTAATTTCAGGAACGTTACATAATTTCTAGAAGGTCTATATTAGTGACATTTACCATACAGTATAACCTATGAAGATTTATTACTCATTTGACAATTCTTCCCATGTAATTTAACATACTGAACAAACCTATCTTTCTTTAGGATGTTACAGGAGCCCTTTGAAGCATACTAAAGTTAGCCAGAGGCCGAAAGAACTTCATTAGAATCTGATTTAGGAAGTTTTGTCAAAAAACAAAAACAAAGAAATTTTTTATATATATATATCTATATCTATATCTATATCTCAAAGGGTCTAGAACACTCAGTCAGATAGGATCATAGGTCACTGAGAAACAAGTTACTTAACCAAAGCAACAGTAAAACATTTCAAAGGCAAATACAGAACTGATCACTTCAAAGGTAAAGAAACTTAAAACCTGTCATCAAAGGCAGTTCAACATTTTAAGAAAACTTGTCCTCTTAACAGAGAGAAAGCCAAATTCAAGTTTTGCATCAGCTTACTTTTAAAAATTCATTTACTCAATTACGTTAATCTCAGCCTGACCATGCATAAAACTCCTTTTACTCAAAACATATACCTCGCTTATATACTCTACACTGAAATGTTTTATTATTTTCAGTAGCTTTAAATATATATTTAAATTAGAATCCCCAACTCTTAAAAATCTTACTTTCCAGTGAAGACCAAGAGGCAAGTAATAGTTACCGAAATCTGGAGAGACTTTTAGATCATTTTCAGAACATAATTATTCCTATAGAGTTTACCTAGAGGCTCTTATCTCGTTTACATTTACTTTCGTTAAATCACATCAAGCGATTTTTCTTGCTGACAAATCTGCAACAGATATAACAAGATTTCATTTAAGTTCTATTAAACCTAGGTGCACTGAAAGTATTATACTTGATGCCTCTAAAGACATGTCTATATTAATTGCATCAACAAACGTAAACATCAATACCAGGTATTAATTTAATACTAAATATTTCCTAGTTCACATGAACCTGAAACTCATTTAGCTTAATGTCTCTTGTATTTAGAATTGTTTGGTTTGTAAGCGCTTCCTTTCCTTTAAGCCAGTTTAACAGAGCTCATCCACAAATCAACATCAACAATGTAATCCAAAGACAAAGACACATTCAAACATACAAACAAACAGACAGACCTCATAGTTCTCATTTCAGAATTTCATCCCTGAGTCAGGTAATGCAATGTAAAACCCATCAATTTACAAAAGACGTTGCATTAAAGTTGGGTTTCTGGTAGATGGAACAAATCAAGCTTACTTGTTAAATCTTTTTATTTACAGAAAAGACACTTAGGATTTCTATTTACCCTTCACAAGTCAATTTCTAAATTACTTTACCTTCTTTTCAAAACTTGCATTTTAAAAAGATGGCAGAGATGAGGGTTCCTGAGAAGACCAGATAGGACATTTCCATCTCGAAGACACAGACAAGTTTCTTCTAGGAAGATTTTGTTTCCTTCTCTGGGGTTTCCATGAGTAGCATGTATACGCTTAAAGCATGCTCCGGTGGGACCCTGATGTCAAGCTGTCCTGGTGAAAAAGTGACTTGAGCATTTAATTTACAAGGGAAATCCCATCTCAAAAAGGGGGATTGGACACGGGCATATACAAGAAGCTGTATTTCAGGGTGAGGTCTCCTAGTTGGCATTCTAGAGGTTGTAAGAATGAACGGTTTGTACTTCTCCAGAAACTCCTATGACTGGGATAGACTGAGACGTTTTCTGTGCCACCTTGGTGTTTATCACAGATCATGTGGCACCCTTATCTGTTAGAAAGTCAATCAAATTGTTCCCCGCTGTCAAAGTTACCCAGAGCTCCTGTGGGGAAATTAGAATTGGACGCCTCAAGTCTAAGGGAGTCCCCTGGCCTCCTAACAGGATATCAGTGCAAGGGAGATTGTCCTGCTACAGAAGTAGATCCTGGTCCAAACTGGGTGCCCTGTCCGGTCTTTGACGGTGATACTAAACGATGTCCCTGTGCCTTGGGGGTTATCACAGAAACTTCTATTTGATCCCCATGGGTAGGGGAAACAGGAGGCGGTGAAAGGAGTGAATATGTTGGCAGCATGGGGGAGCAGCTGGAAGAACTGCCAGTGCAGGCTTCTTGGCCAGTGGAGGAGCTGGATAGGCCAGAGGGGGGTTTAGGTTTTGGAGTAACATGTTCCCACTCTCATTTCCTCCCTCTTTGCCCTGTAGAACAGGTTCCCCCTTGGATTTCCTTTCAGATTACTACACCATAAGGTGGCAGCCCTCTGAGTCCTTTTCCTCCTGATGCAATAGCTTCTACAACATATGGAATCTCATCCTTTCCCTGCTCTTTTGCAAAATACTTTTAACTGTGAGATCAGATAATAATTGAGTAAGTCACTCAGGGGCCATCGCCCTTCTGATCCTAACATATATTGGGTCCACACCCTATTATGATAGTATATCAGGTCTTTCTTAGTCATAGGCTCATGGCTATGTTTTGCCCATTTATCTACTATACACCCCAAAGGGCTTCCCTTCAGGATAGATGGAGTATTTCCCATTTTTATAAGTTTGATAACACCAAAACACAAAAGACGCAGACAAATTCCAACACAAAAAGCACAAATTCCAATAGCGATGCACAAAAAACCAAAACAAACACACCAGTTCCGAGTCAGGTAGAGTCCAAGAGCAACTCCCCTCTCCAACAGGATACCCCAACCAAATTGGCTTGTCCCATAAAAGAAACGCCCAAATTGAGGGGGGAACGTGTTCCCTGTATGCACACCGGAGCGACTTACCCTCCAAATGCGAGTCCATCGACTCGCAGAAGTTTGACGATTCCTTGCTCCAACTGCCAAGGGCTGGGGTAGCCAGTGCTGCTTCAGGGAATTTTGAAGGGAAGATCCTCAGGACACATGGTCCCGGCAGCTGCTAGGGACTTGCCCCAATATCGCCTGACCAGGACCAGCTAGCCACAGGCAGCAAGGCTCCTGGCTGGCTAAGCCAAATTTGTTACAGGCCAATAAATCAGGAGACAAGGTGTTGAGCCAAAGAATGCGACTTTATTTGGAAAGCCGGCAGACCAAGAACATGGAGAACAAGAGTCCCTGAAACACCATCTTACTGGACTCTGTTTGCCAGTTTCTTTTACAGAACAGAGATGGGGAGGAAGTGAGAAAGTAATGTAAAAGCTCATTGGTTTTGCCTGGCTTGGCCAGCATCGGGAAGGGATATGTTACTTTCTTCTTTTCTGCAGCCATTCACAGGTGGGCAGGGTCAAAGTGTCTCCCTGTGAACTGAACAAAGGCACTTCAACATTCAGGCAGAGGGGCAGGGTTCCCTTAGGCAGGCCATTAGTATGAGTATGATTATATTAACAAAAGCAATGAAAAGCAAAGGTTAAAGTCAATGAAACAGATGCAAAGTGGAGTCTGATTTTGCTCTTCCCTGTTACACCTGCTCTTTGTTGCAAAACATCTGGCTCCCCATTCACCTCCTCAAGCAGTTCTCTCAGGGCTACTTGAGATGCTGCTTCCCAGGCCTGAAGTCCTAAAAATTCCCACTAAATAAAACATAACTCTCAACTTTTAGGTTGTGAATATTTTTTAAACCAACAAAACTAAAGCTTAAATTCTATCAACATTTGCCCGACTCTCTTTTGTCAAGCCCCTTCAAGAATATGCGTGTACCTTTAACTTAAAATTTCCCCAATTCTGCAGTCACTGCTTTGGGAAAGATCCCAGGTATTCTCCTTACTTGCTGCAAGTAATAAACCCTTCCATCAGTCTTTGGCTTTGTTGCGCCTTTTGGCTTGATATCCACCAAGAGGCAAACCCAGTTTTCAGGTAACACTTTCATTTCAAAATAAAGACTATAACCAAGATAAAGAGAGTAATTTAATAACGATGAAAAGATCTGATACCAGGAGGACATAACAGTCCTGAACTTCCATGCAACTAAAAATGGTGCCCAAAATACATGGAGCAAAAGTAAAAGAAATATGAGGTGAATCAGAAAAGCCAACAATTATAGCCAGACAATATAACATCTTTCTGTCTAAATGATGGACTGAAAAAGACCCCTCTCCAAAAAAAGGAATTGTTAAGACTTGAAAATACCTTCAACCAACTTGACCTAATTCATATCCATTGACCACTCCACCCGGCAACAGTAATACACATTCCTCTCCAGTGCAGGTAAAACATGGACCAAAAAAGATCATAAAATAAATTTCAATACATGTAAAAGAATTCAATTCATACAAAGAATATTCTCTAACAACAAAGGAATTAAATTAAAAACCAGTAATGATGAAACAAAATTACTTTAAAGATAAGAAAAATTTAACATAAAATCTTCTCTGCCACTAGAGCCAATACCCCTTCCCCTTTAATGTGCTTGTGCATCTATACTATATGTTAACTAAATCCCCTTAGAGGCACAGGGATACCTGCTCACCAAAAAAAAAGGAATTTTCTCCTGGCACTAGGCAAGTAATTTCTTGGGTAATACACTTTCCTCAATCCTGTAAAGGGTTACAATAACCCACTACTTGCATTGTTGGACTATGTAAACTGTCAAAATGTTACTCTGATGTATAACTTTTGTCATGAAAACTTAGATAACTGTGCCTTGACTTCTATCAGGTGAAATGATCCTAAGAGCTTTCTGAAAGACTGTCTCCCAAGTTATAATCCTCAGGTTGCCTTGAAGATTTTCCTTTTCTTTCTTAGACTACTAATTTTTTTGTTGACATTACATAAAGGTTTCTGGAAACACCACAATATTTGGAGACTGAATGGCAAATTTATAAATAAACCTGGGTCAAAAAAGAAATCAAAAGGAAAATTAGAAAGTATTTTTAATTGCATGAAAATGAAAACAGGGCATATTTAGGAATAAGTTTAACCAATCCACTGGAAAAGGGGTAATCCTTTCAACAACTGGTGCTGGGATAATTGAAAATCCATTTATTAGGGACTTCCCTGGGGGTCCAATGGTTAAGAATGAAACTGAGCAGGGCCCTGTGGGGTTTCTGGGTAAGGGCAACAAGGAGGCCTTTTTGTCCCCCATTTCTTGTAGGCAAGACTCCAGCCTCGAGACCTCCCATGAGTCCCAAAAGGCAGATTCAAACAGTTGCTAATCAAGGGAGGAGCAGCCAAGAAACCACCTGAGGCAAGATTAAAGGGACCAAAAAAGCTCATCAAAATTATATCACCTGAGACCCTGCACACACCCTAAACTTCTCAGCAACTCCACCCTTGGGAAGCATTATCATAAAACGCCTCAACAAATTCTCCTGGGTTTGAGACACATAGTTTTTTGAGGCAAGAGCCTGCTGTGTCCCCCTTTGCCTGGCAAAGTAATAAAACTATCCTTTTCTACTTCATCCAAAACTCTGTCTCTGAGATTTGATTCGGCACCAGTGAACAAGAGGCTGAGATTTCGGTATCAAGGCTCTGCCTGCCAATGCAGGGGGTGCAGGTTTGATCCCTGTCGGGGAGCTAAGATCCCACATGCCTCAGGGCCAAAAAAAACAGAGTATTGGGATTTCCCTGGCGGTGTAGTGGTTAAGAATCTGTCTACCAATGCAGGGGACACGGGTTCGAGTACTGGTCCGGGAAGATCCCACATGCCAAGGAGCAACTAAGCCCGTGCACCGCAACTACTGAGCCTGCGCTCTAGAGCCTGCGAGCCACAACTACTGAGCCCATGCACCACAACTACTGAAGCCCGGGAGCCCTAGAGCCCATGCTCTGCAACAAGAGAAGCCACTGCAATGAGAAGCCCTCACACAATGTCTTCCACCCACACTACAACCAGAGAAAAGCCACACGTGGCAATGAAGCCCCAGCGCAGTCCAAAAAACTAAAACATAAAACAGGAACAACGCTGCAACAAATTCAATAAAGACTTTAAAAATGGTCCACATAATCAAAATAAAAAAAATTTAAAAAAGAAAATCCATTTATTAAAAATGAGAATTTTGACATATTACATGCATAAAATTACTAACAGATCACACATCTAGGTAAAATATAAAATAATAAGACATTCATGAGAAAACAAAGAAGACAACCTCTTTTACCTTAACTTAGGTAAAGATATCCTTAATAAAGCAAGAAAAGCACAATCCACAGAATAAAAAAGACAAAGTGAACTTTATGAAAACTGCAAACTTCTGCTCTTCAAAACACACTAATATTAGGAGAACGAATACACAAAATGGGAGAGATGTTTTACAGATTACTTATCAGATAAAGAATCCAAACCAAAATATATGTATTTTTTTTAACTCCTAAATCTGAGTAAAAAAAAAAAGTAACTTTCAAAAATGGAAAGACTTGAACAAGCACTTCAAAGAACATATACAGAGAAGCAAGCAATAAGATGCTCAAGTTTTCCAAAGAATAAACTACTGACAGAACAAAATCAAAAAACCTGAAAAGCTGAGGGAGAGAAGAAATACTGAAACGGTTTACTTTGTATAATTCCATTTATAGAAAGTTCTATAAACTGCAAAACTAATCTTTAGTGACAAAAAAACAGATCAGTGACTATATAATGACAAATGGGGCAGCAGTGGTAAAAAGAGAATGATTACAAAAGGGCACAGGAAAATTGAGAGGCTGATGGCTATATTCACTATGTTGCTTTCAGTGGTGGCTTCATATTTATATACATACCAAATTGCACATTAACAAATTGCAACAAATTGCACATTTTAAATATATATCATTTGGTTTATATTATCAAACATAATCTAATGAGGAAGGAAAGGAGTAAATCTGCAAAGGACACTCAAGTGTAATCAGAAATGAAGTCAATGCAAGTAGTATATTTAAAAAACCAAAAGAAAGTGTGTTTCAAGAAATCTCTTAAAATTGTCTCCTTCGTTTCTAAACCACTGCCTGAGTTCAAATTAAAATGTCTTTTCCAAAATAATATATTTTTAAAAATTTATGTATTTTATTTATTTTGGCTGCATTGGGTCTTTGTTGCTGTGTGCGGTTTTTCTCTAGTTGCGTCAAGCAGGGGCTACTCTTCGTTGCGTTGCATGGGCTTCTCATTGAGGTGGTTTCTCTTGTTCTGGAGCACAGGCTCTAGGCACACAGGCTTCAGTAGTTGTGGCACACATGCTCAGTAGTTGTGGCTTGCGGGCTCTAGAGCGCAGGCTCAATAGTTGTGGTGCATGGGCTTAGTTGCTCCATAGCACGTGGGATCTTCCCAGACCGGGTTCAAACCTGTGTCCCCCAAACTGGGAGGCAGATTCTCAAGCACTGTGCCACCAGGAAGCTCCCAATATAACATTTAACTTGTAATAAACTGCCACTGTGTCAGGCCCAATGCCAAGAACTACATATAAATTTTCTTCCCTATCACTGGGAGGCAGATTCTCAAGCACTGTGCCACCAGGAAGCTCCCAATATAACATTTAACTTGTAATAAACTGCCACTGTGTCAGGCCCAATGCCAAGAACTACATATAAATTTTCTTCCCTATCACAAAATGCAGTATCCTAAAAAAGTACTCCAGTAAGGGCACCATTTAACAGGATAATTAATACCCTCTTAAAAAAAAAAAAAAAAAAGGAAGAAAAGGAAAAAATTTTAAATACAATCTTGAAAGTTACAAAAACATTAATTTCAGGACACTGGAAAGAGATTAAAGAAAAACAACTAAGAACCTTTTATTCTGGAGAAGCTGCTAAAGCTTCAACTATAGAATGTATACTTACCAGATATGAAGTCAGCAGCTTTGCTACATAAAATGTCAAATGTGAATGGGAAGTTAGTGAAAACCCATAGTCATACAAAGTAAAAGTAACAAATATGACAGTGGGTGACAAAAACTAATGGCTTTTCTAGCTTTAGTTTGCAGCCTCAGTGTGAGTTGAGCAGCACATAAGCACATCATGGCTGGTAAGAAAGTACACATGTAAGGGAAAGATCCAAGACAGCCTCAAGTGAAAGTCAAGGGAGATTTAAAAACTGCAACTTTTGGGGACTTCCCTGGTGGCTCAGTGGTTAAAAATCTGCCTGCCAATGCAGGGGTCACGGGTTCGATCCCTGATCTGGGAATATCCCACATGCCATGGAGCAACTAAGCACGTGCAACACAATTACTGAGCCTGCACTCTAGAGGCCACAAGCCACAACTACTGAGCCCGTGTGCCCCAACTACTGAAGCCTGCGCACCTACAGCCCATGCTCTGCAATAAGAAGCCACCGTAATGAGAAGCACTCACACCGCAACCAAGAGTAGCCCCCACTCACCACGAGAAAAAACCCGCTTGCAGCAACAAAGACCCAACGCAACCAAAATTAAAATAAATTTTAAAAACTCCAACTTCTAATGTGTTCTGCAAGCCACACATAATTATCCTGCACAGAACAGAAGGTTCATGTGTTTGAGGTGTCTTAAAATTTCTGCACCAACTATGGACTATGAAGACAGTAAGACAACTTCTACAGAGCTAAAACACAAAAACAAATTTTTTTAATATCATGCAGACATTCACAGAGAAGACAGTTCCACATTGTAAATCCAGCCCCCCGCCAAAGAAAGTTGCTATAATACTTATCTAAAATGTCCTATTTTTACTCAAAAATTACTAAACACATAAAAAGAGAGGAAAGTATTACCTGTATTAATCAAAAGAAAAAAAAAAAAAGGTCAACAGAAACTGACCCCAAATGAATCTATATACTGTATTCACAAAAACTTCAAAAGAGCTATTACAAACATATTCATAAATTAAAGAAAATTGTGTTCAAAAAAATAAAAGAAAACGTGCTCAAATTAATAAACACATGCAGAATCTAAACACAAAAGTCATAAGAAAGCAGACAGAAATTAGAGCTAAAAATATTATTTTTATGAAAAGCTAAAGTTGATACGCTCAACAGAAAGTATGAAATAAGCAAAAGAGCCATTAAAATACATTTCATACATCAATATAACTGTCCAATCCAAAACAATTACAATACTTAACTTTAAAAAAAGAGCTTCTGACCCCTGTGGAGATAATGTCGAGCATTACACCCTAGCTGTAATGAGAATCCCAGTGGAGAGGAAAAGGGTATAGAAAAATATTTCAAGTAATTACCACAGAAACTTCCCAACTTTTATTTCTTTTTTTAAAGATTTATTTATTGTTTATTATTATTTTTTATTTTGGCTGTGTCAGGTCTTAGTTGCAGCACACAGGATCTTTCGTGTGGCACACAGGCTCTTCGCTGTGGCCCACAGGCTTCTCTCTAGTTGTAGCATGTGGGTTTTCTCTTCCCTAGTTATGGCGCACAGGCTCCAGGTTGTGTGCTCTGTAACTGTGGCATGCGGGTTCCAAAGAACGTCGGCTCTGCAGTTTGCAGCATGGGGGCTCTAGTTGAGGCGCACAAGCTCAGTAGTTGTGGCACTCAGGTGTGGGATCTTACCCCCTGGCCAGGGACCAAACCCTCATCCCCTGCATTGGAAGGTGGATTCTTTACCACTGGACCACCAAGGAACCCCGCAACTTTGATTTTTGAAAAATTAAGTACAGATCCAAGAAGCTAAAGAAAGTCCAGGGACTAAAACTAAACAGAACTAGACGTAGGTATATCCACAGGCAAACTGTTAACAGCCAAAAACAAATCAAACATCTTTAAACCAACAACAGAAAAATGACTTACTGTGTTGAGAGGCAGAAAATGATCTCATTACTGGCTGGCTTTTCATCATTAAAACCGGAGATCAGAAGGCAGTGCAATGACATATTCCATGTTTAGAACTGATACCTACCACACAAGTAATGTGTCATAAAGGCAGGAGGAACATCAACAAAATGTCCTATAGTAGTCCACCCTTACAGTTGGGGGATATGTTCCAAGACCCCAGGGGATGTCTGAAGCCTATATACACAACTGACCCTTGAACAATGCAGGGGTTAGGGGCACCAATACCCAAGTAGTCAAAAATCCAAGTATGAGTTCACCATCAGTTGGCCCTTCCTAACACAAGTTCTGCATCCTCAGTTCTGTACTCAAGGATTCAACCAACTTCCATTCATGTACCACTATAGTATTATACATATTAACTGTGTAAAAAAGAATTAAGTGGACTCTGTAGTTCAAACCTATGTTTTTCAAAGGTTTACTGTACTATGGTTTTTTCCCAATACCATACATAACAAACATTGCAATTTGGATATTTTCTTACTGTGCCTAATTTATAAACTGCTGGAGTCACTACTTTTCTACTTTGGGGCCATTAATAAGTAAAATAAGGGTTACTTGAATATAATTACTAGGGCAGTCAATCTGATAACTGAGAGGGCTACTAAGTGAACTATGGGGTGGGTGGCATTTACAGCATGGATACATTGGACAAGGGATGATTCACATCCTGGACAGGAGGTAGCAAGACAGGGAGAGATTTCATCGTGCTACTCAAAACAGCACACAATTTAACACTGATGAATTATTTCTGGAATTTCTCATTTACTTTTGGATTGCAGCTGACTGGGGGTAACTTGAGACCAGAGAAGCAAAACCAAGAATAAGCAAGGGGTTACTGTATTCATAACAGGTAAAACTGAAAATAACCCAATGTTCATCGAAGGATAAATAACCAGAATGTGGCATATCCACATAATGGAATATTAGCCACAAACAAGAATGAAGTACTGATACATGATATACAACATAGATGAACCTTGCAAACCTATGCTAACTGAAAAAAAACAGACACAAAAGGCCACATATTGTTTGTTTCTTAAGGGGTGAGCAGAGAAGGGCCATGGGTAGTAATTGCTGGGATTGTTTGGTGGGTGATGATGAAAATGTCCAAAATCAGGTAACAGTACAACCACACATTTTGAATGTACTAATATTAAGCATTAAACTGTACAGATTTAAAGTATTAAAGTGGTGAATTTTATACTATGTGAATTTAACTTCAATAAATTTTAAAAGATACAACTAAAAAAACAACAAACAAGGAGGGGGGCTTCCCTGGTGGCGCAGTGGTTGAGAGTCCGCCTGCCGATGCAGGGGACGCGGGTTCGTGCCCCGGTCTGGAAGATCCCACATGCCGCGGAGCGGCCGGGCCTGTGAGCCATGGCCGCTGAGCCTGCACGTCCGGAGCCTGTGCTCCGCAATGGAACAGGCGACAGCGGTGAGAGGCCCACGTACCACCAAACAACAACAACAACAACAACAACAAGGAGGGACTTCCCTGGCGGCACAGTGGGTAAGACACAGCATTCCCAATGCAGGGGGGCCCGGGTATGATCCCTGGTCAGGGAACTAGATCCCACATGCATGCCGCAACTAAGGGTTCACATGCCACAATTAAGGAGCCCACGTGCTACAGCTAAGGAGCCAGTGAGCCACAACTAAGGAGTTCACCTTCAGCAACTAAGACCAAGTGCAACCAAATAATTAATTAATTAATTAATTATTTACAGGAATAAAAAATGAGAGAGACAGGAAGCAAATAAAGGAGTAGGTATCCTTAAGTTGAGACTAAATGTGAACAGTATACACATTCCAAACAAATGTCAGAGATGCCAGACTGGACCTGGGAAAGAGCCAACTACAGCATGTCTGTAAAAGATAACTCTGAATCCAAGCAAAAAGTAGGGAAATGGTAAACTATGAAAACAAAAGCGCTTAAGACTATGCGCTTCCACTGCAGGGGGCGCAGGTTTGATCCCTGGTCCAGGAAGTTCCACATGCCATGCAGTGCAGCCAAAAAAAGGAAAAAAAAATGTGGAAAACAACTGGTTCCTCAAGATTTAACTCAGAATTACCATATGACTCAGCAAATCCACTTCTAGGTATATATAAAATCTGTACTCCTGGGTATTGACTAACACAGCCTTTAAGGTGTATTTTAAGTTATATACGGCCATGTTAAAAAAGGGGAGATGGGGTGGGAACATAATGTAAATCAGCCCTGGAATATGGGTCCAAGATGACCATTATTAAATATTCCCAAGTATCCTTCCAAAAATCTGTCAGAGAACTTCTTAAACTGATCAATGAATACTCGTTAAAAAGTCTCAAGATAAAAAACTATAGCATAAGTAAATATTACTACAAAATGACCCCAGAGAGGAACAGAGCCTAGAATAGATTATCCTTTAAGTTTCTAAGCGCTAAAATCTTAATTTTAAACTACGCTTTTTAAAATAATATTAGAAAATGCTTCAATATGCTCTAAATCAAGAAAACAATTACCAAGAAACTCCTACTGAGAAAGAGCTATTCAAACTTTAATTTGTTAAACTGATCTTTACTGTGAACTTTTAAAGCACTTTATACTTTCCTTCTTCACTGACATTCTGGGGTCTTTGTCTTACAACACTTAAGGGGTAACAAGCTCAACATAATGAAAGGTAGCAGAATACGCCACCCCAAAAAAGCCTCTTTGGCATAGATAGGATTATTCTGAAGTGTTTACTCTTGAGAAGCCACAGACCCAAAAGTATCTCTAAAAATGGAGTAGAGTTCCAGTTGTAAACATAAGGAACATTTACATTTATAAGGGAAAACAACACTCTAAGGATGTCTCCCTTTTGGTACCAGGAAGAGACAGAAGACTCTAAATCACAAGAAACTATCATCAACAGACAGAACCCAGATTTAAATCTACGTGACAACCTTAACCTCAGTTTCCATGCTTTTCCCTCTTAACTTGCCTCCCACCCCCAACATCTTTTTTGCCTTAATCTGTAAATGGTATTTAAGATGGTGGCTTGGGCCATTTTGGAGTTATTCAATTTTCCTGGGTATCTGTCATGTATACAGGAGGTACACATGTTATCAAACTCCTTTTTTCTCCTGTTAATTTACCTTTTATTACAAAGGAATTTCAGCCAACAACCTAGAAGAGTAGAGAGAAAAGGATTTTTCCTCTCCTACAGTAGGCAGAAATATCTATTATCTCTATAGATTAAAAAAATCTTGCACTTATCACACTTTAGTTTTTATTGCTCTGACTTATTATCTCAATTTATAAGCGAATCATTTGAAGATTCAATGTAAGTTCACAGATGGCAATCATTAAATAACCTACATTAACAACATTCTGTAGGGAAATCCCTTGTGGTCCAGTGGTAGGACTCGGCAGTAGTTAGGACTGCCTTGGCCCGATTGAAATCGGTCAGGGAACTAAGATACTGCAAGCCATGTGGCATTGCCAAAACAAACAAACCCCACAGCCTGTAAACATGTGCAGGTAGGCCTTAATTTGTCGACTCAATGTTATAAGTTTTCTTAATGTAAATTAGCCCTCTGGACACCTCACTGCAAAAATATTAGTATCGTTTATTTAGCATGAGTTGCAAATATCTCAAAGCATCACAAGATGCGATGCAAAAACAAACTTTAAAATAAAAAATCATGTAACCAATTTAAAAAAAAAGTCTGCACTGATTCCATAATTGGCCAAGCACTAAAACTTCATTTTTGTTTAATGAGTGAAGCCTTACAAATTTTATGACCCAAGTCACAACAATTCCTATCAGACAGAACAGTTTTATTCATACCTTAACAAGAGTGTCAAATATTCCCCACTTTATTCAATTCTAAAAGGATCTACTTCGGGAATTCCCTGATGCCGCAGTGGTTAAAAATTAGCCTGCCAGTGCAGGGGTAAGGGTTCCATCCCTGCTCCAGGAAGATCTCACATGGCTTGGAGCAACTAAACCTCTGCACCAAAACTACTGAGCCTGTACTCTAGAACCCGTGAGCCACACCTACTGAGACCGTGTGCTGCAACTACTGAAGCCCTAGTGCCCAGAGCCCACACTCTGCCACAAGAGAAGCCACCACAATGAGAAGCCCTTGCACCTCAGCGAAGAGTAGCCCCTACTCGCTGCAACTAGAGAAAGCCCACACACAACAACAAAAACCCAAAAGCAGCCGAAATAAATAAAATAAATAGAGCAATTTCATTTTTAAAAAGAAAAGCTGAAACTAAGGAAGCTTCCACTGGGACCTCCCTGGTGGCACAGTAGTTAAGAATCCACCTGCCAAAGCAGGGGACACGGGTTCGAGCCCCACTCCAGGAAGATCCCACATGTCACGGAGCAACTAAGCCCATGCACCACAACTACTGAGCCTGCTCTCTAGAGCCGGCAAGCCACAACTACTGACCCCGAGCGCCACAACTATCGAAGCCTGTGTGCCTAGAGCCTGTGCTCCGCAACAAGGGAAGCCACCGCTTTAAGAAGTCCGTGCACTGCAACAAAGAGTAGCCCCTGCTCACCGCAATTACAGAAAGCCCATGCACAGTGATGAAAACCCAACGCAGCCAAAAATAAATTCATTAATTAATTTTTTTTAAAAAAAGAAAGTTTCCATTTATAACCTGCCAGTTCTGAATTGTGCCCAAATATGAAAACACTTCCTATAATCTCTTCTGGTCTTTATGACTAGTGTTATACCAAAATTTTATACTAACATTCCTACATAATGCCTAGGCAAAACTTTGTCTAGTAACGTGCACTGAAACTATAATGGTTTAGAATACAACTTTCCTAACAAGAAAATAATTTTTAATGCCTCAAATTAAAGACAATTTCTAAATAGCAAAACATGACGTTTCTATTGTCACTTTTTTTAACCCAAACAACTTTCTTAAAATGGAAATGAATATAGGGAATTCCCTGGTGGTCCAGTGGTTAGGATTTGGCACTTTCACTGCTGTGGGCCGCCCCACTTCCGTCCCTCACTTGCTGAGTTCAATCCCTAGTCAGGGAACTAAGATTCCAAAAGACACAAGACTTGGCCAAAAAAAAAAAAAAGGAAATTAATATATGCTTAAATGTCAACAAACAGAAAATACATATAATGTAAGGGTACCTTAAATATCACCACTGAAATATTACTGTATAAAAAGCCACTTCTGAAACCATTTTAATAAATTTTTCTCCATGCATTAAGATCAAATCTAGAAAAATGAATGCTTCAATTTTTTTTTATAAATTTATTTATTTTACTTATTTATTTTTGGGTGCATTGGGTCTTCTTTGTGGTGCATGGGTTTCTCATTGTGGTGGCTTCTCTTGTTGCAGAGCACGGGCTCCAGGCCCACGGGCTTCATTAGTTGTGGCGTGCAGGCTCAGTAGTTGTGGCTCACAGGCTCACTAATTGTGGCTCCCAGGATCTAGAGAGCAGGCTCAGTAGTTGTTGCACACGGGCTTAGTTGCTCTGCAGCACGTGGGATCTTCCCGGACCAGGGCTCAAACCCATGTCCCCTGCACTGGCAGGCGGATTCTTAACCACTGCACCACCAGGGAAGCCCTTCAATCAATTTTAAACCACTTCCATTATGCAAAAACTTTTAAATGCCAACTCTTCTAAAACTATCCTTCAGGGCAAAAAGCACACATTGTTTTTGGTGGTGGTGTTTAAATATGTATGTATGTATGATTTATTTATTTGGCTGCACCAGGTCCTAGTTGCGGCATGCAGGATCTTTGTGGTGGCATGCAGGCGTGAGGGCTCTTAGTTGTAGCATGTGGGATGCGGGATCTAGTTCCCTGACCAGGGATGGAACCCGGGCCCTCTGCATTGGGAGCATGGAGTCTTAATTCTACTGGACCACCAAGGAAGTCCCACACATTGTTGAATACTAAACAAACTACAACTTCCCTACTAATTCTTTTACTGGTTAACATAATTACTCCAAAAAAGCAAAATTTCAATAACACTATGTAGATCAGGGGTCCCCAACACCCAGGCCGCAGACCAGTACTAGTCCTGGGCCTGTTAGGAACCAGGCCACAGAGCAGGAGGTGAGCTGCGGGCAAGTCTGAACCATCCTCCCACCCCAACCCCGTGGAAAAACTGTCTTCCACAAAACCAGTGCTTCATGCCAAAAAGGTTGGGGACTGCTGCTGGAGATAAGACTAAAAACTGAGAAAGATACTTCTAAACAAACAACAGTAGCAATGGGTAACTCAGCAATAATCAGACTACATTCCCCCAGCATTCTTTTAAAGCAACACTATATTAGTAATATTCTGCCAACTAAAGAATGTCATTTGTCATCTGCCTCTACAAAGACTGGGCCACTAGCCATGGCAGCTGCTGACCTTCAACATCACGGAAAAGAGCTAAGGGTGGAGAAGAGGCATGAGGCACTCTGTGCTCTAGAAAAAGCTGGCAAAGCAGGGCTTCAGATAGTTCAGATATTTTCAGGAGAAAATTTTACAAACCCAATTTCTTGAATCTTCCCATACTTAGAAAAGCACTTAAATCATTAAGATATTTGTGCCTCATGAGTAGCCGTAAACCTTCTACCAAGATACATACTGACCTCCCCTCTTACCTATACAAAGCAGTTCCTCAGGACTGAGAGGCTGTATCCCCGGCTAGAGTCCTCAGTAAGGCCCC
Organism: Pseudorca crassidens; assembly: GCF_039906515.1. NCBI lineage: Eukaryota > Metazoa > Chordata > Mammalia > Artiodactyla > Delphinidae > Pseudorca > Pseudorca crassidens. The sequence goes on from NC_090318.1 coordinate 9,654,932, forward strand.
AAATAAAACTGAAACTCACAGCTCTCAGGCTGTGCATTTTTTATTTCAGTGGACAATTCTATTTCAACTCTATCCAACATAAAATCAATCTAAAACATTTTCTAAACTGCAAGGAAAGTCACTGTTAATTTCTGTTAAAAGGCCTGGTTAATTAAAATACACCCATTTAAAAAATAAGTTGAAATATGGGTATTCCCTGACAGTCCAGTGGTTAGAACTTCATGCTTTGACTGCAGGGAGCCCGGGTTTACTAAGATCCTGCATGCCACATGTTGCAGCCAAAAAAAAAAAAAAAATGTTGAAATATACATTACCATAAGATTAAATGTTAGCACCGGTTAAACTGCAACCTAGTTAAGGTCATGTGACAGTTCAAAAATTTTGATTAAGTAACGACTAGCTGTTTACAGCTTATTTTTAAAGTATTACTAAAAGCAATACATTACTAATTTATTTTTCAATCTAAAATCCTGAACACTGTATATTATGACAATCCTTTAAAAATTCTTATATTTCACAGTTTTAAGCGTCTATTATTAAACAATTCTAATGGTACGTAACAACATTTACACTTAAAAATTTTTTTTCAAAGACAGAGAAGCTAACCATTGGGAGAAAGCACCCTTGAAGACTAGGGAAGTTGAGAGAAAAGAGCCTAATTTAAACACAGGCTTTGAGGAAATATGTCCAACTTGTCAAGCTGTGCACATTCAATACCAGCAGTTTTAGTTTATGCCAATTATAACTCAACAAAGCTAGAAAGGGAGGGAGAGATGGATCCATGAGTTTGCTCACATAGCCCAGAATATTTCACTGCACTTAAGTTACTTTTTTTTTTTTTCGGTACGTGGGCCTCTCACTGTTGTGGCCTCTCCCCTCGCGGAGCACAGGCTCCGGACGCGCAGGCTCAGCGGCCATGGCTCACGGGCCCAGCCACTCGGCGGCATGTGGGATCTTCCCGGACCGGGACACGAACCCGCGTCCCCCGCATCGGCAGGCGGACTCTCAACCACTGTGCCACTAGGGAAGCCCCTGCACTTAAGTTACTTTAATATTAAGGTTAATGAGTCTTCATTAGGAAGAGGTAGGAATTCACAAGTCATAAAATTAAATGTTAATCAAGTTTAATTTTTTATTTCCATTTCACTCAAAACATTTACAGTAGTTTAACAAAACGAAACATTACTCAAGCATTTTATGAAGCTACAAATCTTCCAGACACAATGAAAGTTCAAGCCTTCTCACTATTAAAATGTTACTGTAATTTGAGAAAGACATGCTCACCTTCACAATTAATAATTGAAGACAGTTCCTTAAAATTTAAACCCAATACTGCACAGTATCTTAACAGTTCATACCAAATTCCTATCCAACATTTAGCACCACTAATTGAGAATTTATCTGAACTCATGCATATGGATATTTAAAGTTCTGAGCACATAAAACATCACAATACTTTTTTTCTTCATTATCATAACCAAAGTAATAGATTTGCCCATTCTTTTCCAAATTACCGTCAGTATACTCAACTTGACCAACCTTAAGTTAAACTATCAAGTCACACTGCTATAAAATAACATTCTGGGAGCGTGGGAGGGAGCGAGACTCAAGAGGGAAGAGATATGGAGATATACGTATATGTATAACTGATTCACTTTGTTATAAAGCAGAAACTAACACACCATTGTAAAGCAATTATACTCCAATAAAGATGTTTTTTTTAAAAAAAAGAAATTTAAATTAAACCACAATGAATACCACAGCACTCTCACTAGAATGAGTTAAATAAAATGCCTGAAAAAAAAAAAAACAACATCCCCCTAAGGTCAGAATTTTTTCAGTCATAACTTTGAAAATAAAATACATACTCAATTTTTTTAAAAAACAACAATCACTGCTGCTTAAATCATATCAGAGCTAATCAATATTTATTTTGCCAGTGATCATTTTAATGGAGCAACTATTACCTACATGATGGAAGTTTAATTCAAGTTTTATCAAATGGACTAGATTTAGTGAAAAAAATATTACAGTTGTTTGTGATCATTATTTGCCTTCAAAACAAATACAAAAGCGAGATTACAGGTAAAAGAAAGTTGATTACACAAATTCAAACTAAAGATAAGAATCATGGCAGGAAAAACATCTTAAAATGAAAATTACTTAATATTTCCCTTTCAATTGCATTACAAACTATGAGAAATCCACAGCTATCGATTTCAGCTAGAAAAAAATATCTAATGGAAGCAATATTTGTTGCACAATTACCAACTTTTATGAACCAACTGACAACAGAAAATATTTTAACCAAATTTTGCTCAGGAGACAGAAAATGACAGAGACTGAAAACTAGAGGGCCTTTTGTGCAATCATTTACATAAGATTAACTAAATGGGCTACAGCACAGTCAATGTTTATGAATGCTGCTGTAAAGCTTGGTAACGATACAAGAACTCTACTTTTAAACAATAGTGCTTAGTTTTTATTAAGCACCATCGAGCTACACAAGCCGACGCGAAAGCCTATTCATTGCTACTCTTTCCCTGTTTTTATCTCCTCCCTCCCTCAAAGCTCGCCTCGTCATTTCTCCACCCACTATTTCCCGCCATCTTGGCCGACAGGAGCAGCCATTAACTAAATGACAATCTCAACAACTTTTCACACAAACAGGGAAAGCTCCCTGGTTCCAGAAACAACACGATCATAAAATGGCATTCACAGCAATATTCTCTGCAGCTAGACCCAAACAAGTAAACAAATCACTTAACTTCAGATCAAACACGTATCAATCAGTATATTGTTCAAATACCCAATTTAAACTCTTGACCGCTCTAAAGTACCTTGTTCTGAGAACAAGGATATAAGAAAGCTTAAAACGCTAAGCTAAAATTAGACGTCAAAGAAAAAACTGCAAAAGAAAAACACACCGCAAATGATATAACACTCTTAAAATTTTTAAACTGCACACATTCAGGATCCTGTGGTGCTAAAATTCAGACATAATTTGAATTTTCTAACGAAAATGCCCCCAAACAACTGCTACGCCTGGTCACAAAGCGCGGCCCTCTGTGCTTCTCAGGTTACGACTCAGAATTTCGCAAGGCAGTAAGTGAAGTCTTTTTTGCAAAAATAATTTTTCACTTGCGACCACAGCGAGCTCTGACCCGCCTCAGAGGAGCCGCGGGAGCCAAAGCCCACAGAGAGTGAACGAAGAACACTGTAGGTCCGAGGATGCCTTACCTTGACCAATAGGGTCTTAGTCCTGGCGCCATCTTCGTGAAGGCTCACGAACCCAAAGAGTCGACTATGGGAAGAAATACACGCGACTTGTTAACGCTCGGGTAAAGCCACTGACCCGTCCCTTCCTGACCCCAAGGCTCCGACAGCAGCGACCGCTGCCTGGGGGCCGCCACCGGAGGCAACCCGAGCTCAGGTCTCCCAGAACAGCGGCTCCAGCCCGTGCGGAGGCACCTGGGTGAATGACTGCGGTCCGTACCTGTCCAGTCCACTGAGTGTCTCGCTCTCTTCTGCTGTCAAGCTGAGGGACCCCTCCTTGGTCTCGCTGCTCGGTTTTACCGCCGCCATTTTCTTTCCCTCATCACCAGCAGCGGCGGCAGTAGCTACCGACACTCCGCAAGATTTCATATAAACGCAATAAATGTAAAACTCCCAACGCTGAAACCTACCAACCCCCAGTCCAGAGCTCGAAAAGACGCCCTAACCTCGAGAGACTGGCAAACTAACTTTACCACAACCAGCTTCTCCAATACAGGTGGCGGCGACGAAAAATCCCAAGGTGACAGCAAAAGCAGGGAATGCGGAGCTAGGCTCCGGGAGTCACATCGCGGGGTTCGCGGTGACAGCAGAAAAAGCGGAACCTCGCTGTAATGGAAGAATTTCTTAGAATCATAAACTTCGCCAGCACCAGCACAAAGTTGTTTTAACCGTATCACAGGGCGAAAGCCAAGTCGCCGTCACGTCAGCACCCCCAAAGCCGGGCGCCGCCAATTGACGCGAACGGTTCTTTTCACATGACCTTTGTTGCCTTACGTCAGTTGTGGCTCCACAAAACTTGCTAGATACCAGAGGCCGCCCCAACCAAGGACCGGAAGGGGAGGAAATTCCCGCTGGTAATTGGTTAGCTGACGCGTCAGTTGCGAAAAGAGTAGTCACCAGATTTAGCAAAACGTTCGGGTGATTAAATTACGCTCTTGAAAAGGGAGGCTCCAGGCCTCGCTACTCTGTAGCCCAGATGACCGAGGAAGGCAGTGGTGGCGAATGATGAGATCAGGGAGTGCGTCCTCGAGGCGGACTTAAGTGCGCCTCGAGTACGGATAGATCTCCTTTACCTGTCCCTTAGCACGAGGTATTACATGGCGGTGGGACTCCTCAGGGGCTGGTTCACATTATTTGCAACTAGTGTATGTCACTGATCTCCGCTCCCAGAACCGGAGACTTTTGTCATCTCTAGGAAATAACGACCCCGCGGCCCGGACTCTCCCTGCCCCTTTTCCTTTCAACCTTGTGGTAACAGAAGAGGTTAAGGACCTTAAGATTTCAGCCCACGTGCCAGTCGGGACGGAATGAATAGTCTTCCCTGCGGTCTCCTGGGCCCACCCAATGGCACTCCACACACTATTGCTGTTTACTGCACTTATCCCAAAGTGGGGCGTTAATCCGAGCTGCTGTAAATAAATACTATAGTTGTGAGAAAAACTAGGCCTCTGTAAAAATTACTCTTTTCCAAAGGAAAGTTGCATAATAATATTTCATGTAACAGATCTTCTACAGCTGTACCTCCACTCGTTAAGGGTAGAAAAATGCTATTTTTTAATAGGTATCTTAAGAAATACCTGATTTTATTTGTTTGTGTAAATAAATTTCCCTTGGTCTAAAATAGGCTGCGCCACCAGGGTATTGCTGAAGCTTGTGTCATTGACATAAATAAGCATCAATAAGAGAACTAAATACTGATTTGTAATTGAAAAGTGGTAGAGGGCTTCCCTGGTAGCACAGTGGTTAAGAATCCACCTGCTAAGCAGGGGACACTGGTTCAAGCCCTGGTCAGCAAAGATCCCACGTGCCATGGAACAACTCCGCCTGTGTGCCACAACTACTGAGCCTGAGGTCTAGAGCCTGTGAGCCACAACTACTGAAACCCATGCGCCTACAGTCCATGCTCTGCAACAACAGAAGGCACCACAATGAGAAGCCCATGCACCGCAACGAAGAGTTGATCCCCGCTCACTGCAACTAGAGAAAGCCCACGCACAGCAACGAAGACCCAAAGCAGCCAAAAATAAATAAAGTAAATAAATTTATTTTTTTAAGTGATAAAGAGCGAAGAGTGAGCAGACTTTCAGTTTGACATTTTTGCTGTAAAAACAATTTGCTTTTTGTTCTAAGCTAGAATCTTTTGAGGTGCAGGTTTATGGACAATAATAAATGGTGTGATCACTTTATTTCTAGTAGCTAGAAACATAGTCAATTATGGGTTGCCCTGTGTTACTGGGGTTATAGGTTGGTCCCATTTTTTATGGTTCCTTTCCATTTTTACTGCAATTCCTTGAAGGATTGGTCAAGTATCCTATTATACTTGTATTTTAAAAAAGGGGGTGGGGGAGGGAAGAGGAAAGAAAGGAAGGGTAACCTTTAATATAAACGGTATTCCAGTAAGTAATACCAAATAGATGATTACTGCTTTTCTCAGCTTTTGGTTTTCCTTTTTCTTCTCTGTCCAACAAGCACACTTTTCTCTAATTACATGTTTTCTAACCTTCTCTGCCTTCTTTTCATCATTGTTAACCTTTGTCTACCTGCTTTTGTTTATGGAATGGAGACTGCTAGTAACCCTAGCCCCTGAAAAGGTTCATACATGAACTCATTGACAAAGTTCCAGGAGATGGCAGCGTAATCTCCAAAAATGCTTTTGAGCAGCAGACAGTGACTTCCTATGCTCAGCGTTAAGGTACCAAGCTTTACAGTTGACAGCCAGCTGACATGCTTAGGCATCACTAACTGCTCCCTAACAGACCTGAATCTCTTCACCTCTTCAGGAGCAAAGTGTGTATGGTATCATCTCTAAATAAATCATGCTGTGAGAGTGAGACACTGATAGGCCTTTCAAAACCATAAAAGCAAGCATAGAAAATGAGCAAGTAGAAAACCATCTACAAATTTGGGGATTGTAGCCATCATTTCATTGGAGATGGAAGAAGTGCTCACGGAATTTTGTTAGCTGCCAGCAATAAAACAGGAAATGTTCAAAATAAATAGGTAATAATTTTTAAAATGCTTTCCAAAATTTTACTGTTTAATTCCATGATTTACTGAACATTTACCGAAAATAAATCTCCTATAGGCCACGCTGCTCCCATGTCACCCTTTCTTGGGAAGCTGTATAAGTAAAGTCTGCAATAGAGAGGATGATTGCTATGAAATTTACCCAAATTTTTGCAGAGCTTACCAAGAGGCATTTGAGGCAGTCTAAAGGAACCCAGGAAGGCTCTTGCAAAAGAGGAGGTGGATAGGCAGGAGCTGTGGGTGGGCGTATGTGTTGCAGGCAGAGGCAAAAACATACCTGTAAAAACAGATAAGCCAGAGAATGTCAGGGTTCTGGTAAATTCAAGAATTTACTCAAAGGCTTCCCTGGTGGCGCAGTGGTTGAGAGTCCGCCTGCCGATGCAGGGGACGCGGGTTTGTGCCCCGGTCCGGGAAGATCCCACATGCCGCGGAGCGGCTGGGCCCGCGAGCCATGGCGGCTGAGCCTGCGTGTCCGGAGCCAGTGCTCCGCAATGGGAGAGGCCACAACAGTGAGAGGCCCGCATACCGCAAAAAAAAAAAGAATTTACTCAAGAACTTGAGTATGGCTGTAACCAAGAGAATGAAGAATCTTGATTCTGTAAATTAGGCAAGACCACGAAGAGTCTAGAATGGAACACTAAAGAATTATACCAGAGTTTATAGTGAGCTACTAATGGCTCTCAACCATTCTTTTAGTACTAAAAGGCAACTTGCACTGGAAAAATATAATGATGTGGTTATTGTTTCTTTTTTAAACAGAGGTTTCTTTTCAATGAGCTCAGAGCTGTCTCAGAGCTGGTACCATGCTCAGTAAGTATTGGCAAGTTGGCTGACAGATATTGCTAGATACCAAAACACTTTTTTTTTTTGCCTCAAAAAAATAGATACTCAGTTCTTTAAATATTAGGTTTGTCCCAAAATAATGTAAGGGCAATTCTCAGTGAACCAGAAAAAAACATACTGACATCATCTTTGTTCCTGCCTTGCAGAGTCTGCAACAAAGAGCAAGGGAGAGTAGGGGCAGCTGTCCCAAAATCTAAGGAGTGTTATTTTAATAACAAGACGAGAAGAAACAAAGATCCTTAAAAAAAAAAAAAAAGCCTTTAAAATTCAGTTAGTTAGTTAGTTATATGTATATTTAGTAGAAAAAAATGACTGGAAGAAGGAAAGATAAGAGACCAGGCTGGTGATGAGGAAACTTATTATAGCATTTCTTTGGGGTGGGAAAATAAGTGTTGCATGAGAAGATTTGTAACCTATGTTTGTCCTTACAAAGTCAATAAAAATTAGTCCTGGCCTTCTTACTGGAATGACTTCAAAAATCAAAGGTAAATTGCTCTGATACATACAGAAAATGAGATTATGCAAAAGTATATAAAACACAAGGAAACAATCCCATTACAGTAAGCAAACAGTAAAATTAAATCCAATATCCTAGAATTTAAAGTTGTAAATGAAAAAATGTTGCCTGCCATATTAGTAAGCAAAGGATGTTGCTGCCATTTAGCCACTGCAGCTGCCCCCAGCAGTTTACTGCGATGGGAATCATGATGGGAAAGAACAGGATGCTGGCTCTATATAGTTAAGCTGCGTATCAAAGGAATGATTTCAGTGAGCCTAGACCCTCGCATCTTCTCGTACATAAAAAAGTGCTAACTCTGTTAACTTGAGATATTGCTTTTCTTTAATTAACACCAATCTTTTGATGTTCTCACTACTTGGTATCCTGGCTCTTCCCTTACCTCTTCAGAGCAGTCTTCAGAGGCTGCCTCCTGGGCTTGAGTCCTCAGGAAGTCTGCCCAATAAAACATAATTTTCAACTCTTAGGTTGTGCATTTTTTTTCAGTCAGCAAAGAGATAGAACTTTCTGCTAAAAAAGAAATGACGCCCCAAAATGGAATCCCTTGTGCTAAAACCCAGTCTTAAACCAAGACTTAATTGAGCTTCAGACTCTCTCAGGAATGTGACCTTTCATCATTCAGTCTGGAATTGCCTGGCCAGCACTAGTAAGATAATCAAACTGTTAGACTCCCACCTTCACCCACAGGAAGACAACCTTGCCTGAAATAATTCTTTTGTTTGTGACTTTCTTGTCTTTTGTTTGTGACTTTCCTGCCCCCTTCTGTCTTAAATAGCTTTCCTTTGTATTTGCTAGGTGGGATGCTGCTCAGTTAATGAATCCTTGAGTAAATCCACTAGGATCTTCAAGTTTTCTCAGTGAAATTTTCTCAGTTATTGGTTTAACATTTCCAAAGTGCTAACCAGATTCTAAAACAAGTATGTTTAAAATAAAGAAATATTTAAAATAAAGAAATTTTAAACATCAAAAAGACTTTAGATTGGATACGATTTCTTTTTTTTTTTTTTGCGGTACGCGGGCCTCTCACTGTTGTGGCCTCTCCCGTTGCGGAGCACAGGCTCAGCAGCCAAGGCTCACGGGCCCAGCTGCTCCACGGCATGTGGGATCCTCCCGGACCTCCCGAACCCATTTCCCCTGCATCGGCTGGCGGACTCTCAACCACTGCGCCACCAGGGAAGCCCGAAAGTCCTCATTTTTTGAATACCGTTTTCCAGTCGTGTGAATCAAATGCAACTCAAAAAGAGTTTTAACTGTCAGATGCACATGGAGAAAATGTGTGTGCTCTCACCAGGGAAGCCCATGATTACTTTTTTAAAAGAGAGTAAGATATTTTTAGAATGAGAATTTCACCCAAAGGAAATTATAGTCACAAAATTTAAGAAATGTACAAGTTATAAACAAGATTCTGGTTAATGATCTTAGTTAACTAAAGATTTTTAGTTAACTAAATAATTTTAGTTAACTAAAAAGTAAATTTAGGGATTAAAAGTAAATTTAGTAAAAAGTAAATTTAGTTAACTAATTTTAGTTAACTAAAAAGTAAATTTAGGGATTCCAAAGGCAGAATAACCTAGACACAGAAATGAACCTGAATGGATCATTGATCTAAAGTTAAAAATGCAAAAGTATAAAAATTCTAGAAGGAATCATAGATGAAATTCTATGTGATCCTTGGTTTCATGATGAATTTTTAGATACAACACCAAAAAGTATAATGAATGAAATTAAAAAACTGATAAATTGATAAAAGTCCACACAAAAAACCTCCAAGTGAATGTTTATAATAGCCTTATTCATAAGCACTGAAAACTGGAATCAACTAAGATGCACTTTAATAAGTGAATGAATGAACCAGAAAGCTATAGGACATATATAAAATGGAATATTATTCAGCACTTAAAAAGGAATGAGTAGCCTTCCCTGGTGGCACAATGGTTAAGAATCCACCTGCCAATGCATGGGACACGGGTTCGAGCCCTGGTCTGGGAAGATCCCACATGCTGTGGAGCAACTAAGCCCATGCACCACAACTACTGAGCCTGCGCTCTAGAGCCCACGAGCCACAACTACTGAGCCCACATGCCACAACTACTGAGGCCTGCACGCCTAGAGCCTGTGCGCCGCAACAAGAGAAGCCACTGCAATTAGAAGCCCATGCACCGCAATGAAGGATAGACCCTACTCCCTGCAACTAGAGAAAGCCTGCCCAGCAACCAAGACCCAACGCAGCCAAAGGTTAATTAACTAATTATTAAAATTTTTTTAAAAAGGAATAAGCTGTCAAGCAATGCATAGATGAGTCTTAAATTTCTATGGTAAAAGAATTCAGTATGGAAGGGCAACTTACTATATGATTGCACTTATATGACATTCTGGAAAAGACAAAACTACTCCCCAGGGGTTTGGAATAGGGAGAAGGTTGAACAGAGAAAACGGGTTATTTTTGGAGATGAAACTATTTTGTATAATTCTGTAAATGGTAGATAATGACACTATACATTTGTCAAAATTTACAGAATTTTGCAGCACAAAAGGAGAATCTTTATGTTAGTATATACACACACACAAATATTTAGGTGTCAGAAGAGGCTTGTGTGGAATGCAAAGTGCCAGGAAAGACTCTTAACTGTATTGCAAAAGTGTGAAACAACCACACTGAAGAGAGAAGACGGAATTGCTTCCTAAGTAACTTTGGAAATGAGGTGGGGTCTGTAAAAGTAAAGGCAAAAGGAACTGTACAGAAACAATGTACTGTAGTTGATAAAGTTGCTGCCCATGGGGATACGGGTTAACAATTTTGAAACCACTATATGGGTATACTGGAAATAAACAATTAAGCAAATAGATGGTGAAATAGTAGGCACCAGGGTCACTACTGGAGTGAGAGGTTACAGATAAGCAAAACGAGGCTTGAATGATCTCTATGATAATTGATTAGAGCTGGACACATAATTATGAACTTTTAACTTAATTCAAGGTATCTTAATAGGGATATAAAGTAATTGTAGATACAGGTATATGCACAACATAATTTTCACATATATATCTTCTTGCTGTATAAGGATAGGGCGACTACAAACCATGACTAGTAGCTATAGCACCCCCAGTACCTGGATCTTGGTTTCTAATATTATTCTCTAGTAAAAGGATATTTGACTCCTTGGAAAATTGGGTGATTAAAGACTGGGGCAGGAAATATATGAGACAATGAGATGAGTCTTGAATATCTAGCAGTAGCAAAAAGTAAAGAAGTGCTAAAATCAAAGATGAAAATATGTCAAAGAGACACAGGAGCCAGCATAAAAAGTTGCCAATACTCTAAGCATGAACAATTTAAGCAATGAAGTAAATATAGTAGTATGGATTAAAACTCAAAATATTAAGTAAATATGAATCCATATTAATATAAATAAAAGATTAAATAAATAAATGTGGAAAAATAGACAAATCTGTGCAGATGAATTTTAAATAATGTATTGGAAATACTCTGACTTCAGGAATCTGGAATATTAACTCCATATTCTACTCTTTTCTTGAACTGGTAACATGTCAACACAAGTAGACTGTGACAGGTTATGCATGTCAAATGTAGTACCTACAGCAACACCAAAAAAAAACAAAAAACACTACATAAATCTACAAACTTATTTATAAATAAACCAAAATACAAGTCTAAGCGAAGTTCAAATCACATACTGTATAAATTGGTGTATATAACTTCTTGCAATGACAAATTTTAGAAATGAGAACGGATTAGTAGATACTGGGATGAGAAGTATGGTGGGTGTTCCTGTTTGGGAGTTGTGAGATGAAGATCTTTGTGGTGATAGAATACATTTTAAAAATATATATATATATACTTTTTTTATACTTCTGTATCTTGATTGCTGTCCTGGTTACACAAATCTACATGTGTGATAAAATGGCATAGGGCTCTGTGCACATCAGTTTCCCAGTTTTGATATTGTTCTATAATGTATGTAAAATGTATTCACTGGAAAACAGAATAAAGGGTACATCTATATCATTTTTATAACTTCCTGTACATTTATAATTATTTCAAAATAAAAAGTTTTAGAAATGAAACAAAAGGCCAGTACAAATTGTATTAAAACCTGAATTGAACATTCTTGCTATGTTTACAGTAGTATAATTTTGGGAGGAGGTACCACAAAGTTGTTCTATGTTTTAGTACTAGAAATGTCAAATATGGTACTGTCAGTTGATAGGTACTCAAATAGGTCTTCGATTAGTTCATAACTCCCAATTTTTCCTGATGTGATTTCTCCATAACTCTAAAGAATCATATTAACAAATGTATTTATCCCAAATATGGGTCAATGTTTGTTACCTCCTACAAGGCTAAGCAGTGAGATCCAAAAGATTCAGGTATACCACTACAGAATGGGGTATTACAGGGAACACCCCCTTATAAAGAGAAAGCCACCTCCTTTCCCTTTATAAACCTTTCATATACTCTACCTCACAATTGTTATTATCACACTTAGGGTTTATTAAACCCTAAGTGTGTCAATATTCACACATTTAGTGTCAATATTCTAAAAACAAATACTATGTGGAATCCTCTTACTGTCTTTGTTAAAGACGGCAGAGTTAATGCAGTTTCGTTTTATTTATTCTAGAAAAGTATGTCAAAGACTAGGAAAGATTTAGAGAATAGCAACAGTGTTCAATAGAATATACAGTAGAGAGTTTTTTCCTTGGTGGGGGGTGGGGGTGGAACCAGATTATAGAATGCAAACAGCACATTTCTGGTAGTATGACATATTAGAAGCCCTGACTGAATATGCCAATTGAAAAACATAAAACACTGAAGAAAGTATTTTTAAAATCCTCTTAAAACATATTTTTGTGCTGCTCTGATAGTAGTAGGAATGTGCAGATCTCCAGCTTGTCTGAAAAGTATCTCAAATTTAATAAGAGTATTTACCAGCAAATGTGCATCATGTGGAGAATTCCTCATCTCTATCAATGACAAATACAACCTTAATTGCTTAAGGAAATACGCTTGGAGATATCCTCAACAGTCTATCACACTTCATATTCAGTCAGGAGATACTGCTGTCTCTACCTTCAATCTACCTTCAATCTATCTGAATGTGGAGTGTTCCTATGAAACGTTTACTAGGCTGAAAACTGGAAAGAAAAGAAACAATTACATTAGGACATATGTTTTTAAAGGAGACACAGTATAAATGCAGACAAAGCATAGACGCTCACAGCACAGTTCAAAATTATAGCAGTTTGAGGACTTCTCTGGTGGCGCAGTGGTTGAGAGTCCGCCTGCCGATGCAGGGGATGCGAGTTCGTGCCCCGGTCCGCGAAGATTCCACATGCCGCGGAGCGGCTGGGCCCGTGAGCCATGTCCGCTGAGCCTGCGCGTCCGGCTCCGCAACGGGAGAAGCCACAACAGTGAGAGGCACGGGTTCGTTTCCCGGTCCGGGAGGATTCCACATGCCGCGGAGCGGCTGGGCCCGTAAACCACGGCCGCTGAGCCTGCGCGTCCGGAACCTGTGCTCCGCAACGGGAGAGGCCACAACAGTGAGAGGCCCGTGTACCGCCAAAAAAAAAAAAAAAAAAATCATCTGAGACCCGAAGGAGACAAATACAATCCACATTGGGCAGACCACAAGCAAGACTGGCCTAGGCGAGAGGAAGGGCATCGGGAAAGTTTTTTCACTAGAAGGAAAAGTTACCTTTAATTATTATCAGCTTCACTGAATCCCCACATTATTATTCATCTGTAATTTATTATTTACTAATTTTTAATATGAAAAACAACCTTACATCAGCTCAACTCGGGTGCTCTGTGGTGACCCAGATGGATGGGATGGCAGGGGGTGGGAGGGAGGTCCAAGAGGGAGGGGATATCTGTATATGTATAGCTGATTCGCTTTGTTGTACAGCAGAAAGTAACAACATGGTAAAGCAATTATACCCCAATTAAAAACAAATAGACTTGTATAACTGAACCTCTATGTTCCCATCACTGAACTTCAACAATTATCAGTATCTTGCTAATCCAACTTCACCTACATTTTTCTGTAAAAAGAAATCCCAGATTTCTTTTAGCTTTTTGTATGTCAGCATGTTCCTAAACTGATAAGGTCAAATTATTTGCTTACATTAACCTCAAGAAAATGGCTCAAATGTGAAGCACTAGTCATCAGGAAAATATCAATTAAAATAATTATCAATACACACCCACCTGAGTATCTAAAATTTAAACATTAAGCCAAAATATGGTGAGGGCATGGAGCAACCAGATCCCTAATACAACTGTGGAAGAAGTGTAAAACAAGAATAAATGCTTTAGTAAACTGTGAAAGATGGAGGTCATGCAATCCAATTCTAGTTTAGAATGTATCCAGGAGATATGAACATGTCTTTCATAAAAGCTGACACATTCTATCCTGGACCAAACTCTACTTGTGCTCCTCTGAGCATTTTACAACTAGGCATCAACTTTTGGACATCCATTGTTTGTCTCTGTATTGCCCAATTTTAACAAGAATCCTAAGTCAGTTTAGCCGAATCCAATCCTCAGTATCTGGTCACTCTCGATCAACAGGGTTATTTCCCCAACACCCCCCCCACCCCCCGGTGTTATCTAATTATTACTCTAAATCCACCTTCAGCAAGTCCTGTTTGGTCAGTTAAGAAAAATACACTCCCCTCCCTTTGTTTCTTTCCTCTATTCCCCCCCACCCCGCCAGCCTTGCTCCTTGGGTATATTACATTCCCATTTGCACATGCATTCAAAGTAACTGAATTCAGTCTCTCTTCCACACTGCAAGACCCCACATAGGCCCTCTTATTAAATAGTCTTCTTTACTCTCTTTAACAAATGTCATGAATAATTTAACATAACCACAACCTGGAAAAAACCCAGGTGTGTTCAGCACACAACAGAATTCAATATAGCAGTTAGACCAAGACAGCTCAGACAATATTTTATCTCAAACATGTAATGCTGAGTGTAAAAAACTGTATAAGAATTTAAACTGATCTCATTTATAGGATGTTTAGTAACAGTCAAAAGTCAGTCTACAGCGTTAGAATTAAGGATACATGTGAGGTTAGATCTAAAGCTTAAAAAAAAAAAATTTCATAAAGCTATTGCAATGTTATATTAAACTGGTTTGGTTCTTTAACAGTATCTCTTACTTGGTAGTGGCTGCAAGCATCAGTGTGTGGTAGTAACGATTTATCAGCCAACAGAAGGAACCAAAGTTGGACATTGGGAACCTCTGCCATCTCTGTTACATGTTCCAATTAATTCTTGATCCTTAAATAGATCAGTGGGATTTATAATAAAAATCCTGTTTCTCTATATCCCTACCTTACACCACCTTCATTTATTCAAATACTTAAAACACAGGAATACTACTTGTTTCATGAAGAAGTATTTCACAAATGGGTTTGGCAGATAACCAAAAAATATCACTTTCAAACTCTTCAGGTTGAGAGCACAGATTCATTTCTACCTCTCATTAAGTCACAACTGACAACAAAGACTGTATTCAACTCTTTATTTTAGTAAAATCAGAAAAAACACAGCACATGCAGTGCTAGCATCTAAAACTAATACTTTAAGCAGTTAATAAACTTACAGTGACTTGAGCGCTTTGATATTTACATTCAATCAGCAAATTTATTTCTTATTTACTGAAAATATTGCTGGCTGACAAAACAATGTAAAAGTCACTGATTATGGCAATACACAAAGATAACCACACATCTGAGAACTACAATTTGCCAGACACTGAAAACCAAAGCAAACAAAGTATGTACTAAATAAAACTCTGAGAACCTTTGAAAAGGTGGACACTTCATATCAGTGTTTACAATTGTTTCGTTAATATTTTAAGACAAAGGTATCAAAACCTTGGCATGTTGTAATTTCAAGTTGCCAATTTTGCCTTAAATTTTGTCAGAAAGTTACAGCTACCTACATTGCCAATGCTGGGTCTGCTTAATTTGACTCAAGTTCAATAGGACTTAACATTAAAAGCTCACACTACCCTGAAATATTTTATTTCACATACGGTGACATTCAACATTCAAGTGCCAGTGTTTTTGTACTTTTGGTCAAGTTTCTTTAAACTTCCAAAGAATCACTTTTAGGCTTACAAAAATAAACATTTGTCAAAATGTTCAATAAATATTACACAAACTAGCAGCAAAAAGTATCTAAAATCTGTCGTGCGCAAATAGTTTTCTTCTCAACTATCATTCCATGGTCCCAAATAAAATTTTAGAATCTAGTTCTTACCAAGCTGCGTTCAACAATTTCCAAGAGACAAAAATAAGACTGGAAATTTAAGGACACGCACACAGACATATATATAAAATTCTCTGAACGTGCAATAAAATAAGTATTCTGTAAAAATGTATGGGCAAAATGTACAAGAGTCTAAATCTATACTAGTTGAAATAGCACCGTAACGACCTCAATACTGTCAAGTGCACCTACAATAAAGTTTTAGAACAAGGCACAATACACTTGAAAATCTATTGCACTTTAAGAAATTTTTGCCTTCTGAAGCCATTGTAAAGATTTGCCTATAAAGATCACTATATTCCAACCACAAAATCAGCACAGAATTCCAAGTGGCAGAGGCATTTTTAGTTGGTGAACAATCATCTTTGGCCAAATTTAGCAGAAAGTGACTATAAATACAATGGAAACCTATGCAACTAAAATACATTAAAACTGCACTATATAGAAATAACACCTTGCACAGTTTAGTACATATTTCCAACCTGTGTGATCTCAAGGATTTCAGTGTTTGTTGTTACTCTGATTTACAAACTCTACAAATGTAAGTCATTTTAACATTTCAATGCAGCCTAAACAGAATAAAGAGAACCTGCATTAAAATAAAAGCCTGCTGCACAATCCCTCCTGCTCATATCCTGTTTACCAAAAAACATCAACACTAGCATGCATTAAAGACCAAAATCCAAGCAGGCCCTTAAAAGGACTGGTCACTGGCATGGTCAGCCATTTTACCATCTCAATTTTATTTAAAAACATCTAATTAGATAAAAATTTCTGCTAAACACTTTTGTTATCCAAACTTTTAAACTTTTCCTATAATGTGCCCACATTTGCCTAGCTTAGAATAACCTAAACATTAATAGAGGAACTGCTGTATTTACTTGCATTAACTTCGAAGAGTGCTTTGAAAAACATATGGATGTATTCATACATGCCACCTCATCATGACTGGAACGGCTTATTTAAAGCCTGCAAGTGCCCATCCAGGATAGAGTGAGCAAGTCAGAACTTCAACTTAGTACAGGCTGCCATATTAGAAACTAATTCTGCTGTAAGATGTTTCCCTCCCCACTCTGTAAGTTATCAAAAAGTCCTAATGCAGGATACCATCCAAGATTTTTTCTTTTTAATATCTACGGATAAACTGATGATCCCTGTTAAGCTGTATCACACCTCTGCGCCAAGGTTTGAATTTAGACCAAGTTGAGTGGATTTACTTTGTCAAAACAATTGAAAACTCAAGCATTACTGAGACAACAGGACATCAAAATAATAAGTTGCCTAAAGGTTAAGTCACAGTATATTAACAAACAAATGATCCTCAGTCATAAAATTATAAATGCAGTTTGGGATGGAAATAAGCAGGAGGGGAGTTAATCCAAACTACAGCAATTAAGTTTTCACACCAACTTTTAATACGGTTGTTGACTGTTACTTTCTTTTCTTCCCTTGGCTTTGAGCTCCCTTGAATTTTCAGGAGAATCACAGTTGGTAATGTACTGCTAGTTCTTGAAGCTACACAGTATAGTCTGGCTAAGTTACATGTGGTTTCCATAATAGCTTTTTCAAAAGGATGACTTTGCTGTGAAGCGGATTCAGTTGCCCCACCAGTCAACCCCCTGAGAACTGCAATTTCCTCCGTATCCATCACTACTGTAGAAGCCTCCATAGCCACCTATCAAGAAATGTTAAAACAGACAAATTAGGTCAGCCATTTTAAGTATCTTTTCTCTTGCTTCTCAACTACTTTAATATAAGCCTAATAAAAAAGGATGAACTCTTAGTGTTGGTTTTTGTGTTCTCTGAAATAAAATTTCTCCAATAAATTACACTTTGAAAAACAAGGAGAGGGCAGGGAGAAAGCCCTTGCCAAAAAATAAAAGGGGAAAAAAATTAACATTACCTCCACCAAATCCTCTGCTGCTGCCATGACCACCTCCACCACTGCGGCTGCTGCTTGCATTACTACTAAAGCTAGAACTGCCAGAACCGCTACTTTGTCGATAGTCTCGGGCACCAAATCCTCCACTGAATCTGTTATTACAAGGAAAAAGATTATGTGGTGGTTTTACAAATACAAAATTGAATTAAAATGACAGTTCCCACGCCTAAACTTCCCAATTCTCAGTTTCAACTCAACTTCCTCTGATAGTGGTTCTGACATCTAACTACTCCATGTCAACCTTTCTAAAAATATCCCATGCCCAAAGTATGTAAGTAGTGGTAGTGTTTTAGTTATTAAACCTTGGACATAACTTCTTGCCCCAAACAAGTAATATTAATAATGAAGGTTCAAAACAATCTGTACCTCTTAGAACGCCCACGATTGCTACCCTTATACTGGTGTTCATAAGCCATATTTTCTAACCAAGATGGCACTTCTTGTTTAGCTTCAACAAGAAGATCCAACAAATCCTTTGTGATATTTATATTTCTTTCATTGAAAAATGACGTGGCAAGACCTACAAGAGTCCAAAAAAAGTACAATAAGTCTAGGCTTCCATAATCATATAGAACATTAATTACAACACAAAAATATTATAATTTGCAATATAATCAAATTACAAACTAAAACAAAAACTTCTAGATGTCTAACATCTGATGTCAGCTTTCCCTTTAAAGTAATGTTCTAATGTTTAAATCTCTGTGTTAAACCATCAAGCAACTGAACACTTTACCAAGGTTTCCTACACGTCCTGTACGGCCAATCCGATGTACATACTCCTCAATATCACTTGGCAAATTAAAATTGATAACATGTTTCACATTTGAAATGTCTAGTCCTCTTGCTGCCACCTAAAAAAATAATTTTTGTTAAAATACAGCAATACTCAAACACGTTTAACTGAAAATAAAATTAAAATATACACACAGCGGTAGCCACTAGAATCGGGCTTTTTCCTGAGCGGAACTGGTGAAGGGCTTCCTCTCTATCTCTCTGTGATCGGTCCCCATGGATACTGGTACAAGCATATCCTTCATGGTATAAGAAATCCTCCAGAGAATCAGCACCCTTTTTGGTCTCCACAAAAACTAAAGTCAGTGAATTCTTCCCTGAAAAATTATATAAAATGTTTTCTTTATTAATAGCAACTTTGCATCACAAGTATTAACTGGTTTGTTAGTTCTCTTTGCACTCAGTAAGGATGCACATGGAGATAATTAAAAATAAGCTTGGTTTTAATGATTTGAAAAGTGGGCAAAGGAAGGGTAGGGTACAGGCTCAAGAAATCCAAACAGAGTCTCTTCTTTATACCTAACAATATTATTATTCATAATTTTACCTGTTGCATTTAAGAGGTCAAGCAGAAATGACCGTTTATCTGACTCTTCTACCCAAACTACTTTCTGTGTGATGTTCTCAGAGGTAGAGCCAACTCTACCTACGGCCAGAAATATATATTCATCCAAGAAATCACGAGCAAGCATCTGGAAGAGGGAAGAAGGCGTCATTTTCTACTTTGTTGAAAACTGTCTGTTAATTTATCACTTACAAACACAAATATTCTAAAAAAAAAGAACTACCTGAATTTCCTTAGGAAAAGTAGCACTAAACATCATGGTGTGGCGGACACCCTTGGGTGGCATAGTATCTTCTTCAACTATACGACGTATTTGAGGTTCGAACCCCATATCCAGCATCCTATCAGCTTCATCCAACACTAAGTATCTGTTACGAAAAAGACTCAGTTAAGAATTTGATGAGAAACTGTTGACTATAGTTGTGTATGTAATTAATTACGCTAATATAGTCATTTTAACATTCTAGCTTCATAATTTAATACATGTGAAACACAGATAGAACACATAACCAAATTAGCTGTTATTTGATTCTGTTCCAATGAATCACACAGGTTAACTCTAATACTAATAAAATACTACGAAACTGACACTCACTAACGTAAACATTAGTTACAAACCATATATAAAAATTCACTTACTTGCAGAAATCTAACCCAATCTTTCCTCTTTCCATCATATCCACCAGGCGACCTGGAGTGGCGACTAACAAGTGACATCCACGTTCTAAGTCTCGAATCTGCTGACCAATATCAGCACCACCATATACCACACAAGGACGAACTCGAGACCGGTATGAAAACTACAAGCAATAATTTATTGTTTATAAAAACATCACTAGAATCAATGAAAAAGGCAATAATCAGTAAAAATGCATATTTACTTTTCTGGCTTCCTCATAGATCTGTACAGCCAATTCTCTAGTTGGGGCTAAAACCAAGGAGATTGGATATTGTTTACGGCGTCCATACCTTCCATTTTCCTAAGAAGTAAGGACAATTTATACATTAAGCTCAAAGACTCAAAACTTTTTTATTCATTTCTGAAGTTCATGACAGCAAAATCCCCTCCGTAATTTAAGGATTACACCCAAACAGGTGTTTTCCTTGAGTAAATAGATTGAAAAGGAAATAAAGTATGTTTGGCTTCATTTAGAAAGAACGGTGCCAACAGATATCTACAAAAATTTTTCTAAGCAAAAACTATTTATTTTATAAAGGAACGGAATCTTTACCTTCACAGCCTTCAAAGCTTCGCCTGGACCATCTGTATAAATTTGACTCAAGATGGGCAAAAGGAATGCTGCAGTTTTTCCAGACCCTGTTAGAAAATACTGCCTTATTACATTTGAATAGTAATTAAAGTATTCTAAATGCCCTTTTAGTGAAAAAAAAGAATTATTTTCTGCCTAATTTTCTGAAATATATAGCATATTTATACAGCTAAGCAAAGAATGCCAAAAGATTTCTGTTCTCCATTTATAACAATGCAATCAACGTACACTTCTCTGCAATTTAATCTGTACAACACAAGAATTTTTCTTCTAAAATGGCATCAACTTCTATTTCAATACTTCCTTGTGTTATTCGGTAACTGTCAGAATGTCAGCAAACTTTCTGAAGAGTCTAATAACAGAGGACTTTGCAGGTCATTCTGTTACTTTGCAAAATAAAAACCATGGGTACTAATTACTGTACTAGAACTTTGTTTTAAAAAACAGGTAATAGTGTTGGCCCAAAAGTCACAGATATAAATTACATAATTTATTTCTTTAAAAAATATTAAAAATAACAAATGACTGAAATTTATATATTTATATATACATACCACTATATAAAAAGAAACTCAATACATAAGTTTAAGATTTGCCATCTTTTAATTACGTCAAATTCTGATAGAGGAGTAAACACTACCTCAGCCCTCTTATTTCCTAATTCATGAAGTACTAGGGGATGGGAGGCACCTCCTCCTTTCCCTGTCCACATTTTTATGAATCATAGACTCTTGGCTCTTCCCTGATTTTGGATTTCCTATTCCAATTATTGTTAACTTTCCCTGCAGTGAATTCACAGGAGGGGAAAATTATGAACTCAGTGGAGAGAATGCTAGCAATATTAATTGGCTGATAATGTGCTATAGAATTCCAAGATGCCCCGATGAAAATACAAGTTTCACCCAAAGGATCCAAAGACATAAGAGACATCCCCAGCTAATCTTTACCTGACTCTAAATCAGACTAAATACGGGACTCAGGCCTCCCTACATAATGTACTGTTTTTAAAGCTAGTCAAGTTATTCTTCATTAATGAGCTTACCTGTTTGGGCACAAGCCATCAAGTCTCTTTTTCCTTTAATAATAGGAATGGCATGTTTTTGCACTGGAGTAGGACGAGTGTAATGAGTAAGCTCAATGTTACCCATGATAATTTCTCCCATCTCAACATCACTGAACTGTCAATGAAATTTAACCAGGTTAATCAAATACATATAAAACTAGAAATGCCTTATGTTCTGCTGCAGTTTATGTGTTTTATGTTAACATTAGAACGTAAGTAACCAGCCAAATGTCTATTTGTGGTTAAATGTATAGTTGCTTTGGATTTTATGTTAAAGTATCAAGGTATTTTTAAGAAAGTGGACTCCTGAGGGATCTAATCTACAACAAAGCAGTTTTGATTTTTTTTTTATATTTGACGCATTTTCTGTTTTAGGATTACTCAAAATGGTGACATTAATCTCAGTCTCTCCTTTTTCATAACCCAATGAAATTTTTAGCAATAATTTTAAAGAACAGTTAAAAAGTGAAACAAAACAACTTACACTTTCAATATGTGGAGGACAGTTATTGCCGGTTGCCTCTACTGGTATGTCATCGTATTTCTCAAAGTTAATCCCAGTGTTTCCTCCAGAAAAGAGTTCCCTGAAACCAAATCTTTACTACATATATCATACTATGTGGTAAGTTTCATATCAACAACTTACTGCTCCAAGGACTTCCCTGGTGGTGCAGTGGTTAAGAATCCGCCTGACAATGCAGAGGATACGGGTTCAAGCCCTGGTCCGGGACAATGCCACGTGCCGCAGAGCAACTAAGCCCACGCACAACTACTGAGCCTGCGCTCTAGGGCCCACGAGACGCAACTACTACAGCCTGCACACCTAGAGCCCGTGCTCCGCAACAAGAGAAGCCACTGCAGTGAGAAGCCCGTGCACTGCAACAAAGAGCAGCCCCGTTTGCTGCAACTAGAGAAAGCCCGCGCACAGCAACGCAGACCCAATGCAGCCAGAAATAAAATAAAATAAAAAACCAAAACAAAACAAAAATCTTACTGCTCCAGGCGTTCACTTGGTGGAAGTGGTTTTGACCAATCGTCTTCATCTGACTTGTGACACCAACGACTGCGTCCACTACGTTCAAATTTGCCAAAGCCAGTTCTGTCACCACGACTGCCAATACCATCATTCCGTTCACGATCATCAAACCTAAACAGCACAAGCAACTGATCAGAATAGTCATTTGGCCAGTATCATATTATCATCTCTCCAGAAACATACTTGCACATTAGTAATTGAATTGTTGGTCACAAGTAAATTTCAAAGATGTCAACAATTCAATACTGGGTAACTTATTTGTGAAATAAGACTCTCTAATTAACCTGTGGTTATGTATAATTTATACATCTTTAATTAAAAAGCAGAGGAATAGGGCTTCCCTGGTGGTGCAGTGGTTGAGAGTCCGCCTGCCGACGCAGGCGACACGGGTTCGTGCCCCGGTCCGGGAAGATCCCACATGCCGCGGAGCAGCTGGGCCCGTGAGCCATGGCCACTGAGCCTGCGCTCCACAACGGGAGAGGCCCCAACAGTGAGAGGCCCGTGTACCGCAAAAAAAAAACAAAAAAAAAAACAAAAAAAAAAGCGGCGAAATAACATATTAATGTCAACTAAGTTGTATCTGGCTATATACAAGCGACCAGACTAAGGTTTTTTTTTTTTTTTTTGGTGGTATGAGGGCCTCTCACTGTTGTGGCCTCTCCCGCTGCGGGGCACAGGCTCCGGACGCGCAGGCTCAGCGGCCATGGCTCACGGGCCCAGCCGCTCCGCGGCATGTGGGATCTTCCCGGACTGGGGCACGAACCCGTGTCCCCTGTGTCGGCAGGCAGACTCTCAACCAGTGTGCCACCAGGGAAGCCCAAGACTAAGGTTTTTAAGAGTTTTAGTCCTATTTGCATAAAACAGTATAGGACTAATGGGATATTAAGTTCTTAAGGTCAATATATCACACTTGTGCAATGATTATGATTAAACTACAATAAACTAAACTAAAACTGGGTAAACTACTATAGAGAAACCATTAAAAAAATAAAATTAACATTCATTACATCAAGTAACCATACTCTTACTGCCTGTAATTCCTGTTTAACAGGTTAAACTTAGTAAACTTTTGTTTAAAATCTCATCTATAGCGGGACTTCCCTTGCAGTCCAGCAGTGGTTAAGACTGCACTTCCACTGCAGGGGACGTGGGTTTGATCCCTGGTCAGGGAACTAAGAAAATCTTATCTATAATAGGATGGTCTGTTAATGAAAAGAATGAGAACACATCAAACTAAGAACTGATTCCTCAATTGCTACTATATACACACTCACAAGCTGAGAATAACTTACCTTCCCCTTGATCCACTTCCTCGATCACTGAAATAACTAGACTTTCCTCTTGAATCTCGAGACCCGAAACTGCTGTAGGCATCCTTGTCTTTACTACAACTCCACTCTGAACTGTCCTTATCATAAAATCCTTCCAAAAGAAGTAAAAATTAGAGAAGGTGACAATATTTTTACAAGATTCCAGTCTTTTCAAAGACATAGCCTTCCTTTATCTTATCCTTGTGGGACCAAGGGTCATTGGAATTATTATCAAAACACTGGAAAAGAGAACCAAGATTGAGATAATTATTTTGATTTAACAAACAGAGTTTTCCTACCTTTAATTCTCTTTTCCATTAATAAATTATTATATTAAGCAAAGTAACCTCATGGAATAAGAGCAATGTACTGAATGAATACCACCCCTAAGAGGGTAATAGTTTACATGAAACACAAGTATACTACTGATACGTTACATACCATTATCATACTAATAATTTAAGATTCATTCTTTTTAAATGTCAATGTTTGCTATCTACCAAAACCAATAAAATAGCTTACTCTAAAGTGATTATTTTAACAAGACTGTGTGACAAGCCCCCCTTTTAAAGATATGACTGCTCTCAAAGGAATGCCAAATCCACCCCCTCCCCCAATTTTTAACCTCAATGGCAGTAGTTAGATCAGCTCTAAGTTAGTTTTTCAGTTATGTCCCATCCCTAAATATTAATCTCACAAACGCTGAATACAAAAGTAGGTCAATTTAAAATATACGCTATATGGCATATATAAATTTCAGAATTCCCAACTAAATAAAACGTTATTCTGTTTCAGGTTAACCACCAAAATAACAGTTCGTATAACTGTTACCGTGCTCTGCATTTATGTATACTATTATCAAATCCTAAGAGTCCAACAACATTTTCCCAACTATAAGTTTAGTGAGAACCAAGTACACCAAGGAAAAAAGAAAACTCCCATCCTTGCCTGTTTTCCCTCTGCACATGTCTCCAGGCACATCACAGATAAATAAAAGGAAGGTGACAAAAAGTTAACTCACTCAACAAATGATTAAGTTGAGAATTTAACTAGATTCATACGTTTCTTTAAATATTCTGAAGTTTACAAGTTAATGAAGTTACTTTCTCTCTGCTTTATAGCTCCATCATGAGCCAGCCAAGTGACGAATGGTCTTTGCTAAGTGGAAAAAAAGACTGTTAGATTTTTAAGGTCTCTTCCATTTAACTTCCTAAGATGCTGGTAGTACTCCCCCTTTGAAGCAATTACACCTTAGATGCAATTCCAGCCAAATATTCTGAGGAATACCCATGATGAAAGAAACTGCATTTACACTGAAAAAAGAATACTCTTATTACCCAACCGATGTTCCAGTAGACATATACAGACTTAAAAGTCTGCAGCTGGCAACAACAGACTAAATATGGAGGCACCATGCCCAACCACAAGCTAGATTATTTCCACCCTTCCCACCCCTGCACTCCACCCCTTCTTTATCCACCACCTTTTGGCTTCAAATAGTTTTCCTGACTTTTCCTTCTCTTGAAAATTTCAGGACACCCGTGTTGGTTAATATACAGCACTCAATTCATCATCACAACAGTATGTTCCTAATAACTTAATCACTCTACATTAAAAACTTAATACTGAAAGACACCAGGTGTTTTAATAACATTTCAAACAAAATCTTTCAAATGAAGGAGTTCAGCAAAAAGGTGAGACCAGACTTCTCTAACCTACTGAGTGTGCACAAAGATGCAATCCTGCAATTCCCAACTACTCCGCAATAACCCCATTTTCACTGAGGCAACATTTTAAGAGCAAAAAGTAGGACTTGTTTTGTGGTCTGTTTTACATAATAAGGCATCCCCAGATATACAAACACACCTCTTTCAGACTGAAATCAGGCTATCAACGTTTACAAAGAGATGAAAAGCACTAGTAAAACTAACAGTTTGGGCTCAAAACTAGTTAAAAGAAATAGGAATTACACATTATGCAATATTAGATGAACTCTTTCAAAGTTAGGAAGTGCTAGTTCTTAAAAACAGAAAGCAGCACTGGGTGGGCAGGGGGAGGCATGTGTATACACTTCCCAAAGTTATCTCATTTCTCCTTCTTTGACTAACTTTCAAAACACAGAAAAAGTTGAATACTAAGTTGCCATAACCACTTACCTTTAGATGCTTCCCTGTTCCTTAAGTGAGGAGGTATATAGCGCCCTTCTGTAAGAAAATATAAAGTTAAAAGTTTATCATATCCTTTAAAACACAGCTTTTTGCAAAAACGTCTATTAAAAAACTAGTCCTAGGGCTTCCCTGGTGGCGCAGACCTAATCCTAAAACCAAATACATTTCAGTAGCTACTAGTGGTTACTCAAAATTTTTAAAAAGCTCTGCTCTTTCAGTAAATTATTACATGAATTATAACCTTTAACTAACAAATATAACCATTAATATATACAATAAAACTGGATACTAAGAGAAAAAGGATATGTACTAAACCAACTGACCAATTTTAACTAACCAACAAGAGGCTTTGTTTCCATTTCAATAATATGAATACTGAACAATAAACACTTGACAGCTGTAAAGGGAAAACATTCTGAAAAGAAACTGATAGAAAATCCAAATTGCTAACTTAATTAAGTATTCAAAACTGTCTACTGGTGGAATTAAATCCTTTTGATATTCATACAACGGCAAATAAGATTTGATATAAATTAACCAGTCTTGAACAGGCTTTTCAGGGTGCACCAACTACTCTCTTGGAAATCTGGGTCCAAGGTGAAATCTGCTGCCACATAACAGAACACCAACTTCCTGTCCCTATCCACCTGTGACACTAATGTCTAACAAGTAGCAAGTAAATAAAAACAATCCAGAAACCCCACTCTCCTCCAAAGATTTAACTTCTTTTCAAAAAAATTTAATAACATGGCTAACATAGAATTTAACATTTTAAATTCTAATTACCACCCAAGAATCAGTAGAGCCAAGTTCCATCTGTTCTCCAAAACCAGGCTCAGGTTCTCCAGGGGGAATGAACAATACCTATAGCACACAAGTCTACAGGTTCCCTTTATCAGGTTTAACACATTTCCGGCCAATTCACAAGAGGGACTGACATATCCCCACCTCCGTATTTGGCCAGGATTCATACTGGGCATAATTGGTTTCCTAAAAGTGTGACTATTACATTAACTTTCTTCTGAATGATTATGTTTCCACTGGAAAACAACCAGTGTTATCTTATCCGAACATGCCAAAATACTTTATAAATTCATAGGGCAACAGAACATTTATTTATTTATCTATTTATTTATTTATTTAGCGGTACGCGGGCCTCTCCCGTTGGGAAGCACAGGCTCCGGATGCGCCGGCTCAAAGGCCATGGCTCACGGGCCCAGCTGCTCCGCGGCATGTGGGATCATCCCGGACCGGGGCACGATCCCGCGTCCCCTGCATCAGCAGGCGGACTCTCAACCACTGTGCCACCAGGGAAGCTCCCGGAACATTTTTTAAATTTAGACTTAGTAAATAAGTTCAATGAAATATTAACATTAAGCTCTAATAAAGATTCTAAATAAACAAAAATTTTACTTACTGCTTGCTGTACTTCCTCCTCCACTCCGATTATCAGGGGAGTTCAGGTCTAGACCAGAAAACTAGGTGAACAGAGATATTAATAGTTCTTACATGCTGACACACTACACTAAGGGAAAAATCAAGCACAGACAGCATTACAAAAGACAAATCAGAAGTCCTAAATTCTAGTCCCACCCTCTAGCATTTACTAGCCAGCTGCTCCGTCTGCTTTGTTTTTAAGAACACAAGTCTATAAATTATGGCAAATGCAAAAGGTAGGACTTGGGTGCCAAGTAGTACACCAGTATAGATAATTCAAATACATTCACTCAAAACAAGCTGTCCCTCTAACAGTCTTCCATAGTAAAATCTCATCAGTTACCAAAACAAATTTTGTTACCATTTTCTCAGAGCCACTGGTTTCCTCAGTGGCATTATTTTAAGCCTGAATAGTATACCTGAAAAATGTTACAGCAACCTTAAGATTCTTTGATTTCTTTATTCCCTAAAGACTGTAAATTAAAAAAAAAAATTTATTTATATTGAAGTATAGTAACTGTTTTTAACTCCAACAAATTCCTAAGCAGCAACAGCACCACTCATCATTTAGTGAGCACTGTGTCACTTATCACTGAATCATTTAATGCTTGCCACATCATGAAGACAATATTTGTATCTCCCATTTTAGAGATAAGTTCAAAGAGACTGATGGTCAGTTGGCCCAAATGACAATGTTTTTACAAGATAAGTATCTTTAATCTCAATTCCTACCTGTCCCTTTACACTGATGGATTTCAATACTATAGAAAAAAGGTTATTTCACTTAACTGCATTTCATAAGAACTAACCAAGAAATAACCAGAAGTAGTGAAAAATTATATATGCCAAAATAAATCTTAAAAAGTACAAAAGATCAAGGAGCAATACTGACACCTGTTTGCAAAGGAAATCTGCTATACAATAATGTTTATAAATACTACGTTAAAAGTTCAAAATTAATATTACCAAATTTACATGCGTCTTCAATCAAGATACTACTTTTCCATCTCGAATTTGGTTATTACTAAATTCTAACGGTCCAAAGGGTATAGTTTATGAAAAATTAAATGGATCCCATCTACACAGAAAATACTACAAATGTGATTGCCTGTACTCTTGGTATCAGATTTTCAACTTTCACGCTCTCTTTAACCTATCAAGTTTCAGCTCAGAATACTGCAGGCGTTGATAACCGTATCTTTAGGGGAAAAATACCCTCAAAGAAGAATGCTGTGAAATCCCTCAAATTGTACTACTTATAACAAAAATAAAATTTGGGATAAAGTACTGCCATTAGGCTTTAACGACAATTTACGAGTTCATAGAATATTAAAGGTTTTTGCCCTAAATCAATTCTCACTATTAAACGTGGAAAACAGAAGCTGAGATAAGGTATTCACTTAAGAGTCGAAGCGACTGATGCAGAGTTTCCCAGGACCTAACACCGCAAAAATGAAATGGGTCTCTCCTGCTGGCGCAGTGGTTTAGAGTCCGCCTGACGATGCAGGGGACACGGGTTCGTGCCCCGGTCCGGGAAGATTCCACATGCCGCGGAGCAGCTAGGCTCGTGAGGCACGGCCGCTGAGCCTGCGCGTCCGGAGCCTGTGCTCCGCAACAGGAGAGGCCACAACAGTGATAGGCCCGCGTACCGCAAAAAAAAAAAATAAATGGAGATTTCCCGGAAATGGAAAACAAGCCTCTAAGAAGAGCCTCACTCTTCTTAGATCTCGTATTCTCTTCCGAATTCCCAGCACCTCAAAGGAAAGCACTGTATTTAAAAAGAACAGGTCCATGGCCCTGCCATATTTGAATGTTTGTAAAGTCAGAAAGAAGAAAGCAGTAACAGAAAGTTAATCTTCGCTGCGAATCCCCTTTTCTAGATTTCCCCCCCCCTTTTTTCAAAGTCAAACGCATAACCTGAGAAGACGTACAACACAGTACGCCTCACGACGGAAGAGCGTACCACCCTCGGGTTAACGGCCATTCTGTGACTCTTTTTTAATTAAGTAAATGTAATACAGCAAATCCTGATCCCTAACCTCCCAGAAGCCTCCCCGCCGGCGTCCAGTTTCTATTACATCCAGACAGCAGTCAACGGAAAAAGCGGCGGCCATTCTTCACCCCCTTCCCACTACCCTTGCCAGCTCCTCTGTGTCACAAAACTTCCCATTCAGGGAACACGGCCTCGTCGTACAGAGCACTCACATCCGCAGTACAGAGGCAGAAGGACCGCGGCGGAAACAGCAACAAAACAGCTGTTTTTTTTTTTCTCTAGTGAAAACGTCCGCCAGGGTCCCGCAGGCACAAATTACGGAGCTTGGGCCTTCTGTGAGCGGAGACCCCAGCGCCGCATGGTCGTGGGAACCAAACAAAGGAGGCCGCCGCCATAACCCCTAGAGCAGGCCACGTTCCCCCCCGCCCCCACTCAGTGTCCTCAATCCACCCTTCACCTATACGTCAACGACACCTTTGGGCCTGAAATCAGTGCCGTCCATCGAGAGCCGAACGCCCTTGACACAAAAACAATGGTCCAACTTCGCTCACCTCCCTCCATCACTAACCCGTCGGTTCTAGCACATGCGCGCCTCTGCTACAATCGCAAGCACATACAAAAGCCGCCATTACGCGCGGCCCTGGTTTAACAGCTAGACCAGAGTGCTACCAATTCGTTTTTTTCTCCACGCCGCCTCTACATGCTTTAATTCAGTCTTCTCCCCCGTTTGCCCACAGTCCAACCACGGCCAAAGGAACCCAGCACGAGTAAGATGAAGGTGGCTAGTTAGCACTGCACCATAGGCCACGTTAAGCCAAGGAAGAGCTCCAAATATGAAGGCCTAGATAGAAACATTTTGGCTCACCTGCTGGTCCAGCCCGCGCTCATTTACCGGCACGTGACTCATGCCTGAAGAGAAGCGAGAACTCCCGGTCTCCTGCTGCAGGTCTAGCGTATCCTGCCAGGCCGAAAGAGACCCCACGTCAGTACTTAAGCGGTGCGTCTTCCTCCTCCGTTCCCCACGCCCGCCACCAACCACTTCAACGCTACACTCACTTCTCTCCGGAAACCCTGTGCTCCTTTACTCGTAACCTCGCGAGATCTTCTCATCAGTCCCGTTCCCGCACCGCTCTCAAAATTCGCGAGAGCTTTATTTCCCCCGCCCTCGCCCAAAGTCTTGGAATCTCTGGGAACTAGCGAAAACTCGCGGAGTACCTCTTTCAATCACTGTGTGTGGGGGGGTTAAACATGACGCCAGTACACCGCAATCTTTCTCACCCTCCTCCTAGCTCTTTTCCCTGCTCCTTTCTCTAGCGCTCTGCCTTTCCCTTCTCTTACAGTTTGAGGAATCTGAACTTGTGTAAAATGTCTCCGTTCCACCTGACCCTCTCCCGCCTTTGGGAAGCTTCCCCAAAGTCGAAACTAGTCAGATATACCTGCATCTAAGAAGGTTGAGGGTCACTTGATCCCAGGTGTCGAGCGAGTTGTAGAGCAGTCAACGATGGCTTGAGTAGAATCGTCTGGCTGGGTGGGCGAAAACAGAGACTGGCAGACGAGCTAGGGGAGGGTAGATAGGAGTAGGAGAGCCGGGAGGGGGAGGTAAGCGGAGGGGGAATTCGTAGCGCGGGCGGGCGGACGCTACTCGGCCACCGTGGCTTGGCCAGGAACCCGAGGCACCTCCACTTTGCAGGCAGCGACTGTGCCCTTCAAGCTCGTAGGTCCTCCGGGTGACGGAACAATGAAACAATTGTACGGTGAATGACGTCGGTGATGACAGACTTTCCCGGAAGGCCTCTCTTCACCCCTCCCCCACCGCGCAGGTACTCACTTTGCAGCAAGTATTTGGTTTTACCCACTGGTTTAGGTACGGTGGCCGCTAGTAGTGCACCTCTCCAAAACCACAGGGCCCTGCGGGGTTCAGAGCTACATACACTGTCGAAACCCAACAGGCCCAGGGCTATTTGTGGATAGGGTTGCTATCAGCCTTCTGAACAAGTTTTTAAGTGATTGGACGTAGGCTCGTTATGACCCTCAGGCCGCTGCATTGGTTGTGATTTAGAAGGAAATGGGCTACTTTCACAACAGGAATCGCTTCCTGTTGGAAGATTCAGCGCCATAGTCCCCTTAAATGGAAGAAAACGTTGACTACTGGGTCCCTGGTTTGAAGTGCAGGCTAGCTTATACTTAGTTCCTTAAAAAAAACGCTATTCCATTCTTATTACTGAAAAAAGAATAACTGCATGGTAGGGTCTCCTTTTAGGGTTCAAAAAGTTGTATTGTCAAAAAACACTGCCACAGAAACGCTTTTTACTTTTTCAATTAGAAAATGTAAATATTCAAAGGTGGTTGGAACAAGTTGCTTTACTGCTTTGTAAACTTGTAGGTGTAAGCTAAGTTAGCCCTTTTATAGCAAACATTTTGTGACAACACTTCGACCATTATAAAATTAAATTCATAGATAATATAAATTAAACCCACAAATGAAGTTTCTCTGCAAAATGACCTAACTGTACTACAGAGAAATGTAAGGAAAATTATAATAAAATATTTAGTATGTAAATATCCTGCACTACTGAAACAGGAGGTAAGGGGGCAGGGCACAACTTCTAAAAAAAACGACATAGCCATTGTGGATATGACACAAACTAATTAGGCCCAAGATGGTAGAAGATTCGACTTCCAGTGGACCTAGAGCCTAATTATAGGCTCATTATAATACCTTAGCATCTAAATGATATACCTACTGGCACCTTGACAGTTCAGAGGCTAACCATAAAAGGCCAAAAAGTGGGCACTGGCCCAATTCTTGGAAATCCCCACCCCTTCCCCCCAAATAGCTGGAATACTCCTCCCACTAATTAACCTATGAAATTACCCAGCCTGTGAAAACTAACCACCCTGTATTTTGGTGCCTCTCGCATTCTGAGACAGCCCACACTCTATCTGTGGAGTGTGTTTCTCTCTAAATAAATCCACTTCTTACCTATCACTCTGTCTCTCACTGAATTCTTTCTGTGATGAGATATCAAGAACCTGAGCTTCAGGGGGACTTCCCTGGTGGTCCAGGGGTTATGACTCCATGCTTCCACTGCAAGGGGTGAAGGTTCAGTCCCTGGTTGGGGAACTAAGATCCTGTGTGCCTTGAGGCACGGTCAAAAACAAACAAAAAAACCCAAGCTTCATTAAGTCCTGAGACCAGGTGTGTGATCTCAATTAAAAGACAGTAGGGGACTTCCCTGGTGGCACAGTAGTTAAGAATCCGCCTGCCAATGCAGGGGACATGAGTTTAAGCCCTCTTCCAGGAAGATCCCACATGCTGCAGAGCAACTAAGCCCATGCACCACAACTACTGAGCCTGCGTGCCACAACTACAGAAGCCCGCACGCCTACAGCCCGTGCTTTGCAACGAGAAGCCACCACAATGAGAAGCCCCCGCACCGCAACAAAGAGTAGCCCCCGCTTGCCACAATTAGAGAAAGCCTGCGCGCAGCAACTAACACCCAATGCAGCCAAAAAAAAAAAAAGACAGTAGGGACTTCCCTGATGGCACAGTGGATAGGATTCCAAGCTCCCAGTGCAGGGGGCCTGGGTTCTATCCCTGGTCAGGGAACTAGATCCCACAGTTATGCCACAACTAAGAGTTTGCATGCCACAACTAAGGAGCCCTCTTGCTGCAACTAAGGGCCAGTGCAACCAAATAAATATTTAATAAATAAATAAAAGACAATAGGTTCTGGCTGGTTTTGAGTCAGCTGTGGGTTCAAGTCCCAATCTGGGTTTAGGTTGGGTTTGAGTCCTGGTACGTGGGTTCAAGTCCCATCTGAGTTGTGCAGTTTCACTACCACAATAAGGATAGTCAAGCACTTCTCCAATTCTGCCATGAAAACAAATAAAATGTGTTCAGAACTCAGGTACATAAACAGTGTTGCCATTGGTGATATTATTTTCCAAAATGGTGAAAACAATAGAAATTTACCCTTTAATTATAATAGTAGCATTCCTGAAAACAAATCCCAATATATTGAGACTAGTCAAAAATACTTTGTGTTTACAATCCTATAACCTACCCACATACTCATTTTAAATTATTTAAAGGTTACTTATAATGCCTAATACAATGTAAATACTATGTAAATAGTTGCTAGTGTGCAACAGATTCAACTTTTGCTTTTTGGAACTTTCTGGAAAAAAAAATTTTATCCAAATATTTTTGATCTGTGATTGAATCAGAGGATGCAGAACCCAAGGATATGAAGGTGTGACTGTATATGTAAGGAAGTGTTCTGACAACAGGATTTTCACCATGTGAAAAGAACTCTTCATTGCATTGCAGGACAGCTAACATGCCTGGCCCCCATGCCTACTAAAATACCAGTACCCTTTGCCAGTCACTGCTCACACAAATTTGCACAATCCTCTCTTGAGAAACATTAGGTTTGATGATCTTTAGGGTCTTGTCCAACTCTGAGATTTATGAATTCATATTATGGAGCACTTTATGAGTTGTATCCTTTTAGTTTTTTGTTTCATGTAGACCAGGGCAAGTATGAAGCTGAGAGTCAGAAACCATGAGTTCTGGCAGCTCTTCTATCTGTATGTTCAAATTAGCGATAACAGAATTTAGTGACTGCTGGGTCTGGGATTGATTTACTTTTGAGTAGTCCTGGAGTGCAGGTACTGTCACTGATGCACCTAAAAGTGATTTGAAAAATAGCGGTTTTCAGGACTTCCCTGGTGGTCCAGGGTAAAGAATCTACCTTCCAATGCAGGGGATGCGGGTTCAATCCTTGGCCAAGGAACAAAGATCCCACATGCCGCAGGGCAACTAAGCCAACGTGCCTGAAGTAGAGAGCCTGAATGCCGCAAACTACAGAGAGAAAACACGCACTCCAGAACTAGAGAAAAGCCCGCGCCGCCGCGAAGAGCCCACGCCCACAATGAAAGATCCTGCATGCCTCAATGAAGATCCCGAGTGCCACAACTAAGACCCAACGCGGCCAAAAAAAAGAAAAGAAAAATAGTAGTTTTCCATTTTCAATTAATTATAACTCATAGACATACTCAGTTCCAAACAATTAGGATGATTTGGTAATCAATGTATTAGTAGTATCAAAATGAGAAGCAAAAGAGAAATCTTTGTGTTAAAATATATTCACTTTGCAAAAGAGAATACACCTGAGACAGCTAAATGAACCACCTTTTCATAGCCTCTCAAGTGACTTTACCATTAAGCAATATTTTCCACTCTAACATTTTACCATGTTCTACTGTAACTGCCTCTTCCCCTGGAAGAGTCTACCAAAGGAAGAAACCTGTCACTGTCAAATAAAAATTGGCACTTGCCATCTGCCTATATAAGGATTAAATCACAATCTATTGTAGCTGCTGACCTTCAACACCCCCTGAAAGGAGTTCAGGGTGGACATCAGGAATGAGGCACTCTGTGCTCTAGAAAATAACTAGGATAGCAGACCTTCAGATAGTTAGATATTTTCAGAAGACGACTTTATGAGCCCAATTCTTGTATCTCCTCATATCTAGAAAATCACTAAAATCCTTCATGGTGACCTCTGCTCCTCGTGACTAGCAGTAACCCTCATGAGACTAGCAGCAAACTTCTGCAAAAATATGTGCTTGATTGCATATACTCCCCCTTCACCAAAATCACATATATACTGAGCATCCCCCCTACCTCCTTGGAGCAGTTTCTCAGAGCTATCTGAGATGCTGTCTCCTGGGCTATAGTCGTCATTTTGCCCCCCAAAAAACTTAATTCACAACTCTCACATTTACTCTTTTTTTTTTTCATATCACAATCCTAGCACTCCCCAGATGTGGCAGCCAATGAATTTTTGATTACAAGAGTATACCATGTCTTATGCAGTCACAATAAGGAGTCTGATAAAACATCTGTCTATACTCAAAATTCTGCAATTTTTTTTTTTTTTTTACTACGCTGTGATTCCAGTCTCTTAAGATAGACGTGATATTGGGACATGAAAGAGATAGGGATAACAAATAATTATTATAAAGATTATAAGGATTGATAATGATGCAAATAATGTACACAAACGACTCAAGCAACCAAAAACCATGCAGAATATTAGCTATAAGAAAAGGCATAGTAAAAGGTATCCCAAGAAGAAATGTCTTTAATGAAATTCACTGTTGCCCTACAGATTGATACTTCTTTTAAGTATGTTAATTACAATCAAAAAAGGAAGGAACTCCCCAGTAAACAGAAGCATAGTAATAGGTATGCAAACAAAAAAGAGATTCCTGTTGAGACTCACTTTACATTTTAAAGTGTAACTGACCTTTGGGTGCTGTCTTCTTGTATTTTGTGGGAAGGTGTAGTGACTTCCGATTAAAGCAAATTACATACAAATGCCTGATAAGACAATTAGAAGAATATAAGAATGGGCAGTGATTATAGATATTTGACCTGCAATATTGCTATAAACCCTTATTCTCAGAGAGTGAAATCTGAAACCGATAACACTAGAAGTATTTTAAGCAATTATACCTAATTATATTCTCAAATAGTAGGACCTGGCATGGAATTCACTTAACTTTTCATAAAGATGGAAAAATCAAAACTGAAATTATATCACAGGGCAATTTCTCCACTGTTAGTATTGTTGAAAATATTTTAAAACATGAGACCCAGTGAATTCTTGACTTCGTTTATGCAAATAAGTAATTGTTATTAAGAGAAATGAATAACAGGGAAACACTCTAAACTGGAGAGAAAGGGGCAAGGAAACTGTTTTGGCTTGATAAAGAAGATGGGAAATCTTCAGAGTGCTGTGAAGGGAGGTTACACATCTAGCCTCCAGGATTCCAGGCTATATCATAGGTAACAGGGACATCTGATGTAGAACTTGAAGACAGACTATAACCTCACAAATGAGGGCTGAGTATCACTCCTATCTTACTTTATATTTATTTATTCATTTGGTTGTGTCAGATCTTAGTTGCAGCAAGCAGGATCTTTCGTTGTGGTGCTTGGCCTCTCTAGTTGTGGCCTGTAGGCTCAGCAGCTGTGGTGCAAGGGCTTAGTTGCCCTGTGGCATTTGTGATCTTAGTTCCCTGACCAGGGATTGAACCCGCATCCACTGCACTGGAAGGCAGATTCTTAAACACTGGACCACCAGGGAAGTCCCCACTTGTATTTTAGAATCAGATGCTCTATACTTTATAAAAACAATTCACTCCTTTACACTTTTTACTTCGTTATTAGGAATTTATAGGGTTTTAAAATTTTTTTCAAGTTTTTGAAAATGTCTCTAGACATCTTAAGATTATCCAGCACAGCATTTTCTATTAAGAAATACAGAAGTGTATACTTAGGCAGGACTGAATCTTCTGTGAATTCTTCCCATATGCTGACAATACTAATGTTCTGAACAAACAACCAGGAAATATATATTAGGGAAATACAATTATGGACTGTCCATGAATAGCACAACTCACAGAATAGATGACACCTCCAGAAGCCAGAAGGAAAGCCAGAAGGGAAGGTGTTTGGAAGTCATATTTATTTTTTCTGGGAAGGTAAATTTTCAACAGCTTGCTGAATGTGGTTAACTTTATATAAAAATAGCAGCAGCATTAAGTGTTGCCAGGCACTGTTCTAAATGTTTCACATGTATACACTCATCTCATTCTCATAATATATCTGTAAAGAAGATACTATAAAGAAGATTCCCCATTTTGCAGGTAAGGAAACAAATGGACAGAAAAGTTACCAAAACATTTTCTACATCACAGAGCAAATTGGTGGTTTTGTTACTGAAGAAAGTTCCTGTGCCCAGCGCACAGTGAGACCAAATAAACCGAAACACTGCAGTTTGGAGCAGAGAAAGTCTTCCTGCAGGACCAAGAAAGGAGAACAGGCAGCTTGTGCTCAAAAATGCCAAACTCCCTGATGGTTTTAGGCAAAATTTGAGGTGAGGGCTGCAGGGTGTGTGACTTTCTTCTGATTGGTGGTATAAGTTAACAGGGTGATGTTCCAGGAATATTGTGCTCAGTGTGAAGTTACCATCCACCATCTGGGTGAAGAAGAACTCAGAGATATTGTTACATATGTCCCTTGAGGAGAAGCCAGGGCGCTGCCCTATCCTGTACCTTTGTTTTTGCATTTACTCCTTTCCCTGATTAGCAAGTGTTTGAATCTATGCCCTGGAGCTCAGGAAAAGTCTAGGAGGCTGATTGAGGCCTATTTTCTACAAACAAGAAACAGACATGGAAAGGATTTGTATCCAGGAGTTACATACAGTCCTGCTTGATTTCAGCTGAGCAGAGGAATTCAAGCACAGGCAGAATAATTTCAGGACTTTTACAGTTTATCATTTAGCCTTGTGCCCAGTGTTGCTCAAACACTTTCAGTTCAACAGTGCCAGCAAAATTTATCATTTTCTCCAAAGCTACTTCCTCTTTTAGTCCTTATCTCAGATGATAGCTTCATCTTCACCAATACCCAGCCTCAGAACCTTGTACTGTTTTTTTCTTAAACTATGCTTATTTCATATCCACTAGCCACAAATAATTTCCTCCTTTATCATCATATGAATATCAAGTTAGTCTCCTTGTCTCATTGTTTAGCTCAGGCCTTTATTTAAACCTGACATTTATAATGAGCAGCTTCCCTCCCACCCCCATATACTGTTTTAAAACAGTATAAATGTTTATGAGTTCCTTTTGTGTATATTCTTAAAATAGTTCCATCATTACTCAACAGTGTTCTTGATTTCCTGAGAACCTCCTTATTGCTCTTTCTGACTCATATCTACCTCCTTTATCTCACTCTTTACATTTCTGGCAGAGTTTTTTCTTAACACAAAGCTCATTGTGAAACCACACAGCTCAGATGGGACTCAAATCCAGCCAAAAGTCAGATTGGGACTTGAAACCAAGGTCTTTTAATTAGACTCACTCACCTGGTGTCAATATTTACTGAAGCTTAGGTCCTTTATGTCTCATCACAGAAGGAATTCAGAGAAGCAAAGTGATAAGCAAGAAGCAGATTTGTTAGCATAGGATAATTGTGAGACATACGAGCGGGCAGGCAAGAGGGCTCTGCCCCGAGAACTATGTGGAAAAGCAGCTTTATTTAGGGAGATACACACTCTGTACGCAGAGTCTATAGCATCTGAGAAGGTGAGAAATCCTGGGAGATAACACATTTCATAAGCAGAATGCAAAATATCTCAAAAGGTGAGAGAGGCCCCATATTATGCAATGGTTAGTTTTTATGGGCTGGGTAATTTCATAGCCTAAGGAGTCGGAGGATTATCCCAACTATTTTGGGGAAGGGGTAGGGATTTCCAGGAATTGGGCCACCTCCTACTTTTTGGCCTTTTATGGTTGGCCTCAGAACTATCCTGATGCCTGTGGGTGTGTCATTTAAATGTTGATATATTACAATGAGTGTATGATGAGGCTCAAGGTCCCCTGGAAGTCGAATCCTCCACCATCTTGGGCCTAATCTGTTCTAACCAGTTATGTAGTATCCTCAAAGGCTATATCAGTCTTTAAGCATTGTGCCCTGCCCCCTTCCCTTCTGTCTCATTTGTACCACATTACTACTAGAAAACCTTTGATATCTCCCACAACATTCAAGATAATTCAAGATCTGGCTCCAAAGGAGCTCTCTGATTAAATTTTTTTCTATACTCTGATGATTTGCCATCCCTCTTGTCCACCTTGTCGCCAACTGGTACATCTACTACCATCGT
This sequence comes from Pseudorca crassidens, assembly GCF_039906515.1. Taxonomy (NCBI): domain Eukaryota; kingdom Metazoa; phylum Chordata; class Mammalia; order Artiodactyla; family Delphinidae; genus Pseudorca; species Pseudorca crassidens. Next base: position 9,694,220 of record NC_090318.1, read on the forward strand.
TGCTGTTTCACATCACCTGTTCTGGACTGTTCAGTTTTTCTTGGAACACTCAGCATTTTCCTACCTGTATACTTTGTTCCCCTCCACAAAAGATGCTATGTTCTTGCCCCTCAAATTCCTACGAAGTCTTCAACATTCACACACACTTTCCCTTCCCTGTGCTCCCACAGCCCTTCTGTATTTTTGTTTTTTTTAAAAAATAAATTTATTTATTTATTTATGGCTGTGTTGGGTCTTTGTTGCTGCGTGCGGGCTTTCTCTAGTTGCGGCAAGCAGGGGCTGCTCTTGGTTGTGGTGCGCGGGCTTCTAATTGCAGTGGCTTCTCTTGCTGTGGAGCATGGGCTCTAGGTGCACGGGCTCAGTAGTTGTGGCTCATGGGCTCAGTAGTTGTGGCTCACAGATTCTACGTGCCACGAGTACAGAAGTCTGCGTGCCACAAGTACAAAAGCCCGCGTACCTAGTGCCCGTGCTCCGCAACAAGATAAGCCACAGCAATGAGAAGCCCGCGCACCACAACAAAGAGTAGAGCCCGGTTGACACAACTGCAAAAAGCCCACACACAGCAACAAAGACCCAACGCAGCCAAAAATAAAGAAATAAATTTAAAAATAGAAAGAAAGAAAAGAGAATAGAGTCCTGCAAAAAATTTAAACAACTACCATACCATCTAGCAATTTCAGTTCTGGGTATATATTCAAGAGATTTTTCAGAGACTTGAACAGAAATTCAGGTAATTTACACACCCATGTTCATAGCAGCACTATTCACAGTAGCCAAAAGGTGGAAGGCAACTCAACCATTCATCAACAAATAAATGGGTAATATGTTCACATAATGGGATATATTCATACAATGGAATATTTTTCATCTCTGAAAAGGAAATCCTATAATTTGCTACAGCATGGATGAACCTTAAAGACATTATGTAAGTGAAATAAGGCCTTCACAAAAAGACAAATAATGTAGGATTCCACTTATATGAGGTGAGTAGAGTAGTCAAATTCATAGACAGAAAGTAGAAAAAAGTTTCCAGGGTATCGCTTGTGGGGTAAAGGAGAGTTGGTTATTTTGGAGAAAAAGAGATGGATAAATGATGTACCCAGAACTGCATGTCCACAATAGATAGAATTTAAACACTGGATTACTGATAAATTGAGGAAAGAAAATGTGATACTGGAATATGAGGAAGAGAGTAAAAAGAAGGGCATGGGAGAGGGAAGACCAGAAAGCTGGGAGAATAAGAGCGAGCTGAGAAGAGGGCCTCCTGTGGGAGGGCCTCAATTCCATGAGAAACTTACTTTTATCCCCACGCCTAAGATACTCCTAACACACAGCCCAATCCTTGGCAGTTGAGTCCCGAAGATCCTTATCTGATGACATGTTTCTAGCCTCTCACTATTTTCTTGCACCTTCCTCTGAATCCATCTCAACTTACCCCTTTCTCTAACAGTGAAATGTGCATTTCTCAGCGTGGCATTAAAGAACTCTGCAGGAAATTTCCTGGTGGTCCTGTGGTTAGGACTCCGTGCTCCCAATGCAGGGGGCCAGGGTTCGATCCCTGGTCAGGGAACTAGATCCTGCATGCATGCCTCAATGAAGAGCCCACATGGCACAACTGAGACCCAGCGCAGCCAAAACAAACACTCTGCAGAGACCTGGATATTCTGTCCCTAATTTTACCCCCCAAATTCTATGTGGTATATTGAAAATTTAACTCATACTTTACCTCTGGTGGGAGACTGAAAGGATACTTTGTGAAGCCTCCCTTAGATCTCCTGGGATAGCTTTTACTGGTTTGCAGTGCTTGTACACAGAAGCTGAAGGCTCTGCTAATCAGTCACATCTGTAAATTTCTACAGAGGATTGCACTTGGTGATTACACTCACTAAGCTGAAAGTTTCTGGGAACTATATAACCCTGATCCCCTATATCCTCTAAGCAATGATTAAGTATGTAGGAGTATTCAAGTTCTTATCCCTTGAAGCAAGGCAAGACAGTTTGTGAGGTATAATTTACACTTCAAAGCTCCTCCTGGATCAAGCTGAGGCTAGCCTTCTGAACCCATGTCCCAGCTGGCTTTTTCTAGTTTCCCCTTTCTGCTTCTTTCATTCTCTTTCAGGTTTCTCTTGAGAGTCATCTGCTTAAGAACTGCATGTTGACCTCTGTGTTTAGATAATGCTGTCTGTGGCAAGGGTCCTCCCCACCTCTGCAAACCTAAGCACTTGAGTCCTGCATGTACATATACACACAAAATACATAATTTGTTTAGCTCTCAATTTTCACTCTCAGAAAACAGTGCAGTGATTACAGGTTTACTTCTCCCTGAGAGCAACCTAATGAATGTTTTCTTCACTCAACATAAAATGACTGAGACCAAGCACACTTTATCTTGAAGTTCCAGTGGAAAGGAGTCACATGTGCTATAGCTAAAGGGCTACAGAGAAAGGCTTTTGGGACCTTACACTAACTTGCATAGCAGGAAAAATGTTTTAAAATAGCACACTGTCTATGGATCATCACACTGAAGCTAAACTAGCAGAATATATATTCTGGTGATCCCTCTGCCAGATAACAGCTGTCTTAGTTCAACCTACTATGACACAGAATGCATTACTTAACAATAGACATTTATTTCTCACAGTTTTTGAGGCTGGAACTCTGAGATCACAGTGCCAGCATGGTCTGCATTGGTGAAGGCCATATTCTTGATTTACAGATGGATGCCTTCTTGCCATCCTGTGCCCACATAGTGGAGAGGGACCTGATTCTTTCACATTTCTTCTTACATTTCTTCTCCCATTCAAGAGGGCTCTACTCTCATCACCTAATCACCTCCCAAAGACACTACCTGATAATACCATATCATTAGGGGAGCACTATACATCTTTAAATCTGGCTATGGGTCTTTTAAATGGGGGCTAGAAGAATCCTCTCTGGCATTCTGACACAGTTTGATGCGAAAAGAAAATGCCAGGGAGTTAATAACCCAGGGCTGATACTTGCCCAATTCACAATGGAATCCAGTGGACAAATACTTTTCTCTTCCTTGTACGCTGACAATCATGAGGCCCATTCTACAAGCTTCTCAGAAAGAAGATCACAGGGACACCAAACACTAGTTACCCATAGTAACTAGTAATGGATTGAATTTTCCTCTTGTCTCTTAAATACCATTCTAGGACTTCCCTATTGGCACAGTGGTTAAGAATCCGCCTGCTGACGCCGAGAACATGGGTTCGAGCCCTGGTCTGGGAAGATCCCACATACCGCGGAGCAATTAATCCCGTGCGCCACAACTACTGAGGCTGCACCAGAGCCCACAAGCCACAACTACTGAGCCTGCGTACTGCAACAACTGAAGCCTGTGTGCCTAGAGCCCGTGCTCTGCAACAAGAGAAGCCACCGCAATGAGAAGCCCGCGCACCACAACGAAGAGTAGCCCCTCTTGCCATAACTAGAGAAAGCCTGTGCGCAGCAACGAAGATCCAACGCAGTAAAAATAAATAAATAAAAATAAATTTATATAAAAAATATGCTTCTACAATGTCAATGACTAAAATGGTCTCATAATGAACAGGTTAATTTGAGGATGATTAGAGATCATGCCCCAATTTTAAGCATCAAATGAGCAAGTCTGAAAGAATTCGTTTATAATAAACTTCCACATGGAGGCATGTTTTATTCTATATCATGAACATGTTAGGAATTCCAGAAGTTATGTATAATTCCAATCCTAATTTTGATTTCCCTAGGACTGTCTTTTGAGAAACTCTCACGGTGATCCTAACTGTAATGTTCCATATGTATTTAATTCATTACTGATGTCCTGATGTACAAAAACACAGCAGCTACTGTAACAGGGAAGAGTCAATTCTGACTCCATGTTGGATCTGTTTCTTTTACTTTTCGTTTGCTTTTGTTATAATCATTGTCTATAGCTGTAAGCATCCTGCCTTAGGGATCTCTATCCCTCTGCCTGAATATTAAAGTGCCTTTGTTCAGCTCAGAGAGAGACACTCTGACCCTGCTCACCTGTGAATGGCTGCAGAAAAGAAGAAATTAACACATCCCCTCTTATTTTGCGGGCGTCTCACTATTGGAGCCTCTCCTGTTGCGGAGCACAGGCTCCACACAGGCTCCGACAGGCAGGCCCAGCGGCCATGGCTCACGGGCCCAGCCGCTCCGCAGCATGTGGGATCTTCCCGGACTGGGGCACGAACCCACGTCCCCTGCATCGGCAGGCAGACTCTCAACCACTGCGCCACCAGGGAAGCCCGACAAATGGCTTTTTTACTTTACTTCCTCACCTCCTCTCCCTCTCTGTGCTATAGAAGAAAGTGGCATCCAGATCCCAATATGGTGTTTCAGGGACCCTAGTTCTCCATGTTCTTGGTCTGCCGGCTTTCCAAATAAAGTTGCATTCTTTGGCTCAACACCTTGTCTCCTGATTTATTGGCCTGTAACAAATTTGGCTTAGCCAGCCAGGAGCCTCGCTGCCTGTGGCTAGCTGGTCCTGGTCAGGCGATATTGGGGCAAGTCCCTAGCAGCTGCCGGGACCATGTGTCCTGAGGATCTTCCCTTCAAAATTCCCTGAAGCAGCACTGGCTACCCCAGCCCTTGGCAGTTGGAGCAAGTAACCGACAAACTTACCTGATAAAAGGCAGATGTATTATAATTAAAAAGTTAAAAGTAGGATCTCTCTGGCTATCTTAAATTTCCTAAGGTTACAGAAAACCTAGAATACATTGATTATATATATATAATAGTACCTATATGGAGTAGTGGAAATAAGTACCTTCTCTTTTAATCACATTATTTCTTCTTTGTACAATTCCAGCTAGAGCCCTCTTGTAAAAAAAATTTCCTATCAATTCAATTAAAGTACCATCAAACTTGTTTTGTTAATTCTTACAAATACACTCAACTTTCCTTATTTGTAGATTCTATATTTCAAATTTATAATTTGCCTACTCAATAAAATTTATTTATAACCTCAAAATCAATACTCCTGGGCTTCCCTGGTAGCACAGTGGTTGGGAATCCACCTGCCACTGCAGGGGACACGGGTTTGAGCCCTGGTCCGGAAGATCCCACATGCTGCAGAGCAGCTAAGTCCATGCACCACAACTACTGAGCCTGCACTCTAGAGCCTGACAACGACAACTACTGAAGCCTGCGCGCCTAGAGCCCATGCTCCAAAACAAGAGAAGCCACAGCAATGAGAAGCCCATGCACCCCAACGAAGAGTAGCCCCCGCTCGCCACAACTAGAGAAAGCCTACGCACTTTCTGCTACAGCGAAGACCCATAGCAGCCAAAAATAAATAAATAAAATAAATAAATTTTTTAAAAAATCAATAGTCCTGTGGCTATTCAGTCATCACAGAGCAGCAAAAATGTTTATGCATCTGATATTAATGTTCCCAGATAAAGGCGGGTCACGATTTGCCTTTATATTTCCCCTGCCATACTATAAAAAAGGCGTCATTTTCGGGGTATTGAGTGGCACATTCTATTCTTTTTTTCTGATTTTTGGTTATGATTTTGCTATTTAAAATAGACCCCAAGTGTTTTAAGTGCTGTGTAGTGTTCTTAAACACAAGAGGTCCGTGTCACTGTGAGAACTTATGTTTTCAATAAGCATCATTCAGATGTGACTCTTATAGTTCTGCTGCCCTTGAGTTCAATATCAAAAATATATATTAAATAAAGTATCTTTGAACAGAAACACACATAAAAGAAGATTATGTATTGATGGGTTCAAAAGTACAACCAGAGGCTTGCAGGGTCCTAACCCAGTACTTCCCGTACATCAGTATTTGTTAACTCAGTGCTCATGGCAACTCCTTCTAACATAACTACTGTAAATAACAAAGACTGACCACAGAAATATGCCCAAAGCACAAGACTACTTACTTTAGGAAATTTAAAAATTAACAATACTTGTTTTTCTTTTCTGTAATTTCTGTATGGTAAAGGGCAAAAAGCAAACCATTTTAAAAATAAAAACTCAACGTGTCTGAAATGCTAAATTCAGTGCACGTCAAGGCATGCTATACAAAAAATTAATTTTATTGTAGTCTGTAAAAAGAAAACAAAAGAGGAACAACAAACAAAAACACAACACAGGACAAAAGTCTTCTTAAATCAAATTCTATTTGTGTGAATTCAGCAAAATAATTTCTATAAAACAAAACAGCAAAATATTTAAGTAGTATCGGATGGGCTGTATTTGCTTGCAGGGATATTTGGTTTTTAGATAGGTTCCAAAATATTATGCACATTCAAAAGTTACCAATTCTTTTTTTTTTGCGGTATGCGGGCCTCTCACCATTGTGGCCTGTCCCGCTGTGGAGCACAGGCTCGGCATGCACAGGCTCAGTGGCCATGGCTCACAGGCCCAGCCGCTCCGCGGCATGTGGGATCCTCCCGGACCGGAGGCACGAACCCGAGTCCCCTGCATCGGCAGGCGGTCTCTCAACCACTGTGCCACTAGGGAAGCCCACCAATTCTTTTTTAAATATAGTATTTACTCACAAGTTTCCTGGAATGCTGAAACAAATTTTTATTCTAAAATAGTACTTCAGAATTATATTAACTAACTTGAAATTTATTATTTAATTAAACTCACAACAATAAGAATTTTGGAATGGAAAAGAAACTGGGATAATCTTGCTCTCAAGTAAAATAGTGATTGACAAGAAAATCATCCAGACATCTTGGTACAATGGTATTTCAAACTACTGTGGAACCCTGATGATGTCCACTTCATCAGGCTGCAGTTGAAGCAAAATTTTAGAAGGTTCACCTAATAAACTATACCAAAAAACAAAACAAATGCGCCAAATACAGTCTTCTCTTACGCTCCCCACATTCTGGTATGGCAAAATTTTACATATTTATTTTAAAATCTTAAAATTCTTATTATCAATATTTTCACATTCTGTATACCACCAAAGAGACTGAACTGTCAAACATTAAATATGAAGAAAATATATGTAACCAAAAACTGCTTGTTTGTCACATCTCCCCTTGTTTTATTTATTCTTGGTATAAGAAATAAAAGCTCTGGGCAATACAGCTGTCACTTTGAGGAAACTGCTGTCATTGAGGTAAATGTGTCCTCACTGGCTACACAAACTTAGTGTGAAGCCAAGCTAAATGTTATAGCATTACTACAGCTCTAAAGTGATTAATGTATTACCAGAATAAAAAGGTAATGAAAAATATGCAGAAACAGTGTTATTACATCATCAATTTTCAGATATCTTCCATGTAATTCAAAGCCTTACATGGCTCCAGTAACAAGAGTTAACACAAAGCTACTGGTGTGATTGACATGAATGGCCTCTTTCAATGTTACCTTTTTTTCTTCTTTATTCTGGTAAAGGATTTGATCCAATTGCCACAAAGCTGAACATACTGGTTGCCAAATGCAGCAAACAGAAAAAATTATTTTTTTGTAGAACTCTGACATTCATCAAAAAAATTTTCTTGCCTAAGAATTAACAGTCAAACATTAATATATTATATACACCTCTGCCATTTACATATTGCTATCAGCCATTTATTACAAAACATTATACACTTTCTCCTGCAGGTGGCTCACATACTGACAGCAAATTTCTGCAGATGAGACAATGAATCAACTCTCCACTCCATGCTGAACAATTTCTCTAGTTGTAAATACTAGCCAAATATAGAAGTTTGGACTGTAAGGCCTAAGTGCCTGGTCTTAAAGGAACCAGTTAATTATGGGAATTTCACTGATCCTTCATTTGAGATGAGGATACTTCTTCATTGCCTTCATAATTTTCTTGTGGTCGTTGGCTAGTTTTCTGATGGTTGTTCAAGTGATGTGCTGCTGGCCCTGTATACGGCTGTCCATGCACATGATTATTCTGAGAAGGTGAAACAGATCAGCATGTCAGACTTTTCAAATTAAAATAAAAAATCATGGTGTAAAGTCTGTCTAAAAGTAGACATGAGTCCTTTTTCCTTGGGGTGGGACTCAGCAATCTCTGATTTTAACAAGTGCCTTCAGGTGATCTGAGGGACATTAAATTTTGGAACCACTGCCTTAAGATGTGAATTAGTCTCGTTTATGGTTTAATTGAGGACAATCTTTCCAGAAACTTGTTTTTGAATGAAAGTTTCTTCAGATAAAACTTTTTCATCAGTTATCATTCTTTCTTTCCATCTACTGAAGTCAATCAAACTGTTAATTTTAAAAGACATTCTTATTGCAACTTAACATTGCATAGAAGTAACCAAGACACTTCTATTCTTAATATTATTTCAATAGTTATTAATTTTATGTTAATAAATCACACATTTTTATTAAATACTACAGCTTTTAGTTCAAGAGGGCTGCCTAGTAGAGAAAGAAAATACTACCAGGTTAGTCAAAACATGCTATTACATGACCCCACTCCAACCACTCTTCTTCTTGTCAAAGATATTCTAGATAGTCCCTTTACTACTTTACAGTCACAGGTAGTAAGTTACAGAATATGTAAGAAAAATAAGTAAATAATTTTTAAAGCACAAAAATTTGGGGGATAATGAAAAGAAGCAAACTCCTGTTTACCTGTTGATAGTGAGATCCAGATGAATGAGGATATAATGGCGCATCTTCTGGTGGAGATGATTCATGCTCATCTGGGGCATCTTGGTCATCGGGCTCCTAATAGTAAAATATTTAAAAGAGATTAAGAATGTGATTATAAAGCAACTTTAAATTTATTTTAATTCTTTAGGAATAAATTTTTTTCAAATCCGTAAAGCTGACCTGTTTAACATGTTTTCATTTACTGCAGATAATTCACAATTAGAGAAAAAGTTTGATTTACCTAGATATATGAGTTTCAGACAATTTCACAGAAATTTCTCCAAATTAACTCTAACAAAGGAGTCAGCATGCTTCTTTGATTACTTGAGAACAACCAACACTAAACGTTAAAGCCAATAAAACTGCATGACAAAATTTTTTACCACTGGCCTATAAAAAATTACTTCTCTTTCTTCCATTTTTATCTGCTGCCCATTAGTGGTTTTTTTTTTACCTCTTCTGGACAGAGTTCACAAGCTTTTGCCAGTGTCATCCTAGCACTATGTGATCTCTCTAAGAAATAACCATTTGATGTTTCATTGCTTTGCACTGGAGGAGACCAATTATTGTAAGTGTATTGAGCATTGCCAGTGTATGGTCTTCTTTCAAGTTCATCTCCAAGCCATTCCACTGCCCAGGTCCACTTTCTTTTAAGATCTCCATTACCCTTGAAAAGAAAATAAAATTGTTTATGAAAGAATTTGGAATAATTTTTATGTTAGCTTAAAATGCTGACGCCAAACTTTCATGATTCTTTTCTTACAAAGCACCCCTTATTATGATTCAGATTGTTTCAAAATTATAAGAAAAAATTCTCACCTGTAATATTTGGTAAGCAACTGGACAACTGCTAAAGAGAGCTACCATACATTTTATACACTGGTATGCTCTTTTTTGATAGTGATTCTTAGAGCGCTGGATAGTATCGAACAACCCATCTCGATCATCTGGGATTCCTTTAAGTGCATTATGAATTCTAGAAAAGAACCAGATACATAAATTTGCGGTATCTCTTAGCTAACATTCTGGAGCCTACTGACTGCCATTCAATACACAGTTTTTATTTATTTATTTTTATGCGGTACATGGGCCTCTCCCGTTGCGGAGCACAGGCTCCAGACGCGCAGGCTCAGCAGCCATGGCTCACGGGCCCAGCCAATCCGCGGCACGCGGGATCCCCTGGACTGGGGCACGAACCCGTGTCCCTTGCATCGGCAGGTGGACCATCAACCACTGCGCCACCAAGGAAGCCCTCAATACACATTTTTGATGTAATTATCTGATCTATTTAACTCTATAGTTAAATTACTAAGAAGGTACCATTAGTAAACCCACTTCATGGATGAGAAAACGAGTACAGAATTCAAACAACTAATGTCACATAGCTAGCAAGCTGGGGAGCTAAGTATGACTCAAGAGTCTGAAGTCCTATGAAATTATTATCAATTTGAAATGATTTCCCTATACTGTAATTTAAATGAACAATTAAGGATACTAATACTAAATTGTTCTCATTAAAATTAACTATAAACTATGTCTTCATGAATGCCTCGGCTGAGAACACATTTACTGGTAGTTAGAGCATTACTTCAAGGCTGCACTTCAGAGTATAAAGTCTAGTTTCTATGAAAGTGATATAATCTGGCAGTACAAAATTAACTTGAATTCTAATAAACATGGTGGGTAAAGCCATTTTCACTGCCAAGAACTGGCTGAATTGGTAATGATCAATGATTTCATTTCACCTCTAGCCAAACCTCAACATAACATTTTATATAGCCAATGGAGTCCTGTTCTCCTTAGTAGCCAATTAAATTTATGGGTAAAAATGTGCCTTCTGTAGTATCAGTAACTGAACATGAAGTATCTAGAAAAAATTCTCTTGCATACCATTTGTTTTACTTAACAGAATATCATTATATTCCAAACCAAAAGCACGGCTTTTTCTTTTCTTTACATGTTTCTTTTGCAGTACATACATTCATATAAATCTTGTTCGGAAAATATTTCAGTAATTTTTCTTTTTTTTGGCTGTCACACTTGGCATGTGGGATCATAGTTCCCTGATCAGGGATTGAATCCACACCCCCTAGCATTGGAAGCATGGAGTCTTAACCACTGGACCTTCACAGACATCTGAGTAATTTTTCAAAGTCTCATCATTCCAGACAAAAAAATAACATGCATAGGCACTGTTTAGCTGGAAACACTTGTAGTATATATTCTATTTTTATTCTTTAGTTTTAATTGATAACAAAGTGATACTCAGTATTTCTGCCACATCACCATTAATATCAACTACTTTTTTAAGCCATTATAATCGATATTGTTTTTGCCCACTTTGTTCTGTTGCCGATGACAGTGCTTGGCACAAAGTACACACTTTGTAAATATCTCTTAAGTACTGTTTATTAAATAAACCAAATGGTCATTTTACAAAACACTTCACATTTAAGCTAATAACAATCCCATACTAATTTGTTCACAAAAGCTCACTATTGTGCACATTAACGCAATATTTATACCTTTACTATTATCACTTCCTTGAGTGAAACTAGAAGGCTAGGATAAGACTGATGAGTTTAAAGCATCTGTAAGAAGTCACACGGGGACTTCCCCGGTGGCACAGTGGTTAAGAATCTGCCTACCAATACAGGGGACATGGGTTTGAGCCCTGGTCCAGGAAGTCCCACATGCTGCAGAGCAACTAAGCCTGTGCACCACAACTACTGAGCCTGCATGCCCAAACTACTGAAGCCCGCGTGCCCTAGAGCCTGTGCTCCGCAATGAGAGAAGCCACCGCAATGAGAACCCTGCGCACCACAACAAAGAGTAGCCCCTGCTCTCTGCAAATACAGAAAGCCCACACACAGCAACAAAGACCCAACACAGCCAAAAATAAATTAATGAATTAAAAAAAAAGTCACACAGTAAATAACATATGCTTAAGTTCTTTAGAAAAATAATTAATGAGTAAAAATTAGATCCTATTAAAACAGACTCTAAAAGTATCTAATTCTGTCAAGATACTGAAATAGGTACTAAATAATAAATGAATATAGGTTGTAACATTTTTGTTTCATGGTAATTTGTTTCTGGTTAACACTATTTTGAAAACATTGATTTTGATTTTCTGGAAATTTAAGATGCTAAATTAGTTGAGAATTTGAAAATATTAATTTAAGAAGTCTAATGTATTTCCAGTCCCCCTTAAATACCTGATTAAAGTGATTTATCATTAAACACTGTGTTCTACAAATTTATTAAAAACTTAAAGTCATTTAAATTTTTTCATTTCTATTATTTATTTAAAAATTAAGATTTTACTGGTTGTTTTGAGGATCAATACACAGACATTTCAATTTGTACACAATTCTTAACATTATGTACCAAAAATCTAAAATATCATGTAGTTGTGATTCTTTTAACAGTTATTCCAGTGACCTTCCAGCTTAAAATTTGGAGGCAAATTTTCCTTAATAGAATATCAAGTACCAATAGCTTCATATTATAATAATTTATTTATTTATTTATTTATTTTTGTGTGTGTTGGGTCTTCATTGCTGCGTGCAGGCTTTTCTAGTTGCAGTGAGCGGGGGCTTCTCTTTATTGCGGTGCATGGGCTTCTCACTACAGTGGCTTCTTTTGTTGTGGAGAATGGATCTAGGTGAGTGGGCTTTAGTAGTTGTGGCACGCGGGCTCTAGAGCACAGGCTCAGTAGTTGTGGTGCACGGGCTTAGTTCCTTTGCAGCATGTGGGATCTCCCCACACCAGGGATAGAACTTGTGTCCCCTGCACTGGCAGGTGGATTCTTAATGACTGCGCCACCAGGAAGTCCCCAATATCTTGAAATACTGACATGTTGTTATATCATAAGTCCCACTAATTCACAATTTAATATCATACACACTACATACTCAAATTGTCAATCGTTCACAGCACATTAACAAAGTTACTAGGAAAACTGGACTACCATGACCAAAGATGTTACAGAGTGCCCAAAATTCTGACGGTCATTTTCACATTTTTCTTTTGCTTATTAGAATGACTAATAGGTGGCAATATGTATACATATAAGTCCCTGTGGGGAGAAAAGTGAGGGTCAAGTGGTAAATTTGAGCCACTAATTCTATATCAGTATTCTTAGGCTGAGTTTTACTGCAAAGAACACAGCAGAATTTTGGGAAGAACTCTGAAGGTCTGCTGGTAGGTAGGATAACCTTAGGTCAAAAAAGTTACTGTTGACTCCTCATATACTAATAAAACTTCTAACAGGCTAAGGATTATTGTTAAATATCTAAATGTTACTTAGTGTAATGAATTAAAAAACAAGCATATGTAGTCCTAAATTACTATTAATGGAACTTAAAAACTTATCAAAAGCCTACATTAGTCTTAAGTTAAAAAAAGTGAAAAACGTTAAGTACAAGGAAAAAGAATAGTAATAAGCATGAAACTGCAGTTTTAAGAAAAAATAAAACTGATAGGGAAAACATTCATTTTTTTATGTTATATTTTTAAGATTAAGCATTTAATAGAAATTCAAGAAGTAAAAATATATTTGGCTACTAGAAATGTCAGTTATTTCTAGAACCTAGAAAAATGTAATTATTGTGGTAGCAAAAAGTGTATCCACCTGTGAGTCTGCCAAGAATCCTCTATTAGTAAAATCTGCAGAAGTAGATCCAAATATGGCCGTAGTTCATAGGTGTATGAATACGCAACCTAAAGACAGGTAAAACATAACTGAATTTCTTATTTAAAGGAATAGTTAAATTACAGGCACATGAATGTTTATTTTCCTTTAACCTGCCAGAGAAGTTCACTGAGGACAGTAGACGAGAACTGAGGATTCTCCCAGCAGCAAAACCGAAGCAATTTGATGGTTTCCTCTGAGTTACTGCAGTCTTCAATAATTTTCTTCACATAACTTGTTCTCACAAATAAAATGTCTGCCACATTTTGCTGAATTGGCATTATAGGCTGTGATAAATTAGGGTCACCAAAAGGACTGGGAAGAGGGGGATTACCTAGAATAGATTTGTCATCAATGAAAAGACAATACACTTCTTTGCAAAACTGCAATACTAAATTTTTTATTAAAAACAAAATTATAAATTAAATGTCCTAAGCACAATAAAACATTCATTAAAATGATCAGATATACTAAGATAAGATGTAAAAATATAAATGCTGACATTGAAGACAAAAAAAAAATAAAGTTAAAATTCTTACACCATTTCATAAATAAGGGATTTATCATACTAAGTGGTAAATTTTGAAAAAGGTCTCTTGTAAACATGTAAAAAAGCTAACGGTTTAAAAACATAATAAAGCATATAGTCTTTTACTTCATTTTTATAAATGTCAGGATTTTAATTTAGTACAAAAGCCTAGCATTCCTTTTAAAGTACTATAAATAATGGAACATTCTACTTTACCACTGATTGAAGACTGCATTCTTGATGAGACATTGCAACAGCGGATCAGCTGAGACACTACTGAGTATAACTTGCCTAATTCAGCATACTGATATTTGATTGGAGGACCTGGACCTTCATCTAAAGACACAAGCATAAAGGTAGCAGGTACACTCAATTTCAGAAGCTGTGTCTTTTCTGCCACACCTGTAAAAAAGGGACAAGAATAATGTTTAGGAAAAACAAGCAAAAATAGTAAGAATGGAAGGTTCTGCTTTAATAAAAAACTATGTATAGCTGCTTACAATTTTTATTATTAAAGCTCATCTCCTTTGATTAGACTGCACAAATACAGATAAAACAAAAAATACACTGATTTAAAGTAAATTAAAAACAATTGTATTTATTTTTAGCTGCATTGGGTCTTTGTTACTGCACGCGGGCTTTCTCTAGTTGTGGAGAGTGGCGGCTACTCTTGGTTGTGGTGCGCAGGCTTCTCACTGAGGTGGCTTCTCTTGTTGTGGAGCGCAGGCTCTAGGCGTGCGGGCTTCAGTAGTCGTGGCATGCGGGCTCAGTAGTTGTGGCTCACAGGCTTAGCTGCTCTGCAGCATGTGGGATCTTCCTAGACCAAGGCTCGAACCCTGCATTGGCAGGTGGATTCTTAACCACTGCACAACCAGGGAAGTTCCTAGTTAAAGTAAATTTAATTATTCTAACTGTGAAGTAGTGATCATGACTCTGGCTTTCCAATTATACTAAGCCCTAGAGAAAAGCACACTTCGTAGGGCCTAGAGAGACCCGTGGAGCCTAGATATTGTCTCTCAACAAAATAAGGGAAGATGACAAAGACAGAAACTATGCTAAACAAGAAACAAGATAATCTACCATCTTTTTTTCTGTAATCTACCATCTTCTCTTTTTCCCCTCTCTAGAGAAAAATTTTTTGGGAAAAAAAGCCTAAATTTCCTGTTGCTTTGTTTTCTAATTTTTCCATTCCTCATTCTCATTTTAGTTTCTCTCCCAAACTTGGTTTGAAGCTAAAAAGCAGTTCTCAAATTTAACTATTTCCTTGTTCTTGAATCTTTTACTTGGGATTCTGTCTCTTCCATTTTCTATTTCCTCTCTCCTTCTGTCCGTCCCTTCTTATTTCCTCCCTTTTCTATTTCTTACTCTTAACTGTGGATTCTTTTTTTCTAGCTTTTAGAAGATGTTTTCCCCCGAAGTTCTCATTCTACACTATCTCTTAATACTGCTTACTTTCCTGTGACTAAATATATAGTCATTATAGAATTTATAATCATTCATATAGATGACTCCAAATTTTGGATGTATGTATCTCACTGTTTATTGGAGTTCTTTTCTAAGGTGTACAACATACTTTTAAAATTTAATCTGCCTAGATAGGTTCCTATTCCTAGGTTTCCTCTCAGTAAATGGCAACACAGTTCTCTTAGTTCCTCAAGTCACACCTTGGACATACGTCTTTTCCCTGCTCCATTCATTCAAATATCCAATCACCAAGGTCTGCTGATTCTCTCATAAAAACTCCTAAATCTTTCAAGTGTTATCCTCCTTATTGCCCACTCCATAACATAAGGCAATAATTATATCTGTCTATAGATAATACTACAATCTCTAGTCTTGTACAACTGTAATCCATTCTACACTATAGCAATTGTAATCTTTTTTTTTTTTTTGGCAAGTGTAATCTTTCTAAGGTAAACCTTGCTAAAAATGTTATAATGGCTCTCAGTGCCCGCACAAGACCTGCAAAAAGAGCAGGTCCATCACCTATCTCAAATCTTGCACCAGATCATGTCACACAGAAAAACGTTCATATTTTCCAGTGAGCCAAGTCATGTAATGCCAAGTCTTTGCATCTACCGTTCACTCTGTTTACAAATTCCCTGCAACACGTTCTCCAACAAATTTACTCTGTTTTTAACAGTCTCTTAAAAAAGTGGTGCTGGGAAAACTGAACAGCTACATAGAGAAGAACGAAATTAGGACATTCTTTAAAACCATTATACAAAAATAAACTGAAAATAGATTAAAGGAATAAATGTAAGACAGGGTATTAAAAAACTGCTAGAGGAAACGAAGGCAGAACATTCTGACATAAATCATACCAATATTCTTTTGGATCAGTCTCCTAAAACAAAGGCAATAAAAACAAAAATAAACTAACGGGACCTAATTAAATTCAAAAGCTTTTGCATAGCAAAGGAAATCATCCACAAAACGAAGACAACCTCCTGAATGGGAGAAAATATTTCCAAATAATGTGACCAATAAGGGGTTAATATCCAACATATACAAATAGTTAACACAACTCAACATCTAAAAAACAAGTCGATTCAAAAATGGACAGAATTGAATAGACATTTTTCCAAAGGGGACATTCAGGATGCCAAAAGGCCACAGGAAAAGATGCTCAACATCGCTAATCATCAAGGAAATGCAAATTAAAACCACAACGAGATACCACCTCACACCTGTCAGTATGGCTATTGACAGAAAGATAGCAAATAACAAATGTTTGCAAGAATGTGGAGAAAAGGGAACCCTCCTACACTGTTGGGAATGTAGATTGCTGCAACCACTATGGAAAAGTTTGGAGGTTCCTTAGAAAACTAAAAACAGAAATACCATATGATCCAGCAATCCCACCCTTGGGCATGTATCTGGAGAAAACCATAATGCAAAAAGATACATGCGGCCCAGTGTTCATAACAGCTCTATTTACAACAGCCAAGGTACGGAAACAACATAGATGTCCATCAGCAGAGGAATGGATAAAGAAGATATGCTATGTGTATACAATGGAATAATACTCAGCCATAAAAAGAATGAAATAATGCCATTTGCAGCAACATGGATGGACCCAGAGATTATCATACTAAGTGAAGTCAGACAGAGAAAGAAAAATACTGCAAGCCACAACTACTGGGCCCACGTGCCACTACTACTGAGCCCACGTGCCACAACTACTGAAGCTCGTGCACCCAGAGCGCATGCTCCACAACAAGAGAATCCACCACAATGAAAATCCCGTGCACCACAACGAAGAGTAGCCCCTGCTCACCGCAACTAGAGAAAGCCTGCGTGCAGCAACGAAGACCCAATGCAGCCAAAGATAAAAGAAAAAAAAAAAAAGAAAAAAAAAATTATACAGATAATCTGCAACGGATTTCAAAGGTAAGTATGGAATAACTGCTTCTACTTTAGAAGAGGTTAGTTCTCAACACTGCAATAAATGCTTTCATCATTTATTATGTAAATACAAAGCAACACATTAAAAAGAATATGAAAAGTCTTACCTAAATTGGCATACATTACAAACAGATTGAAATACTGCTGTAAATGACGGCCATGTTCCGAAACTTCCCTTCTCAGGAGATTTAATACTGCTCTTAGTAAGTGATCGCTCAAGCTTAAGTTATCACATGCCTGTGAACCATAATTTATTATTTTATCAGCAACAAGATATAGAAAAGTATACTTCTATTTGCATTAAAAGGGTATGTTTACACAGAGGTTATTAGGCAGAAGTATCAGGTAGGAAATTATTAAATACATTTGCTTTTTGGGAAATGAAATATACAGCTTGGGTAGATTTCATTGCAGATGTTTTATACTGTTTTTGAGTGTCAGATAATAATAATAAAATAAAAACCACTTGGAGTTTTATGCTAAAAATGCTACTCAACAAAAGATTTAAATTTAGCCATTATAAAATTAAACCTTAACTGAACATACAGAATCTGAAGACTCAGTACACAGCTGCAAGTAACTGAATAGAAATAATTTTCATTTTAAAGTGCCCAATAATCAAACATTACTGTGAAGCAATTTTAACTAGATGTGTGTAACCATTTCATATATGTCAAACAAATGCATATGTTTACTGATTTCACCTGGTAGAAAATAGAATTTACATTTAAGTTTTCATAATTAAAGAAAAGCTTTTGATTACCTGACTAGAAGGTCCTGGAGATGTGAAAGATGAAGGACAAGGCCCATCTTGCAAAGAAAAATGTGCAATAAATACTATAAGTTTTGCAAATGCACCCCTCACTTCTGCACTAGGGCACTCAAGAAGGTATTCAGAGAAACGATTTGAAACATTGAAAAGGACATTATGAGCAAACCAAAAACGTACGTTCTTGCTGTGACGGAGTAGAATGCACAATACATCATACCTAAAACAGAAAAATATATGATTTTTCATATATTTTCATTTTAGGTGCTTCCATTTTAACTACTACAGTGAACCAACAGGTTTCTGTGAACCAAATAAAGAGGAAAGAGCTCTACAATTAATGTTCTTAGTTGTTGCTGTTGTTTTTTTTTTGGCTGAGCTGCATGGCTTGTGGGGTCTTAGTTCCCTGACCAGGGCTTGAATCCGGGCCCTTGGCAATAAAAGCGGGAGTCCTAACCACTGGGCCAAGGGGGAATTCCCGATTATAGTTGGTTTCAATACAAACTTCAGCCCTGTGACCTGATCTAGTCCCATAGTCACAAAATGAATTAAATGAGACCTGTATATTTAGGTGGATACAAATCTATTAGTAAACTCTTTCTGATCCAGTGATAACTCCTTAACATCTTCTAATCTGAGAGATGCTAAGAACAGTTGTTAGGTTAAGGTATTAAAATGTCTTCCATACTTTTACAATTATAAACTTAAGACTATAATCATTTAAAAATCCTCTACCTTTTTAAATGTAAGCAGATTCCATGTAGTAAAGATATAGAATATAAATAACAGAAACAGGAGCCAAACATTGAATAATAAAAGGCACATTAAAATTAAGCATTTTAAATACCATTTCTCTCAACATTACTACCAAGATTTTTATCCTATATTTAAAATTTGAAGTAAGATTCCCACAGTTAGGGGTAAATAAAGCAACATAATAATGAACCATACCGACTCTAAGTACAAAGTAAATAAAATTCAAAGCCATATACCAATCACTGGCAGGGCCACGAACTATTTTCTTGGTGTGAAATCCAGTGGTAAAGAGGAATCTAGCTGCAAGCTGAATACTAATCATAGTGATTTCTTCTGCTTCAGGCAACAAGTGATCTTGTCCTTAAATAAAAAGCACATGAACAGTCAAACACACTTTTGTTTAAATGTGTGTAAATAAATGCTCCATGTTTAAAAAAAACTTTTAGTCAAAAAGTAAACTTCAGCACTTACCTTAGCACTTAACCAATCCATGTTTCAAACTAATGCTTAGTGAAAACTCCCATAAGTTAACAGCTCTTCTATGTTTCTAGATACTGACTATTCAAAGGTATGGGTATATTAAATACATGACTTTAAAATAACTGGCAATGAATATGCTGACACATTTAAAACAAAATGAGTCTAAATAATTTTATGAAAAAAAAGAAGGTAAAAGAATGCTGAAGTAAAGTACTAAATACATATTGATACTTGATAAACTTCTAAGTTAAATTCCAGAATCTTACCTGGAGCAGGGCTTAAGTAAACTCCATTACACGTAAGCAGTTTTTTCACAAATTGAAAATATTCTAAACTGTACTGCATTCGGTTGTGCATGAACTGCACATTTTGTTTCCACACACTTCTCTCAATGGCTGGTGACATCTGATAGGGTTTTGTGATAGTTAGTTCTGATATATATCTTATCATTTCATCATCTTGGTCTATTGTGTCCATTCGTTCATAAAGGAGTATATAAGCATTCCACCACCTTTTTTGCCTCCTGTATGACATGCGCTTCATCATATGATCAAATACTTCTCCCATGTACTCTCCACCAAAACACTGATTTTTCATTTCTTCATCATCATCCATTTTACACTCTGTTACATCTCCATCATCAAATTTATACCAGCGATTTCTCTCACCATCTTTACCATTCCTCTGAATGATGTAGGAATAATAATGTCCACCACTTGCTTGACCACTGTGTACAAGCACCCCCACAAGTCTGTATTTTGTGCTACCTGCTGTCTCACATTCAGATTGCTCATTCTGTTGTAACAACTGCATCTCTGGGTTTACATCATCTCCCTCCAGCTTTTCAACACCTGATACTGTGTAAGGTTCCATGTCCAGCTCTCGTGGAAATTCAAAATAATCATTGAATTTAATTGCACATTCTCTTTCCCAGTCATAGTCAAATCGTTTCAATTGAATAGCAAGAACAGGAGGCAATTTTTTAATTAGCAACCTCTTTACTGTATCAACCTACAATAAATGGTAAATATTAAGTGAATGTTCTTCTATAAGACAAATAAAACAGAAGAATTTTAATAATACAATTTAAAACTTTATGATCATCTAACTGTATTTACAAACAGATAAATGATAACATAATCAAGATCATTCATCACTACTTTTTCAAAATACTTATAACCAAGCCTAAAAATATGTAATCACTCATCTGTTGCAAACTATAAAAATCAGTGATATAAAAACAAATAACTGGGCTTCCCTGGTGGTGCAGTGGTTGGGAGTCCACCTGCCGATGCAGGGGACGCGGGTTCATGCCCCGGTCCGGGGGGATCCCACATGCCGCAGAGCGGCTGGGCCCGTGAGCCGTGGCTGATGAGAGGCCACAGAGGTAAGAGGCCCACATACCGCAAAACAAACAAACAAACAAAAAAACCTAATAACTACCTGGCTCCACACTCCCACTGCTAACTGATGTTACTTTTCTGACCTTTAGTTTTATGTTAATGAATAAAATCTGCTGTAAGCAAACTGAAGAAATACTGTAAGCAATAATATGCTAATATATATAGCACTTAGTGACAGCTAACATGCTAAATGCTGCATTTAATCCATACTACCTTCTGAAAAAGTGCTATCAAGGTTTCTTCTTTAAAATGCATGGATTAAGAGTGGCAAGTTGTATAAGAAGAAACTGCCCTAGCAGAAACTGTGTCAGAGCTGTAGGTATGGCTTTAGATGACACAATCTAAATGGTGTTTAAAATCAAAGCAGTTCAGGTAATAACTTGGAGATGAGAGGGTATGGTGGGCCCAGAAAAATATTTACTACTTATCATATATTATGTATTTTCAAAGACATGTTATAGTTCCATCTCACAAAACTGCTTAAGTGGCCACAGATAAATTAGTTGGGGGGATCTAAAAATTAGATCTGATCTTTAAAACTGCAAGTAGTTCTGAAAATCTGCTGTAACCAAATAAAATAGGCACACAGTTGTTCTAAAGTTTAAGAATAAGCTAGAGTATGAAAGGGAAAAATATTTCTGTTAGCAACTCTTCAGGTTTGAAGAATTCAATGGCAATGTGTTTCAGGGCAAAAATGGAAAGTTACTGTGCAACTTTTAAACTACAAGAAAAAGTGATGTTAAGTTATTGTGACTTCTAAAATTAACCACCCAATTAAAAGGACTTTTCCTAATTTATTATTATTAGTTTCTTTCAATATTGTTTCCTTGACAAATCTTTTAATCAGTTATCATCTTGACTGCCACTGTAGCAAAGCAGAGGTAAAATTTGAGATTGAAAACAATTTTGATGTCTTCCAGCTATGTTAAATGCAATCATATTTACTAAAAAACAAACAATACATACCTTTTTATCACATTTTTCACAACGATACGCATTTGCACCTTCCAATAAATCTCCTTTGATATACTGTTCCAAAGAATCAAGAAGGTTTTGGTGATTTCTAATATCTACATTCAGAGTTGTAAAAGATTCTTCACACTCGTATCTAAAGACATTATTTAAGAAACATTAAAAGGATTTATTCCTCAGGTTTCTAAACACTGTCGTAAGTTGTGAACTTGACAAAAAACACATTTGCAGTATTTACTGTACCATGGCAAATGCATTAGTCACAGTGTTATTTGTAAGTAACAGTTGTCTTTCCCTGGTCATTTACTTTGTACTGGGCAATGTATCAGAGTCTTTAAACACAGTATTGCTTACCTTCACCTTCAGAAAAAAACCTGCTAGAGATATGTTATCTGTTCCTCTTTTACAGATACAGAAACTGGAGTGGGGGTGGGGGTGATTGTGAAAGAGGTGACAAACAGATTAATATGGGCCAGTTTACTACACAGAGTGTGATTTGAAGCCAAGCTTGTCTGGCCTCACTGCTTAAGTTCTTTACATTCTTTCACACAGCTACCTTTGTTATTTAAGTAGTAGTAATTCATGGCAAGGTAAAGGTAAACATTCATCAAGTTTAGAAAAAAGGCTATTTATGAACTGAATTTTTAAATGTTCCTCCACTTGTGTAATACAGAATAGCAACTAATATTTTGGCACTTAGATGACAAGTTCTAGCCTAATGTACAAGTTCAACTATCCAACATACTTGTATGTCTCTAGTATTCGGTTCTACAGAGTCATAAAAAAATTTGTAAAAAGAGTTAAGTGATGTGGGATGGAGTGAGCAACCCACATTGTGATGATTTTCTGCAAAAGGGGCTTTCAGGAATTTCTGATGACACACTAATAAACTCAAAAACGTTTCAACCATTAAATCTACTGATCCAACCAATATATCAAGAGTACCTGGGAATCCCCTGGCAGTCCAGTGGTTAGGAATCCGTGTTTTCGCTGCCGCAGACCCGGGTTCAATCCTGGTCAGGGAATTAAGATCCCACAAGCCCCATGGCATGGTCAAAAAAAAGAGTGCCCGCCATGTGTAGAGCATAGGGGATATTATGTTTTAGACAGTCCTTCATATTTAGAAACTTGTAAGTCAGAAAGACAAAACACAAAAGTATTTATGAATGGCTTATTACACGTTTCTACTGTGATAAAAACCTGTCCACAGAGGAGAAAAAGGTCTTAGGAGATAAACTGAGATTAACAGTTTCTTTTGCAATTTGGGACACCCTAAAAAAACAATGTTCTATAATACTAGAAAGACTTGAGACTCTTACATACTCCTAAAATGTCTAGTAAGACTAATTTTGTTGGAATGTGTACTTCATTTGCACAGGACACTTCCATTTGGCAGAGCAAAAGAATTCACAAGTAACTCTGACTAAAAAAACTGAGGACTGATAAGAACACATGACGAAGAGTTGGATTTTTATTGTTCACCTATGTAAAATATCTTTCATAAGAATACAAAGTTGGCCAAGCTAGGTGAATAAATGACTCCCCCATCTTCCAAATTAATGGTGCTATAACATGGTAAGTTTCTCATTTATGTGAGATTACCTTTCCCCAACTCATTTCCCTAATTTCAAAAAAATCTGCTTTATCCACTACACCAAACTAATGTTTACAGGATAACACAGTGGCTTTTATTTTAATTTAATTAAATTAATTAACTTTTGGCTGCACTGGGTCTTTGTTGCTGCACATGGGCTCTCTCTAGTTGCAGCGAGTGGAGGCTACTCTTCATTGTGGTGCGTGGGCACCTCATTGAGGTAGCTTCTTTTGTTGTGGAGCATGGGCTCTAGGCGCTTGGGCTTCAATAGCTGTGGCACGCAGGCTCTAGAGCAGGCTCAGCGGTTGTGGCACATGGGTTTAGTTTTTCCATGGCATGTGGGATCTTCCCAGACCAGGAATCGAACCTGTGTCCCCTGCAATGGCTGTTGGATTCTTAACCACTGTGCTACCAGGGAAGTCCCTAGAGTAGCTTTTAGAAAATACTATCTTATTTTGATTATTTGGGTGAGAAAGAATTTCCTTTCTGTGTTATGTGAATGTGTAACAAGAAGTCCCACACAAAAGGCATGATATGAGTGTCCATCGTTAAACCTTCTGAACTATTAATACTAATAACCAAGAACTCTTTAATTATTTTCATTAGGAACCCATAATAAATCAATCTCTTCTAATTTGCTCCAAAACACAGAAAAATGTCTTGTCAACTCTTGGAAATGATGTGATGTGCAAACATACCTAACATATCTCATGAATGGTAATCGATGGTAATTTTAAATTTCTACAGAAAATTCCAGACCTACCGGTTATCTTCTAAAGTTACTGTTTGTTTGCTTGTTTATTTATATATATTTTAAAAAGGTGTTGGGTAACTAACTGAACTCCAAACACCCAGGGAAGTGTGCTATAGATAACTAACATTTAATTAGTGCTTACTATATGCCAGGTTTCATTCACGAGGATTTTTTTTTTTCTTTGCCGCTCTGCCCAGCTTGCAGCATCTTAGCTCTCCAACCAGGGATCAAACCTGTGCCCTCTGCATTGGAAGTGCCGAGTCTTAACCACTGAACTACCGGAGAATTCCCTAAAGTTACTGTATTGTAGACATTTCAATGATTACTTTCATTATAACAGCCAAGTAAATATCTTTATAATAACTGTAGATTTATGAAAAAAATTCCATTTTATTTCCTCGGATATGAAAAAAATATAAGAATGTAAGAGAAAAATAATGAGATACTGAGTGTAACAAGAACTAAATGCTACTGAAAAAAAAACAACCCACAGAACAGTGGGGTATAGCATAAGAATGTAATATTTGGTACTCTCTGCTTTCATACATATGTATTGGTAAAAATTTTATTTATACTATTAAAAAAAGAAAGACCCATATAAATTACATATTAAAAATGTCAATTAGCATTTACCTATGTGGGCAGCCTTGGCAAATCTTCTGATCAGCAAAGGAACCTCCCAGAACTTGACTTAGCACAGCTGGATGTCCTAAAGCTTTTAAAGCTTCATCTAAACTATCCACCAAAGAATTAAAAAACTCTAAGGCATCGTGTTGTTCACGAAGATTAACAGGTTCACCCCAAAGCCTAAGAGAAAAAAACAGAACAAATTGTAGTCTCCATCCCCAGAATATCTGTATTTTATTTTTCTAAACAACAAAAATGACAATGACATTAGAAATGTAAGTTGAGGCTTTATCCATTTACACAGGAAGCAGAGGTAAACCAATGCATGTTATGTATTGGGTGGCTATAGTAATGGAAGTGAAGCTCATAGTAAAATTGGTACTACAGTGCCAGGTACTCAGAATGGTGCTTCCTTTATGAAGCAGTATAGTCGTGTATTTTGAATTCAAGTAAAGAGAGCATTAACATGAGAAGGAAAACAGTCTTATATAGATGTTGTAACGACTACTTTGTTATTTAATTCTGCTTAAATTTGGGGGGCTATATTGCAAAGTTCACAACCATTTTTTCCTAACTAAAGTGATTTTTCCAAATGAAAATAGAAACATTTGCTCTGTTCTAGAGTGAATGTATTTTCTGTAATCTGAATGGACTTAAAACTTAAGCCAACCAAGCCTTTCAATTGTGTACACAAGATGAGAACCACTGCTGTAAAAGCCAAGTCATGCTAGGAGATCTAAAACAACATCTAATCTAATATTTACAGAATAATATACCTAAGAGAATAGAAATACATTCATTTTTAGCAAAAGACAAGTCAAAATTTTAAACCTGCTAAGGAGGTTTATTTTCTTTTGTGTGTGCTTTTACAATTTAAAAAATTGGCTACTGATTTAAAAAAATTAATTTTAAATTTACATAGAGTAACATTCAATCTTTTTGGAGCACACTATGTGATCTTTACAAATCACAGGCAGTTGTGTAACCACCACCACTATCAAGATACTAAAGTTAAATTAGATCATTGATGATATTTTTTTCACCTTCAGAGTAATGTTGATCCCCGAGATGATGTATTTGGATACCCTCATCAGTTTGAAGACAAAACAGCATTAAGTAAAACAGAAGATAGGAAAGAGTACAATATTGGTGTTTTGAGACACCTTCAGGTGTCAATTCCCCCACCAAATTTTGCAATGCTACTACGTCAGTAGTCAAACCCTTCTGGATCCCTATTTCCTTGCAACCAACTTTTTAAAGCTTCACAGTAACCCAATCAAAGTACTCTTTTTTGAAGTTATATGAATTTGTTCTCTTAACTTTTTTTTGTTCTTTTTTTGCCGTACTCGGGCCTCTCACTGTTGTGGCCTCTCCCGTTGCGGAGCACAGGCTCCAGACACGCAGGCTCAGCGACCATGGCTCACGGGCCCAGCCGCTCTGTGGCATGTGGGAACTTCCCGGACCGGGGCACGAACCCGTGTCCCCTGCATCGGCAGGCGGACTCTCAACCACTGCGCCACCAGGGAAGCCCCTCTTTTAACTTTCTTTGTATTAGTGATTATAGTTTACTTTTTCCTACCATTTTATATTTTTTAAAAATTAATTTTGAGATAATTGGAGAAATCACCTATTTTATTGCTTTACACTCACATCAGCAATAGGTGACCCATATTCTTTGCATCCTGGTCAGCACTGAATGATCTCATCCTTTAACCTTTTTTTTTTTTAAAATAAATTTATTTATTTATTTATAGCTGTGTTGGGTCTTTGTTGTTGCTTGTGGGCTTTCTCTAGTTGTGGCGAGCAGGGGCCACTCTTCATTGCAGTGTGTGGGCCTCCCAGTGCAGTGGCCTCTCCTGTTGAGGAGCACGGGCTCTAAGTGCATAGGCTTCAGTTTGTGGCACGTGGACTCAGTAGTTTAGGCTTGTGGGCTCCGTGGCACGTGGGATCTTCCCGGACCAGGGCTCGAACCCATGTCCCCTGCATGGGCAGGCAGATTCTTAACCACTGCACCACCAGGGAAGTCCAACCTTTTTGTTTTTTGGTCGTACCACTATGATTTTAGTGTCAGCCCAAGAAACCACTGCCAAATCCAGTGTCATGAAGCTTTTCCCCCCACTTTTTCTTTTAAAAGTCTTACAGCTTATCTCTTATGTTTAGGTATTTGGTCCATTTAGTAAAGGTGTAATGATGAAAGACTCAAACCTACCCTCCAAGATCAGGAATAAGGGTAAGGATGCCAGTTTTCTTCACTTTTATCAATACAGCACTACAAATTCTAGTCAGACCAAACTAGGCAAGAGTAAGAAATAAAGGCATCCAAATGGAAAATCCTCAAGAGTCAACCAAAATCTGCTAGAATTTGGCAAATTCAGTGAAGTTGAGAGATTTAAAAATCAACACCTAAAAATCAGTATGGAAGGTTATTATTAATGCATACAGAATTTCAACTTAGGAAGATGAAAAAAGTTCTTAAGATGGATGGCGGTACACACAGTATGAATGTACATACCTAGTGCCACTGAACTATAAACCTGAAAACATTTAAAATGGTACATTTTTGTTTCATACATTCTACCACAATGTATGACACTGTAATGTAAAACAATTAGTAAACTGGAGTAAAAAGAAAAACAATTAGTAAACTGGAGTAAAAAGAAAAAATAGGTAAAAACAATTTCATCAAAATTTAAAGTGAAAAGACAAGATGGGAAAAAAATATTTGTAAATCATTTATAATAAAAACCTAGTATGTATAGAAAGAACTGTTATAAAACGACAAAAAGACAATGTGTACTTGAATACACATGTTCCTCAACAAAATACACAAATTGTCCATGTCCAATAGACATATGACAGGATGCTCAACATTACTAGTCATTAGGGAAATACAAATTAAAACCACAATGATAAACCACTTCATACCCACTTGAAAGGCTATAATTAAAAATAACAAAACAAAAACAAAAAAACAACATACACCAAAAAACCAAAACCTAAACAACACAAAACCCCCACATATATTAGCATGCATGTTGAAAACCTGTAACCCTCATACTCTGCTGGTGGGAAAGTAAAATGGTATAAGGGATGTAGAAGAGTGCAGTGATTCCTCAAAAGGTTAAACACATAACTGCCATATGATCCAACAACTACACTGCTAGATATATATTAAAAGAAATTTAAAAAATGAAGTCCACACAAAAACTTATACAGTATGACTGCTCATGGAAGTTCTGTACTATTCACAATAGCTAAAAGATGGAGACCATCCAAAGATCCATCAATTGATGAGTGCATCACCAAAAATATGGAGTATTCATAAACAATGGATTATCAATCAGCCATGAAACGAAGTTCTGATACATACTAGAATATGGATGCACCTTAAATATATGCTTAAAGAAACTATACCCCATATACCATACTGTGTGATTGAATTTATTTAAAATACTAAAAACAGGCAAATTAGTACACAGAATGCTATTTTTTTTTTTTTGGTTGCAAGAAGGGGAGACAGGGAATGACTCTTTAATAGGCATGGGAGCTTCTTTCTGGATGATGAGAATATTCTGGAAGAAGATAGTGGGATGATGGTACTAGTGATCATACAAACATTCTGAATGTAATATGTGTCACTGAACTGTATACTTTTAAATGGTTACAATGGTGAATTTTATATTATATAAACTTTGCCAAAAAGAAAAAACACATTAAGAGCACACTTTGTGTCTCTTAATGATTATAGGTAGTACAAAAGTGCTGTGAGCTTTCCACCATCGTATGGAGGGAGTGAGTGTGAAGACAAAAATCATAAACATATCATATTTAAGTAGACATTATGATTTAGAACATTTAAATACAAACATTGTAATTTTGTATTATGAGGAAAACTATACACACCTACATATCTAGCTATATCTATAGGTAGAAATATGTAGATACAGATACATACATGTATGTTATACAGTTTTGCTATCTAATTATAATTATATATACATGCACACATACAAATAATTGAGTGAAAGATGTTAAGATAAAAGCTCATAGTATAGTAATCTGGAAGAACACAAATGCTGACTAGAATACAAAAGAAAATCTTGAGTCAGGATAAAGGTATGAAAAAAAATTGGTACAGTAACAGGTAGAGAAAAGAGAGAGGTATTTGCTAAGTGACAGAACTGAAAGAAGAAAGGTACATATCTGGTAGGAAATGTTATAAACGCAAATCACTCTTATGACCGAGGTTGAGAGTTTAATTTGTAGAATACATAAAGTTATAATGAAAGATAATGGGGGTTACCATACTATAAATTTGTGAGTTTCAAAAGAAATCTAAGTGATATCCTAATATATATTAAAAGGGTACTACCCTGACTGAAACAGAGGTGACCCAGAAGTCAGATGATCCCTTTGCTTACCCACCTCAAGTTTACTTAGGAGTTACTCTGCTGACGTAATTCTAAACTCCTATAAAAGACTGGAGCCTTGTTCTAGACAATAGAGCTGTGTAGTTACAGCTGTAGTGGGCATGACAAAAAATAGGTCTCGATACAATTTGTGAGAAAAAAAGAAATAACATCAAAATGTAATTGAACTTTTAAAATATAAAAATAGAACAAACTTTATTGGTCACTTGAGTAGGATGCTAAGAAGCTGTATGATTACTTTATAAACATAAAAGGAAAAACAAAATAGTATCTATCCTAGTTTTCATGTAGATATGTATGTTAAGGTTAGTTATCTAACTCATGAGGGACACTTCTATTTATGATGACTAAGTGGCTCTTTCATATCACAAACAGAAATACACACATTTTATATCTTCCCGGAGGAAATTAAATCACCATCTATTAAACAGTATTACCCACTGCAAATGGGGAATAACATACTTGAATCTGCTCAAGCCTCTTAATCATGGTTAAGTATATAGCCCATGAGTTGAGTCTAGTCCATTGCCTACATCGCATCCCAGAGCTAAGAACGGTTTTATATATACTAAATAACTGAAAAAAAAAGTCAAAATAGTATTTCATGACAAGTGAAAACAATATGAATTTCAAATTGCAGTGTCCATAAACAGAGCTTTATTGTAACAGAGCCACACCTTATTCATTTATGTATTTGTTTATGGTTGCTTTCTTGTTGTAACAGTAGAGTTGAGTAGGTGTGACAGACCATATGACCTGCAAACCTAGAAAATACAGGGATGGAGACAAAGAAAATACTGAAACACAACACCAGAACGCAATTAGGAAAATCCAGACTGTGGGACATTTTCCAGGGCAAAGTACCTAGCTTCTTTATTGGCAACTGCAGACAAGCAAACAAAAATGCAAACAAAATAACCCCCACCCTGACTCAGTATACTGAGATTTTTATAAAACTGAAATCATCATTCACCCATAATTTACCTGAACTGTTTCCAAAATCCTCTGGGCACATAGTATTGCAGGCGGGAAGCAGCTAAATGACCAAAGATGACCTGAAGGTGTCTCAAAACACCAATATTGTACTCTTTCCTATCTTCTGTTTTACTTAATGCTGTTTTGTCTTCAAACTGATGAGGGTATCCAAATACATCATCTCGGGGATCAACATTACTCTGAAGGTGAAAAAAATATCATCAATGATCTAATTTAACTTTAAAGGTATAGTGAAATAAGTTGAGACAAATGCAAATAAATGAAAAATGGTTTGTATTATTTTATACTCCAAGTATCTAAAGCACTTAACATTCATTTTGTAATATTAGTGCTTACCCTCACAAATTCTCAGGAGGGTTACAATTGAAAAAAGCATTAAAAACCATAATATTTTTTGGAGACAGTGTAAGAGACAAAGGTTTAGTTGAGTAGACTAGACTGGAGACAAGTGAGTGCTTTATACAAAAAACTCTGGGGAAATAAGCTACTTAGCCTTTCTAGGATTCAGTATTTTCTTGTGAGATAACGCATTCTTCACAGATTATATGAGGTAAATTATGTGACATGATGTGAATTATTAATACTCAGTAAGTACAGAAATTGAGAGTACCTTTGAACCATAGAGAGAGCTCTAAAAGCCTTAATCACTCTACAAAGAAGAATTTAGTTGTTTTACAGAAAACTGAGTATCTTTTTATATTCTTTGCTCTGCATCTGAGGCTTATGGTAGGAAAGTAAATACCCAGTTCCTGCCCTTGAAAAACTCACAGTGCAGGAAAAGAAACTAGTAAACAGGCAGATAACCACACTATCGTGGTGAGACAACATGAAGCACATGGATCAAGCAGTAAAGGCAGATGCATAATTTGAAATTCTAGTCTTTTTTTCTGCCTTACTTTCTTTCTTAGGGTATGACTAGTTATGTATATTTTTTTAAAGACTGATTATTTATTTATGCCCGTGTCAGATCTTTTGTTGTGGCACGCGGGCTCTTTGTTGTGGTGCTTGGGCTTCTCTCTAGTTGTGACATATGTGTTTTCTCTTCTCTAGTTGTGGTGCGCAGCCTCCAGGGCACGTGGGCTTAGGTACCCTGCGGCATGTGGGATCTTAGTTCCCTGACCAGGGATCAAACCTGAGTCCCGTGCATTGCAAGGCGGATTCTTTTACCACTGGACCACCTGGGAAGTCCCTCACGTTCATGTTTAACTTGGCATCCTAGTAGTAACATGGGCTACAGAACTAGGTATTTAAAATTCCAATTTTCTTTCAAACAGTGGTTGTTAATCAAGTATTGGTGTATGTACCCCATATGGTGATTCTAAGAAAAGTAAACCTACCCAGACCCTGGGTGGTGTGATTAATCAGATCTGAGAAGAGTAAAGTTAGGTTTATGTTTCAGAATATCTCTAAGTGATGGATCACTACTCTAGAGCCAATCTAGTCTTGGAGAGAGAAGGAAAGAAACATAGGAATGAGAGGAAAAGCATTCACATTTGTAATATTCTGTCTTTTCAATTAATTCCTAGAAACTTATGTGAATGAAAAAGTGAAAGATTTTTTTAAAAAAAAGTTTCTGTATAAACATAACCAAAAGTCCTCTGTATTTATGTACGTAAGAGTTACATTTTAATTACATGTACTCTGACCTGCCACTGAAACCCAGCTTTTCTGTTACTTTGTTCTGCACTGGATACTTTTTTTTTTTTTTTTTTTTTTTGCTGCACACGGGCCTCTCACTGTTGTGGCCTCTCCTGTTGCGGAGCACAGGCTCCAGACGCGCAGGCTCAGCAGCCATGGCTCATGGGCTTAGCCGCTCTGCGGCATGTGGGATCTTCCCGGACCGGGGCACGAACCTGTGTCCCCTGCATCGGCAGGTGGACTCTCAACCACTGCGCCACCAGGGAAGCCCTGTACTGGTTACTCTTGATAGGGAGCCTGATTATCTACTCTTGTTACCTAATACTATTAATAGCACTATGTAGCATTAAACTAGCAGACAAATTTTGTTTCCTTACCAGAAGAAAACATTATCTGAGAAAAATATTTAAAGTATCCCAAGAATAAGCACAGATTATAAAAATGGTAAATAATACAAGATGTGGAATCAATTAAATGGAATCATTACTTTGAAAAGTTAAAGGAAGAAAACATAATTTCATTATTTTAAATGAAGATATTTATCACTTTATAAACACCAAATTATACTTACCATGTCCCACAAGACATGACTACATTAACTGCTGCTTTTAAAAAACAAACAGAAAATGTGTGACAAAGATTATCAACTTGCAGTTTAAAGTCCATTATATAATGAGTACTATAACGTGCCAGGGACAGTAGCTCAGAGATTTTTGTTCTATCATCAAATGTACTTCAAAAAAATCCTATGATAAGTACAGTATTCTAAGACAGAAAAACAGTATCTGTTATGAATATCTTGCAACACACACAAAAAGAATTTATACTTAAAACTTACCTCACTGTCCTGCTTCTCATCACTGAACATATCATCATCGGTATCACTACCTGGTTCTTCGATTGCAAGAATACTGTTCCTGATGGAAGGAATCATGTATAGCTGCTGGATCACAGAATTCATGTAACAAGTAGCACCAGCATTTTTAAGTCCCACAAATCCTTTTGGTGGGCGGGGCCCAACAGGTGGTAGATATTCCCACTCAGTAAGTGCTTCACAAGCTAAGAGAAGAAAAAAAGATCCTCATAACATGAAAATAATGATTCTGTCCACTGGCAGCTCTGTTCTACTGACAAACTAAAATCAGCACATTGAAAGAGAGTACACCAAGAGAGTACATTATTTTAATAATATACGCCACTATACAGATCTTTAATATAGAAGTACTGAGTTGTTTTTATGATAGTCTTCTTAGAGAGACATATAAGATGGTATTATAAATTTCTTGGGATAACCATTGTCTTTGCTTTAAGTAATTTCAATACACTGTGATCAAAACTTTAAATAAAAACATTACAATTTCACACCCACCAGAATAATTTTAAAAGTTAAAAAAATAGGGCTTCCCTGGTGGCACAGTGGTTGAGAGTCCGCCTGCTGATGCAGGGGACACGGGTTTGTGTCCCGGTCCGGGAAGATCCTACATGCCGCGAAGCGGCTGGGCCCGTGAGCCATGGTCGCTGGGCCTGCGCGTCCGGAGCCTGTGCTCCACAACGGGAAGGGCCACAACAGTGAGAGGCCCGTGTACCGCAAAAAAAATAATAATAAAATAATAAAAACAGACAATAAAAAGCATTGGGATTCTCCAACATGTTGGTGGGGTATGTAAAATGAAGATGAGACATGCAACATGCAAAAAAGTTTGGCAGCTCTCCATGCAGTTACCATATGATTCAGCAATTTTACTCCAATATATCTATTCAAAAGAAATGAAAAAATGTATCTACATGAAACATGCACATGGATGTTCATAGCAGCGTTCTTCACAATAGTAAAAAAGGTGGATTTAAAAAAAAAAACCCACATGTTCATCAGCTGATAAATTAAACTTAGTATATATCTACACAATGTACTATTACTCAGCAACAAAAAGGAACAAGAATACAATTCTGACATATACTACGACATGGATGAACACTGAAAACATTATGCTAAGTGAAAGAAGGGAGTCATGAACGACTACATATTTTATGACTCTGCTTATATGGAATATCCAGAATAAGCTAATTTATAGGGGAAGAAAACTAGTACTGCGTAAGGCTGAGGTGGAAGGAACAGGTAGCGGAAGAAGATTAGAGTGATTGGTAAAGGGCACAAAAATTCTTTTGGGGATAATGAAAATGTTCCGAAATCAGATTAAGTGATGGTTGCAAAACTCCAGAAGTAGATTAAAAACCACTGAAGTTGTATGCTTACATACAAAAAAGTGAACTTTATTGTAGGTAAATTATATCTCAATAAAGTCATTCAAAACAACAACAAAAAGCCATGTGACTTTATACATATAATTAGAAATTTTTAGTTTTAATTACCTATTTTATATATTAAATTATAAAATAATTAATGATATATTAAAGTGATTTAAGATCACTTAAGGTTCAAGCCATAGTTCCACATCACAAAAACTTTAACTTTTGCATGAATATGTTTCCTTCCTTATAACACGGTAACAGTAAAAACTACTTTGCCTATACCCAGTTTTATAATATTTTCAGGAGCCAATGAGACAGTATATTTGAAAGGTCTGTGAGAACTGTAAATCACTTTATAAGCCTTGCCACCTACCATGTAACCAAAAATAACCTAAACATTAATCACTAACTTGGAGATGGATTACATAAAGTATACTGAACTGCAAATTATACAGCCAATAACTGAATTACATAGATCTTATTATGGTGATAGATATATTACTAAATGTAAAACAAATAAAACAAAATGAAGAACCCTGTGTTCAGCATATTCCTTTTTACGTTAAAAGGAAAAAAACTAAGCAAAGAGCTATACATAGGTACAACTTGCATGTGCAGACAATCTCTGAACCAGGATTGGGTAGGGAGTTAATATGTTTAGTTATACACCTTCTTTTATATGTGAATAATATAACCATGAAATTCTTAATCTAAATAAGTTATTAAAAAAAAGTTTTCAAGAATCTCCTCTCTTTATGTAGATTCCACACTACAAATAAATAAGTTCAGTTAGAAACTCCTAAAATGTGACTGAAAACTTATTTACACTCTAAAAGACGGCGTAAGAAAGATAATTTCAGATGTTCTTAAAGGATTAGTATTGGATACTGTACATTACATTGCCATGCCTTGGTTTTCTCTTCAAATTAATTAGATTTTATGATCTTATTTTCTGTTATTTTTACTTACACTCCTCCCTTTTGAGTTTCAGTTCTTACAAGATCTAAAGACAGCTTCCTACTTCATGGGACTGATGTTGGCATTAATTAAGAAAAAAATAAAATGCACAAAAATGTTATCTTCTCACATTCTGATCTTCAAAACTACAACTTTCTTAAAAGTCAGATCAAAGTATCATTAAGGAACCTCTAAGTGAGACGCTGAAAATCTTTCCAATGCATGTCACGCATTTTAAGTTTTAAGTATAAAAGCCTGTAGCATCAAATCTGGCTTATTATCCTGGAATTTGGATCTTATTTCATATATGATGAAATAAAGCATTTTGTCAAGTTACCTGAATCATCTACAGGAAGACATTTAAATGTACATTTGGAAATTTTTCTGTATAGAGTTTCTGTGGTCATAATGGACTCAATTATGTATGATTATAAAAATCATTATACTAGTTGCTAAAAACAAACACAGGTTAAATATTTTCCTAAAGAAAAAACCCAAAATTTTAAACACAGAAATATTATTAACCAACAGAAACAGCTTTCCAAGTTAAAATACTTACTAGTTATTGCTGTGCCTATGTAATACATTTCAGTCAAACAGTCTACTATCTGTTTGAGATTCCTTACACAGCCAACAGCTAATGCTACAAGTAGTTCAAACCCAGCACTGATGGTAGCTGGAGAACTACAGACTGGGATAGCCTGCTCAGCTGGTAGTTCTCCACTTCTCATACAATGCAGGTAAACTTTGGAGGCAGGAAAGATGAAATCATCAATTAATTCCTAAAGAGTTGAAAAAAACAGATCACATATTGTTAGCAATAATATTTACTTTAGGAAAAAATGTCCCTTGGAAGGAAATCGTCTTCTACTTATTTGTTTGATACAATTAAATATCTTATTATCTCAAATACAATTTTGGATTTTCAAATAAAATAAAATTATATTTCAAAAAACTACTGACCATAATTAATAAACATACTCAATTTTCTGAATATTAAAATATTTTAAAAAGCTATTATTTAAGAAAAAATATATTCCAAATAAATCTACTCCTCTAATCAAATATGAACTGAAATTAATGCATTTTAAATAAAAATAAAAAACATCAAATGACACTCTTTTCCTTGAATTATAAGACACACTTAAAGAAATTCACTTAACAAATATATGTAAAAAATAAAGTCTTGTAAGATAGTTTTCACTTTAAAGTTTGATCAAATAAAAATTCAGATTTACTAAACAGCAAAGTCAATTAACGCTGCTTGTTAACTTTCTGAAACATTTCATCTGAACTTTCTTCCCTGAACTTTGATTAAATTAATTAAACAAACTCTTGAATAAAGGGAGGTACACATTTACTTAAAAATTACCGTAACTTTCACAGATATAAAGGTTTTTATGAGACAAACAATTAAGAAAAAAGGCCAAGATATCTTAAAGATGAAATAGTATAGAACTTAATCAGATCTGCTAAGAGACATTCAAAAGTTCATGATAACTAGTTAGTACTAAATAGGACTTACTTTAATGAGATTAGCACCTCCTTTCTCACAACCAACATGATACTTTTTCTCAGGCGTTAGAAAGGCCAGCAACTCTTTTGTTACCCCAAGGTGGCCTTCCAAGATCGGCTCTTCAACACCTGTTTCACCTGTGTTTTTAACATTATCCTGTCAAAGGAAAAATATTATAGGCCTAACTTACAGAAAAGAGGACAAAAAAGATCAGAACAAAACAGAGCTGGAGGACAGTGATGACTCAGATACAATGTTGCCAAACCTTTTCATTCAGGTAGTTTCTTATTTCTTCTATAGAACTCTATCTCATTAAATGAGAGCAATTTTGCCCTAGAGTACATGCATTGTCTCTTGAGATATTTCTGGTTTTCACAACTTAGAAGAAAGTGGAATTATTAAAACACAGTCTACTGATCAGAAGCTGGGAGTACTGCTCAACATCCTGTAAGACATAGCACAGTTCCTCAAAACAAGAATACCTGGTCCAGGGCTTCCCTGGTTGCACAGTGGTTGACAGTCTTCCTGCTGATACAGGGTACGCGGGTTCGTGCCCCGGTGTGGGAAGATCCCACGTGCCGCAGAGCAGCTGGGCCCGTGAGCCGTGGCCACTGAGCCTGCGCGTCCGGAGCCTGTGCTCCGCAGCGGGAGAGGCCATAACAGTGGGAGGCCCGCGTACCGCAAAAAAAAAAAAAAGAATACCTGGTCCAAAATATTAATGGTGCCAAGGTTGAGAAATTCTAGAAGTAGGTTTTAGGAGAATGCTCATCTGAAGGCCCAAAACTACATATTTCAGAAATGTATTCTCATACAACTCTGTATATATAAAAAGCAAATTATGAAATGTAAATACTAACCTATCGGATACTTATTTAAAAAGTTTTATAGGGCTTCCCTGGTGGCGCAGTTGTTGAGAGTCTGCCTGCCGATGCAGGGGACACGGGTTCGTGCCCCGGTCTGGGAAGATCCCACATGCCGCGGAGCGGCTGGTCCCGTGAGCCATGGCCGCTGAGCCTGCGCGTCCGGAGCCTGTGCTCCGCAACGGGAGAGGCCACAGCAGTGAGAGGCCCGCGTACCGCAAAAAAAAAAAAAAAAAAAAAAAAAGTTTTATAGAATCCTTATTAAATATGATTATACTTTGCAAAAAATTTAAAAAATACCGATTTAGAGGAAAGTGAACATCAGCATTCTAAGTCCCAACTATAAAGTAAGGCATTTATACAAATCTAGTTGTACCTTCTTTCTATGAATCATGAGTTATTAGTTCACTGATGAAAAGTATGTATTTTGTTTGTTCTATTACCTCCCAGGTTTTTTTTTTCCAGCTTAACATAAATACTCAAAACAATAAACCCGCTTTTTAATAAGAAAAATAATTTAATAGTGTAATAAATGGAATATTATAAAACTTACCCTAATTCTTTTGAGCCAATCAATTTCATTGTTGAGAAGAACTTCAGCATTGGGTACATTAATATTACTGTTGAAAGCATAATTAAGAAGGTGCTGTAAAAGAGTGAAATAGTCGCCTGAATGTTTACCTCTCTGTCGTGCTGTGCTCTGAAAAAGAATAATTGAAACAATATGAATCCACAAGTCCATGCTCAAATTCATATTAATTTTAAAAATTTATTTATTTATTTATTTTTGGCTGCGTTGGCTCTTCATTGCTGTGCATAGGCTTTCTCTAGTTGCAGTGAGCAGGGTCTACTCTTTGTTGCGGGGTGCAGACTTCTCACTGCAATGGCTTCTCTTGTTGCGGAGCATGGGCTCTGGGTGCACGAGCTTCAGTAGTTGTGGCACACGGGCTCAGTAGTTGTGGTTCACGGGCTCTAGAGCGCAGGCTCAGTAGTTGTGGCACATGGGGTTAGTTGCTCCCTGGCATGTAGGATCTTCCCGGACCAGGGCTTGAACCCATGTCCCCTGCATTGGCAGGCGGATTCTTAACCACTATGCCACCAGGGAATCCCCATATTAATTTTTTAAAAATCTCAGAGAACTGGTAAATTACCTTATACAATGTGGCAATACCTTATACAATGATATTAAAAAGAATAAGACCTTTGATTTCTATTTTTCAAAGAAGGTGGTGTATTTTTCCCTTAAGGATTTATAGAAAAACAAATAGAAACCAATCTATAAACAGTAAAGAAAATAATGGGAAAGATTCATTATTTTATTAAACATAACCTAATTTTTAAATAAAATCTAAAACCAGTTTCCTGAATTTTCCTCATTTAAGAATGAATCATACTGATAAGTTCATTAAAAAATGTCTCACCCCCAAAATGGTAAAGAGCAGAGTAATGAAGAAAAGCAGAGGCCTGTGTCCCATGCAACATCTGGTGCACATTAAAAAAAACTGCTCCTGTGCCAACTGACGAACAGTTCTGAAATAAAAACATTTTCTATTTAATGAGTTGTTCTCATGAATAAAAACAACAATAAATTATTCCAACACTGGTTTTACCTTTAACAGAGGAGATAAATTAATGGTAAAACTACAAGGTAATCCACCATTAGCAGTTAGTTAGCAACACAACAGATACATATGTAAGTTACTTTTCTTAGAGTAAAACCTCACATTATACCTAAATAAGCTGGAAATTACCGAGTTAAAATTTCTTAATAACCGATTTCTCAGGGTCTTTGCAAAGAGCAAACATAGAGGAATAAAATATGTCTATATTTGCAGGACACCTTTCAAACCTCTCTTGGAATAATATAGAAATACCCCAACAGATATGATACAAGATGCCATGCAGTAAGCTGTATACATCTTTCGTGGTTTTCCACAGAATTGTTTTCAATGAACAGTGCTTTGTGGCAAAGAACTTGTGGAAATTCAATATAGATGAAGCTAAACCCAACAGCTG
Source organism: Pseudorca crassidens (assembly GCF_039906515.1). Lineage (NCBI taxonomy): Eukaryota > Metazoa > Chordata > Mammalia > Artiodactyla > Delphinidae > Pseudorca > Pseudorca crassidens. Next base: position 9,733,481 of record NC_090318.1, read on the forward strand.
TCAGACTAGCAGCATTACCTAAGAACTTGGGAACTTCTTAGAAATATAAATTCTTGGGCCTACTCTATGCTTACTAATTCAGAAACTCGGGGAGAGAGGCCCAGCAACCTGCATTTTAATAAGCAATCCCAATGACTATGATAGAAGTTTGAGCACAACCAGAACATTATATTGTATAATATCATCTATTTGAGAAGTAGTACTAACCCAGTCTCCCCTGAATAACCTGGATCTACAAATAATGTCAACCCACTGACACCTATGCAAAACTGCTTATGCTTAAAACCACACTGCTTTGCTCAGAGAATGTGCTCTACTGTTATAGCTTTCCCTTACTATTACAAGTAATAAACTAATCTTTATTTTTTCCATTTCACTGAATAGTGATATCATTAATTTTTGACCTAAGTGAATTCTTTCAGTCTTTGTTAATGAGAGTCACTGACACCGGAACAGAGCCTAACACATGTCTGATGTTAAACGGTGACTGAGTGAGCATTTTGATGGATAAATACCGTATTTCTGTCTTCTTGCTAGGGGATAAAGCTCTGAAATAAATTTGTGGTGCAAATCTGAAGGATTTTAAGTTCTATGTATTAAGCTCCCTCTTGGCCTCACTTTAACTTTTCTACCTTTAATTTTTCAAATTCTCATTCTTTTAGTTTCATTATCTTACGGTCCACATTCATTTTCCTGTGCATGTTTTTTTTTTAACCTTGTGGAACAAGACAAAGCATAACTAAAACAAACCCAAGATGATCAATTTATAACTCACTTTCAAATATTTTTCCAAACAATGTTACTTGCCTACTAATTCTACTTAAAAATTTAAGAGCAAAAATTCAAAAATTCTGCCAACACCAACCATAATCCTTAAGAAACCACTTTCCTTCGGATTGTTTTTTTGGAAAGTCATTAGTAACTTTTGTGTCAACAATTTCATATTAGGAAAAACAAAATTAAAGAGCATAAATACTGTGGTATGTAAATGTACTTGTATGCTTTGCATTTATAGTCCAAATTAGTTACCCAAATGTCAAAAATCCAGTTCTCCTGTTCCTCTCCCTTCATTACCTTAGAAAATTGTATGAGGTTTTATTCACCAACACTGTTTCACATAAGTATTAATAAGTGATGAAGGAGGAAAAAGAGAAGAAGAAATAATAAATGGCTCTATTAAAGTATATCACATATTACTGGTTTGACCTCAGTTCACTTAGATTTGCCTAAACATAATAAGCCCACAGTATTTCTGAGGCTTTAAGAGTCCTTCTGACTTATAAAAAACAAAGATGGGCATTAAAAACCTCCAAAATATTATCTAAAAAGTTCCACACATATGGTGGCTTTCTTCACAATTTTCTGCAAGGATGACTGAATACTTATAACAAATTTTCAAAGGTGTTTGAGAGTGCATTGCTCAACCTCACTTTAAAAATGAGTTACTGCCCAAATTCCTGATACTTATTTAATGATAAAAGCACCCTCCTGAAAGGTTAAGTCAAACATATAACACCCGTATTCTAAACCCTACAATGACTTCCTATTTCACTTAAGTCAGGGTATAAGGAAGCAGCTCTGTGAACTGTAGATATTTAGTGGCATTCACCTCAACTACTAGAGGCCAGTAACAACTTTCCCAATCTCACCTCCAGTTATGAATCACTGACTTAAAGAATAAAATCAGAAGCCTTACAAGGACTTATAAAATCCTACATAACTAGACATACTATTTGTTATCTCTCTTACGTCATCTCTAGAAATTCCCTTTACTCAGCTCCAGTAACAATGACCTTCTTCATATTGTCTAAGAGGTTAAGAAGACTTGTGCACAGAACTTTTACATATACTGACCCTTCTATATACCTACACAATGATTCATTTAGACTTTCAGCATTTAATTAAAGGTAGCCTAGTCAGTGAAATATTTCCTGATTGTCCTACACAAAATCAAATCATACCAAATTTTACTTGGAATTGACTGAGTTGCTTAAAAACAAAACAAAACAAACAAAAAACCTCCACATCACCACCACCACTAACAAAACAAAAATCTAAGAACTGGGAAGCCAAGTTAGGGCTACTTAAATACTTTAATCAGATTTTACAAAATAGGCTAAAACAAACTTCTTAAATGAAAATGAATTCTGAAATTAGAAAACAGTACTCAAGAAATTATGCTAGAATGACCAATATGAGAAAAGAATTTTAAAAAGAATTAGTATGTGTATGTATAACTGAATCACTTTGACGTACACTAAGACAACACTGTAAATCAACTATACTCCAATAAAATTAAAGGTATTTAAAAAAAGAAAGAAAAAAATAATAGACACAAAACTGCAACATAGCCAACTCCAAGTACCTATCTCTACGGAAACATCAAAAAACAAGCAAAAGCTGACAGAATTCTGGAAAACAAAGGTTTACTTCACATAAGCACTCAGTCAAGAAAATAACAACTTGAAAGTGATAAGAAAGTTTCTGGTGTTGCCCCACCACCTACCCTGCATGCTGGAGATCTTAAAGATGGCAGCCATGTTCCCAATATAAGACCCTGATCCCCTTTTCCAGATGGAGCAAAACAAACCTTATTTGCACACTACTGTGTTCTACTCTATCCAAGGGTCCTAAAAGAACAACATTTATTTCTGTTTCCTCAGAACTCACTCATGTCAGAAAATGGCAGGTGCTAGTCAAAAATGTCCTAACATGAAAGAAAAACCCAAAGAGCCATTAGGAGCAAAGATTATAATTGAAACATAAAATAAAAATAAGGCAAAGGAGCAAAAACTAGACAGAGATTTTTAGGAGGAGGAAATTAGGATACTGAAAACCAGTAAAAAACACTGAAGAATACAAAAAAAATCACATACAGGATAGAATACATACTAAAAGTTACATAATTTCACACTAAGCTTTCACCTTCAGGCTAATATATAGTCTCAGTACAATCAGAAGTGAATGCTAAAGCAGAATTATAAAGATTTGAGCAAAATGTTACAGAAATGTGCTAACACAGATCCAATCTGCAAAACAGATTTGTTCTGTATTCAGTCACAACACTGGCAGAACCCAATCTAATCCTCCAATAATCAAGGAGGGGATGAATCTGATTTCCAGTGCTACCACATTATAATATTCAAATATATAGTTTCCAACAACAATAACAAAAATCACAAAGCATATAAAGAAACAGGAAAGTATGGCCAATTAAAAACAAAAAATTAATTGACAGACACTGTCCCTTAGGAAGCCAGAATTGTAGATGAATATTTTAAAACACTCTTAAAATACAATGCAAGAACTAAAGCACAACAGAAAAATCATGTATGAATACACTGAAAATATTTTTAAAAAAGAAATTATAGCAAGACAAGTGAAAATTCTGAGTATAAAAAATAACTAACTGAAATAAAAAACTCTACAGAGGTGTTCAACAGCAGATTTGAGCAGGCAAACAATACAGTATTGAACAAATGAAATAATCTAGTATGAGGAGCAGAAACAAAACAAAGAAAAGTGAAAAAACTAAGGGATGTGTGATACACCATTAAGTGAACCAATATAGTAACATGAAAAGTTCCAGAAGGAAACAGAGACAGAAAGAATATTTGAAGAAATAATGGCCGAACATGTCCCAAATCTGATAGGACATGGGCAATAAACTCTAAACTGGAAAACCTTCAAGAGAGCCATGCAGACATATTACAGTCAAACTGTTAAAAGCCAAAGACAAAACTGTGAAAGCGTAAAGGATGAAGCAATTTGTCACAGAGAAGTGCACTTCAATAAGATTTATAATCAATCAGGAAAGCAGGAGAATGACAGATATAAAGTGCCAAAGGAAAAAACCATCAACCAAGAAGTTCTATGTAGGGCAAATAATACTTCAAGAATGAAGAAATTTCCAGATAAGAAAAAGTTAAGGGAATTTGTTATTAGACTTGCCCTACAAGTACTGCTAAAGGGGCAGCCTACAAGCTGAAATAAAAAGGACATTAGCTAGTAATTTAAAACAACATGAGGGGGCTTCCCTGGTGGCGCAGTGGTTGAGAGTCCACCTGCCGACGCAGGGGACACGGGTTCGTGCCCCGGTTAGGGAGGATCCCACATGCCGTGGAGCGGCTAGGCCCGTGAGCCATGCCTGCTAAGCCTGTGCATCCAGAGCCTGTACTCCGCAACGGGAGAGGCCACAAAAGTGAGAGGCCCGCGTCCCCCCAAAAAATGAAAAATAAAAGATACAAACTGGGGATATCAAGCTGTATCATCTTTATAAAGTAATACCTAATACCTTCTAATAAAGTATACCTGTCACTTTAAAAAAAATATATACAAAAATACAAAAAAAACCCTGGAGGGCTTCCCTGATGGCGCAGTGGTTGAGAGTCCGCCTGCCGATGCAGGGGACACAGGTTCGTGCCCCGATCCAGGAAGATCCCACATGCCGCGGAGCGGCTGGGCCCGTGAGCCATGGCTGCTGAGCCTGCACTCCACAACGGGAGAGGCCACAACAGTGAGAGGCTCAAGTACAAAAACAAAAACAAAAAAACCCAACATGAAGAAGTAGAAAGCACTGGTAAAGCTCTCTACGGGAAAATGTGAAAGCTAGACTCACGGTACTTTTGGTATGCAGCTCCCTTATGATTTAAAAGGCAACAATCTTAAACCTATTTTAATGATTTAATTTTAATTTAGTGTTTAGAGATATAACCTGTAACAATAAAAATAAAAAGGGGAAGGACTGAAAAGCACAGAACAGTATTTGTATGTTACTGAAACTAAATTGGTATTGTTCAAATTTAAGAAATAGAAAGTAACCAATAAGAATTAAGGAGAATGAGTCAGGAATAGAAAAACAAATACACAGCCAAAACAGATGACTTTATTAGTTATTTCTACCAAATAGGTTAACAGCTATCTTTTTAAAACTTTTACAAAAAACAGAGTAAGTGGGAACACTTCTAAACTCATTTTATGAGAGTAGCACCACCCTGATACCAAAGCCAGATAAAAATACAAGAAAAAGCACAGGTCAATATCCCTGATGAACAAAGGTGAAAAATCCTCAATAATACACTATCAAACTGAATTTAACAGCACACAGGGACTTCTGGTGGCACAGTGATTATGAATTTGTCTCCCAATTTAGGGGAAATGGGTTTGATCCCTGGCCAGGAAACTAGATCCCACATGGATGCCACAACTAAGAAGCCCGCCTGCTGCAACTAAGAACTGGCGCAACCAAAATAAATAAATACAATTTAAACAAACAATAAAAACAAACAAAAAACAAAACAAACAGCACATTAAAAGGATTATACACCATGACCATGTTGGAGTTATCCCTGGGATGCAAGCATGATTCAACACAGGCAAATCAGTCAATGTGCTACATCACACTAATGAAATAAAAGAAAATGACAACGATCAACACAGTGGATACAGAAAAAGCATTTCACAAAGTTCAACAACTATTCATGATTAAAACTGTGAGGAAAAAAAAAAGGGAAGAAATTCACCTCAACACAATTAAAGCCATATGACAAGCCCTCAGTTAACATCATAACTAATGGTGAAAACCTAAAAGCTTTCCCTCTAACCCACTCTCACTGCTTCTACCAAACACAGCAATATAAATTCTCTCCAGAGCAATTACACAAGAAACAAAATGCATCCAAATTGAAAGGAAGAAGTACTACTGGCTGTTTTCAGATGGCATAATCATAAATGTAAAAAAACTCCAAAAACTCCATGAAAAAACGTATAAAGATGCAGGATACAAAAATCAATAAACAAGGACTCCCACTGCAGGGGGCATGGGTTTGACCTTGGTCTGGGATCTAAGATCTTTCAAGCTGCACGGCATGCACCCCCACACCCCAAATCAATATACAAAAAACAGCTGCATTTCTCAGGAAAAAGATATTAAGAGAACAATCCCATTAACTTCAGGAACATAAAGAATAAAGTACTTAGAATAAACTTATCCAAAGAGGTGAAAAGCCTTGCACACTGAAAATTATAAAACAGTGATGAAGGAAATTAAAGAAAGACATTCTGTGTTCATGGATTAGGAGAATTAATATTATAATTAAAATGTCCACACCATCCTAAGTAACCTACTTCAATGCAATCCCTATCAAAATAACAATGGCATTCTAACAAAAATATAAAAACAATCCTAAATTCATATGGAGCCACAGAAGACCCGAAATAGCCAAAGCAATCCTGAGTAAAACGAAGAAGGTGAAAGCGTCATACTTCTTGGTTTCAAATTATATTATAAAACTGTAGTAACTAAAAGAGTAGAGTATTTACATAAAGACAGACATACAGATCAACAGAACAGACTACACAGCCCAGAAATAAAATCATACACTTATGGTCAGGTGGTCCTTGGTAAGAGTGCCATGAATACACAATGGGGAAAGAACAGTATTTCCATAAGCAGTATAGAGGGAACTATAAATCCACATGTATCAGAATGAAAAGAATCTTTATCTTACACCATCTAAAAGAGTAATTCAAAATGAATTAGTCTTAAACCTAGAACTTGAAATCATAAAATTACTAGAAGAAAACAGAAAAAAAGGTTTTTGACATTGTTCTGGGCAACTGATTTTTTTGGATTTGACACCAAAATGAGAGGCAACAAAAGCAAAAACAGATAAATGGGACTGCAGCAAACAAAAAAGTTTCATGGCAAAGGAAACAACAGTGAAAAGGCAACCTATGAAAAAGAGAATAGGGACTGCCCTGGTAGTTCTGTGGTTACGACTCCACGCTTCCACTGAAGGGGGCTTCAGTTCAATCCCTGGTCGGAGTAACTAAGATACCACATGATGCACAGTGAGGCCAAGAAAAAAGAATATATTTGGAAACCACATATCTGATTAAGAGATTTAGACCCGAAATATAAGGAACTCATACAATTTAATACCAAAAAACCAAACACCCGAAATAAACGGGCACAGGACCTGAACAGACATTTTTCCAAAGACACACAAAGGCTAATAGGTATTTGAAAAAATAAACATTATGAATAATAATCACGGAAATAGAAATCAAAAAACACCTCACAAATGTCAGGATGGCTATTTTCAAAAAGTCAATAGATAACAAGTTTTGCCAAGAATGTGGATAAAAGAGCCCTTGAACACTGTTGGTTGTAAATTAAATTTGTGCATCTATTATCGAAAACATTATGAAGGTTCCTTAAAAAACTAAAAATAGAACTACCATATGATCCTGCAATCCCACTTCTGAATATATATCCAGTGGAATGAAATCAGTGTCTTGAAAAGATCTTAACATTCCCATGATTATTACAGTATTATTTCAAGACATGAAAGCAATCTGTCTGTTGACGGATGGCAGGATAAAGAAAATATGATAAATGTCTACAGCAGAGTATTACTGAGCCATATAAAAAGGAAATCCTGCCATTTGTGACACCATGAATGGAGGTCACCGTGCTAAGTGAAATAAGCCAGAACTAGATAGACAAATACTGTATAATCTCACCCACATCTGAAATCTTAAAAAGTCCCATTCTTATAAGCACAGATGTTTAAGACTGACCAGTGACCGGGAAGGGGGAAATGCGAATAAGTTGGTCAAACTGCAGAAAGTTTCAATTATGAAGGGTGAATAAGTTTTAAAGAAATTAATGCACAGTTTGGTAATTATCCTTAATAATAATGTATCACAATATCTGAAATTAAGAGAGTTGAACTTAAATTTTCTCACCATGCCAAACAACAAATCATACCTATGTGAGGTGAGCAATATATTATTTAGCTTGACTGTGATAATCATTTCACAATATAGAAATATACCCAAAAAAGAAATCACATTTCACATCTTAAATATATATACCTTTTGTTTGTCAAGTATACCTAAATAAAGCTGGGGAAAAATAAAAATAGGTCAATATGCAATATTTACAATTCTGTATCTACTTTCTCAAGAAGCTTAGTATTAGACATTTTCCACAGTGATAATTTTTACACTTGCAAGCCATTTGTAAATTTGGGGGAAAAAAATTCACTAGTATAGTTAAGCTCTAAATAAGAAAGCTAATAACTAATTACATGATTATACATACTTAAAAAAAACAAAAGACAGAAAGAAAAAGTTAAGGAGAAAGAATCAAAAATATGGAAAAAGCACAGAAAACAGCAACAAATATGGTACATATTAATCCAAAGACATAATAATATTAAAAGTCAAGGTCTAAATACACTAAATAAAGGATACAGATTGTAAGAGAGTGTAAAAGAAATAATACCCAACTATATATTGCTATTAAAAAAACCCATTTCAAAGACACAGTCAGATGCTGGAGAATATATTCTATGCTAACACCAATAAAAAGAAAGCTGGAGTAGCTGTAATAAAGACAGAATTATAATTTCACAGAGTAGACTACAGAGCAAGGAAAGTTATCAGGAATGAAAAAGGAGCATTAAATAATGATATATAACAATCTTTAATATTTATGCACCTAACAACAGGTTCAAACTACAGAGGTAAAAACTGATAATAATTCAAGGAGAAATAAAACTGATAATAATTCAAGGAGAAATAAATGAAACTCCTCTGCCAGTAATGTATATTTTTCTCAGGCTGACACTAACACTCAATAAGATAAACTAATTTCTGGGACAAAAAACATACTTTTAACAAATTTGAAAGAATAGAAAACATACAAAGTATGCCCTCAGATCACAACAGATTTAAACTAAAACTGAACAAGAAAGTGATGGCTGGAAAACCCAAAACAGATTAGAGATTAAACCACATAATTCTAAATAATACATGGATCAAAGAAGAAGTCTCAAAAAATTACTTCAAACAAAATGAAACTGAAAATACCATATCAAATTTATAGGGTACAGTAAAAGCAATGCTGAACAATTAGTAGCACCTGATGCACATATAGGAAAAGAAGATCTAGAATGACAAATGTAGGCATACACTTTAAAATAGAAAAATATAGCAAATTAAATTCAGGGTAAGCAGAAAAATCTTTTAAAATTTAATTTAAAAAAAAATCAACCAATAGATCTGTAATAAGGAAATTGAATCAATCATCAAAAACATTCCCGAACAGGGCTTCCATGGTGGCGTAGTGGTTGGGACTCTGCCTGCCGATGCAGGGGACATGGGTTCGTGCCCCGGTCTGGGAGGGTCCCACATACCGCAGAGCAGCTGGGCCCGTGAGCCATGGCCGCTGAGCCTGCGCATCCGGAGCCTGCGCTCTGCAGTGGGACAGGTCACAACAGTGAGAGGCCCGCGTACCACAAAAACAAAAAACAAAACATCCCGCAACAAAGAAAAGCCTAGGAGCAGAAAGGATTCACTGGTGAATTTTAGCAAACAACAAAGAAATGAGGGCTTCCTTGGTGGTGCAGTGGTTGAAAGTCCGCCTGCCGATGCAGGGAACATGGGTTCGTCCCCTGGTCCGGGAAGATCCCACATGCTGCAGAGTGGCTGGGCCCGTGAGCCATGGCCGCCAAGCCTGTACTCCGCAACGGGAGAGGCCACAACAGTGAGAGGCGCACATACCGCAAAAAAAATGAAGAACTGAAACAAACTTCATTTTTTGTAAAAATTTTATGGGAGAGACTACTTCCTAATTTATTCCATAAGGCCAAAATGATCCTGTTAGCAAAGCCAGACAAATCTACTGCAAGACTGATAACCTTAAAAGTACAGATGCAAATATACTCAAAAAGACCAACAAGCACATGAAAATGATCTTAACATCACTCATCATAAGAGAAATTCAAATCAAAACCATAAGGTATCATTTTACACACAACAGGATGACCAGTATCAAAATAACAGGTATCATCAGGGATGTAGAGAAATTTGGACCTATGTGCATTACTGGGAATGTTAAATGGTGCAGTTACCATGGAAAACAGTATAGAGGGTTCCCAAAAACTTAAAACTAGAATTATCCTACAATCCACCAACCCCACTTCTAGGTATATATCCAAAAGAATTCAAGGCAGGCTCTCAAAGAGATATCTGCATATCCAAATTCATTAGAGAGTTATTCACTATAAAAGTAACCCAAATGTCTATTAACAGATGAGTGGACAAAGAACATGTGATATACATGTTATATAATGTGATGCAAACTTACAAAAGAGGGAAATCCTGTCACATGCTATAACATGGAAGAACCTGGAGGACATTATGCTAAGGAAAACAGTCCAGTCATATAAGGACTAATACTGTATGATTCCAATCATATGAATCTAAAGTAGATTTGGAGGCGGAGTCAAGATGGCGGTGTGGGAAGATGCAGAGCTAGCATCTCCCCAAAACTAGGGTGCCTGCCAGCCACTGGTTGGGGAACCTAACACCCAAGGAAATGGGAGGAACCTGAAAGTGAACCGTTAAGGGGACTGAGGGGGGAGGAGAAGTGGAGGCCAGACAGTACCCCTGAGGCTGGGGAGATCAGGAGATCAGGGAGTATCCCCCCCTCCAAAGCCCCATCCAGGCACTGTGGGTCCTGGGGGCACAGGAGGGAGGCTGGGAAGATCAGGAGAGGCAGGTGGGACGAGCCATTCTGGAGGAGTGGGGGGGGGAGCGACTGCCCTGCCCACTGGGGCCAGGGGAGCCTGCTGAGCTCCCAGGACAATTCCCTGCCCTCTGAGGTCCCCTCCAGGTCATGTGGGTCCTTGGGGGCGTAGGAAGGAGGCTGAGGGGAGAACAAGAGAGGCAGTCTGGAGAGGCCCTCTGGGAGGAGCAGGAGAGGAGGGTGACTGCCCCACCCACTGAAGCCCAGGAAGCCTACTAGGCTTGCAGGTGAAGTCCCCTGCCCTCTGAGACCAGGGGTGGGGAGCACGCCTGGGCCCATTCTGTCCCTTGAGCTTAAGCCATACCCTGCAGGGCCTTTTCCAGCCTTGTGGATCCTAAGCATTGGTCCCGCCCACTGCCCAAACCTCACCCTTGCTTAGGCCCCGACCTCCAGAGCCAAGGCCTCCTTCCCCTTTTTCTTTTCCCTCCTCCTCTTTTTTTTACTATTGTTGTAATGATGTATGTTCTGGTTGTTGATTCGTCTGTATTTTTACTTTTATATTCTTTCTAACATATCTGTTAGTGTCCTAGTGTAATTTTATTTTTTACTTTGTTATTGTTCTTTTTTTGGCCCACCGCACTCAGCTTGAGGGATCTTGGTTCATGAGCCAGGTGTCAGGGCAAAGCTCCTGTGGTGTGAGCTCCGAGTCTGAACGACTGGACTAACAGAGAACCTCAGACCCCAGGGAATATTCACCAGAGTGAGGTCTCATGGAGTTCCTCGTCTCAGCACCAAGACCCAATTCTACCGAAAAGCCTACAAACTCCAGTGTGGAAAAGCCTCAGGCCAAACAACCAGAAAGACAGGAACACAATCCCACTCAAGGAAAAAAAAAGAGAGATGGCAAAAAAATTTGTCGCAGATGAAGAAGGTAAAAACCTACAAGACCATATAAATGAAGAGGAAACAGACACTCTACCTGAAAAAGAATTCAGAGTAATGACAGTAAAGATGATCCAGAATCTTGGAAATAGAATGGAGGCATGGATTGAGAAAATACAAGAAATGTTTAACAAAGATCTAGAACTAAAGAACAAAGACACAGAGATGAACAACACAGTAACTGAAATGAAAAATACACTAGAATGAATCAATAACAGAATAAATGAGGCAGAAGAATGACTAAGTGAGCTGGAAGACAAAATGGTGGAAATAACTGCTAAGGAGCAGAATAAAAAAGAAAGAATGAAAAGAACTGAAGACCATCTCAGAGACCTCTGGGTCAACACTAGACACACCAACATTCGAATTACAGGGGTCCCAAAAGAAGAAGAGAAAAAGAAAGGGTCTGAGAAAATATGTGAAGAGATTATAGTTGAAAACTTCCTAACATGGGAAAGGAAATAGTCACCCAAGTCCAGGAAGCGCAGAGAGTCCCATACAGGATAAACCCAAGGAGAAACATGCTGAGACACACAGTAATCAAACTGGCAAAAATTAAAGACAAAGAAAAATTACTGAAAGCAGCAAGGGAAAAATGACAAATAACATACAAGGGAACTCCCATAAGGTTAACAGCTGATTTCTCAGCAGAAACTCTACAAGCCAGAAGGGAGTGGCATGATATATACTTAAAGTGATTAAAGAGAAGAACCTACAACCAAGATTACTCTACCCCGCAAGGATCTCATTCAGGTTCAATGGCGAAGTCAAAAGCTTTTCAGACAATCAAAAGCTAAGAGAATTCAGCACCACCGAACCAACTTTACAACAAATGCTAAAGAAACTTCCCTAGATGGGAAACACAAGAAAAAGACTCACAAAAACAAACCCAAAACAAATAAGAAAAAGGTAATAGGAACATACATATCGATAATGACCTTGAATGTAAATGGATTAAATGCCCCAACCAAAAGACGGACACTGGATGAATGGATACAAAAACAAGACCCATATATATGCTGTCTAAAAAAGACTCACTTCAGACCTAGGGACACATGCAGACTGAAAGTGAAGTGACGGAAAAAGATATTTGATGCAAATGGAAATAAAAAGAAAGCTGGAATAGCAATACTACTGTCAGATAAAACAGACTTTAAAATAGAGACTGTTACAAGAGATAAGGAGGAACACTACGTAATGATCAAAGAATCAATCCAAGAAGAAGATATTAACAATTATAAATGTTTATGCACCCAGTACAGGAGCACCTCAATACATAAGGCAACTGCTAACAACAATTAAAGGAGAAATCAACAGTAACAAAATAATAATAGGGGACTTTAACACCCCACTTTCACCAATGGACAGATTGTCCAAATAGAAAATAAATAGGGAAACACCAGCTTTAATTGACACAGTACACCAGACAGATTTAACTGATATTTAAAGAACATTCCACCCAAAAGTGGCAGAATACACTTTCTTCTCAATTGCACATGGAACATTCTACAGGATAGATCACCTCTTGGGTCACGAATCAAGCCTCAGAAAATAGAAGAAAACTGAAATCGTATCAAGCATCTTTTCTGACCACAACGCTATGAGACTGGAAATTAATTACAGGGAAAAAACTGTAAAAATACAAATACATGAAGGCTAAACAGTGCACTACTAAATAACCAAGAGATCACTGAAGAAATCAAAAAAGAAATTAAAGAATACTTAGAAACAAATGACAATGAAAACACAATGACCCAAAACCTATGGGACACAGCAAAAGCAGTTCTAAAAGGGAAGTTTATAGCAATTCTATCTCACCACAAGAAACAAGAAAAATCTCAAATAAACATCTAGCCCTACACTTAAAAGAACTAGACAAAGGGGTTTCCCTGGTGGCGCAATGGTTGAGAGTCCGCCTGCCGATACAGGGGACATGGGTTCGTGCCCCAGTCCGGGAAGATCCCACATACCGTGGAGTGGCTGGGCCTGTGCGCCATGGTTGCTGAGCCTGCATGTCTGGAGCCTGTGCTCCACAACAGGAGAGGCTACAATAGTGAGAAGCCCGCGTACCGAAAAAAAAAAAAAAAAGAACTAGAGAAAGAAGAACAAAGAAAACCCAATGTCAGTAGAAGGAAAGAAATTATAAAGATCAGAGCAGAAATAAATAAAATAGAAATGAAGAAAACAATAGCAAAGATCAGTAAAACTATAAGCTGGATCTTTTAGTACCAGAACATAAACAAACTTGATAAACCCTTAGCCAGACTCATCAAGAAAAAAAGGCAGAGGATGCAAATCAATAAAATTAGAAATGAAAAAGGAGAAATCAAAACTGACCCTGCAGAAGTACAAAGGATTATAAGAGACTACTACAAAAAACTATATAACAATAAAACAGACAGCCAAGAAGAAATGGACAAATTCTTGGAAAGGTACAATTTTCTAAGACTGAACCAGGAAGAATTAGAAAATATAAACAGACCTATCACAAGTAATGAAATTGAAACTGAAATAAAAAAACCTTCCAACAAACAAAAGGACAGGACCAGACGGCTTCACAGGTGAATTCTATCAAACATTTAGAGAAGAGTTAAAACCAATCCTTCTCAAACTCCTCCAAAAAATCGAAGAGGGAGAAACACTCCCCAATTCATTTTATGAAGCCACCACCCACCGACACCAAAACCAGAAAAAGATATCACACAAAAAAAGAAAATTATAGACCAATATCACTGATGAACATAGATGCAAAAATCCTCAACAAAATACTAGCAAACAGAATCCAACAGCAGAAAAAAGGATCATACGCCATGATCAAGTGGGATTTATCCCAGGGATGCAAGGATTCTTCAATATACGCAAATCAATCAATGTGAAACATTAACAAATTAACAAACATTAACAAATTATGAAATAAAAACCATATGATCCTCTTAATAGATGCAGAAAAAGCTTTTGACAAAATTCAACACCCATTTATGATAAAAACTCTCCAGAAAATGGGTACAGAAGGAACCTACCTCAACAAAATAAAGCCCATATATGATAAACCCACATCAAGCATCATACTCAATGATGAAAAACTGAAAGTATTTCCACTAAGATCTGGAATAAGACAACGATGTCCACTCTCATCCCTCTTATTCAACATACTTTTGGAAGTCCTAGACACAGCCATCAGAGAAGAAAAAGAAATAAAAGGAATACAACTTGGAAAAGAAGAAGCAGAACTGCCACTGTTTGTCGATGACATGATACTATACATAGAAAATCCTAAAGATGCCACCAGAAAACTACAACTAATCAATGAATTTGGTAAGGTTGCAGGATACAAAATTAATGCACAGAAATCGCTGGCATTCCTGTACACCAGTAACAAAAAAATCAGAAAGAGAAATTAAGGAAACACTCCCATTCACCATTGCAACAAAAAGAATAAAACACCTAGAAATAAACCTGCCTAAGGAGGTGAAAGGCGTCTACTCAGAAAACTATAAAACACTGATGAAAGAAATCAAAGTTGACATAAACAGATGCAGAAATATACCATGTTCTTGGATTGGAAGAATCAATATTGTGAAAATGACTATACTATCAAAAGCTATCTACAGATTCAATGCAATCCCTATCAAACTACCAACGGCATTCTTCACAGAATTAGACCAAAAAATTTTACCATTTGTATGTAAACACTAAAGGCCCTGAACAGCAAAAGTAATCTTAAGAGAAAAAGAGTTGGAGGAATCAGGCTCCCTGACTTCAAACTATACCACAAAACTACAGTAATCAAGACAGTACGGTACTGGTAGAAAAAAAGAAATACAGATCAATGGTGCAGGATAGAAAGCCCAGAGGTAAACCCACACACATATGAGCACCAAATTTACGACAAAGGAGGCAAGAACATACAATGGAGAAAAGACAACCTCTTCAGTAAGTGGTGCTTGGGGGGCTTCCCTGGTGGCGGAGTGCTTAAGAATCTGCCTGCCAATGCAGGTGACACGGGTTCGAGCCCTGGTCCAGGAAGATCCCACATGCCTTGGAGCAACTAAGTCTCTGTGCCACATTACTGAGCCTGTGCTCTAGAGCCCGTGAGCCACAACTACTGAAGTCAGTGCACCTAGAGCCCATGCTCTGCAGTAAGAGAAGCCACCACAATGAGAAGTCCGTGCGCTGCAACGAAGAGTAGCCCCCACTCGCCGCAACCAGAGAAAAACCTGTGCGCAGCAATGAAGACCCATCGAAGACCCAATGAAGCCAAAACTAAATAATAATAATAATTAAAAAAAAACAATCACAGGGCTTCTATAATGCTATTTTAAAAAAAAAAGAAGTGGTGCTGGGAAAACTTGACAGCTACGTGTAAAAGAATGAAATCAGAACACTAACAAACACCATACACAAAAATAAACTCCAAATGGATTAAAGACTTAAATTTAAAACCAGAGACTATAAAATTCTTAGTGGAAAACATAGGAAAAACACTCTTTGCCATAAACCACAGCAAGATCTTTTTCGACCCACCTCCTAGAGTAATGGAAATAAAAATTAAAAAATGGGACCTAATGAAACTTCAAAGCTTTTGCACAGCAAAGGAAACCATAAACAAGACCAAAAGACAACTCTCAGAATGGGAGAAAATATTTGCAAATGAAGCAACTGACAAAGGATTCATCTCCAAAATTTACAAGCAGCTCATGCAGCTCAATAACAGAAAAACAAACAACCCAATCCAAAAATGGGCAGAAGACCTAAATAGACATTTCTCCAAAGAAGATATACAGACTGCCAACAAACACATGAAAGAATGCTCAACATCATTAATCATTAGAGAAATGCAAACCAAAACTACAATGAGGTATCATCTCACACCAGTCAGAATGGCCATCATCAAAAAATCTAGAAACAATAAATGCTGGAGACGGTGTGGAGAAAAGGGAACACTCTTGCACTGCTGGTGGGAATGTGAATTGGTACAGCCACTATGGAGAACAGTATGGAGGTTCCTAAAAAAACTACAAATAGAACTACCATATGACCCAGCAATCCCACTACTGGGCATATACCCTGAGAAAACCAAAATTCAAAAAGAGTCATGTACCAAAATGTTCATTGCAGCTCTATTTACAATAGCGCGGAGATGGAAACAACCTAAGTGCCCATCATCGGATGAATGGATAAAGAAGATGTGGCACATATATACAATGGAATATTACTCAGCCATAAAAAGACGAAATTGAGCTATTTGTAATGAGGTGGATAGACCTAGAGTCTGTCATACAGAGTGAAGTAAGTCAGAAAGAAAAAGACAAATACCATATGCTAACACATATATATGGAATTTAAGGGAAAAAAATGTCATGAAGAACCTAGGGGTAATACAGGAATAAAGACACAGACCTACTGGAGAACGGACTTGAGGATATGGGGAGGGGGAAGGGTGAGCTATGACAGGGCGAGAGAGAGTCATGGACATATACACACTAACAAACGTAAGGTAGATAGGTAGTGGGAAGCAGCCGCATGGCACATGGATATCGGCTCAGTGCTCTGTGACCGCCTGGAGGGTTAGGATAGGGAGGGTGGGTGGGAGGGAGACGCAAGAGGGAAGAGATATGGGAACATTTGTATAACTGATTCACTTTGTTATAAAGCAGAAACTAACACACCATTGTAAAGCAATTATATGCCAATAAAGATGTTAAAAAAAAAAAGAGAGAGACATGTACCACAATGTTCACTGCAGCACTATTTACAATAGCCAGGACATGGTAGCAACCTAAATACCCATCGACAGATGAATGGATAAAGAAGATGTGGCACATATATACAATGGAATATTACTCGGCCATAAAAAGAAATGAAATTGAGTTATTTGTAGTGAGGTGGATGGACCTAGAATCTGTCACACAGAATGAAGTCAGAAACAGAAAAACAAATACTGTATGCTAATGAATATATATGGAATGTTAGAAGAAAAAAAAAAAGGTACTGATGAACCTAGCTGCAGGGCAGGAATAAAGAGGTAGACATAGAGAGTGGACTTGAGGACACAGGGTGGGACAGGGAAGCTGGGACGAAGTGAGAGTAGCATCGTCATATATACACTACTGAATCTAAAACAGTTGGCTGGTGGGAAGCAGCAGCGTAGCACACGGAGATCGGATTGGTGCTCTGCGATGACCAAGAGGGGTGCGATAGGGAGGATGGGAGGGAGGCTCAAGTGGGAGGGGATATGGGGACGTATGTATGCATATAGCTGATTCACTTTGTTGTGCAGCAGAAACTAACACAGTATTGTGAAGTAATTATACTCCAATAAAGATCTATTAAAAAAATAAAGTAGATTTGACTATCTAAAGTAGTCAAGAAATAAAAGAAATCCAAATCAGAAAAGAAGAAGTAAAGCTGTCACTGTTTGCAGATGACATGATACTACACATAGAGAATCCTAAAGATGCTACCAGAAAACTACTAGAGCTAATCAATGAATTTGGTAAAGTAGCAGGATACAAAATTAATGCACAGAAATCTCTGGCATTCCTATACACTAATGATGAAAAATCTGAAAGTGAAATCAAGAAAACACTCCCATTTACCATTGCAACAAAAAGAATAAAATATCTGGGAATAAACCTACCTAAGGAGACAAAAGACCTGTATGCAGAAAATTGTAAGACACTGATGAAAGAAATTAAAGATGATACAAATAGATGGAGAGATATACCATGTTCTTGGATTGGAAGAATCAACATTCTGAAAATGACTCTACCACCCAAAGCAATCTACAGATTCAATGCAATCCCTATCAAACTACCACTGGCATTTTTCACACAACTAGAACAAAAAATTTCGCAATTTGTATGGAAACACAAAAGACCCCGAATAGCCAAAGCAATCTTGAGAACGAAAAAAGGAGCTGGAGGAATCAGGCTCCCTGACTTCAGACTATACTACAAAGCTACAGTAATCAAGACAGTATGGTACTGGCACAAAACAGAAATATAGATCAATGGAACACGATAGAAATTCCAGAGATAAACCCACGCATATATGGTCACCTTCTCTTTGATAAAGGAGGCAAAAATATACAGTGGAGAAAAGACAGCCTCTTCAATAAGTGGTGCTGGGAAAACTGTACAGGTACATGTAAAAGTATGAAATTAGAACACTCCTTAACACCATACACAAAAATAAGCTCAAAATGGATTAAAGACCTAAATGTAAGGCCAGACACTATCAAACTCTTAGAGGAAAACATAAGCAGAACACTCTATGACATAAATCACAGCAAGATCCTTTGTGACCCACCTCCTAGAGTAATGGAAATAAAAACAAAACAAATGGGAGTTAATTAAACTTAAAACTTTTGCACAGTAAAGGAAACCATAAACAAAACCAAAGGACAACCCTCAGAATGGGAGAAAATATTTGCAAATGAAGCAACCGACAACGGATTCATCTCCAAAATTTACAAGCAGCTCATGCAGCTCAATAACAAAAAAAAAAACCAATCCAAAAATGGGCAGAAGACCTAAATAGACATTTCTCTAAAGAAGATATACAGATTGCCAATAAACACATGAAAGAATGCTCAGCATCATTAATCATTAGAGAAATGCAGATCAAAACTACAATGAGATATCATCTCACACCAGTCAGAATGGCCATCACCAAGAAATCTAAAAACAATAAATGCTGGAGAGTGTATGGAGAAAGGGAACACTCTTGCACTGCTGGTGGGAATGTAAATTGATACAGCCACTATGGAGAACAGTATGGAGGTTCCTTAGAAAACCACAAATAGAACTACAAATAGAACTATGACCCAGCTATCCCACTACTGGGCATATACCCTGAGAAAACCATAATTCAAAAAGAGTCATGTACCACAATGTTCACTGCAGCTCTATTTACAACAGCCAGGACATGGAAGCAACCTAAGTGTCCATCAACAGGTAAATGGATAAAGAAGATGTGGTACATATATACAATGGAATATTACTCAGCCATAAAAAGAAACAAAATTGAGTTATTTGTAGTGAGGTGGATGGACATAGAGTCTGTCATACAGAGTGAAGTAAGTCAGAAAGAGGAAAACAAATACCGTATGCTAACACATATATATGGAATCTAAGGGGGGGAAAAAAAAAAGGTCAGGAAGAATCTAGGGGCAAGATGGGAATAGACACCGAACTACTAGAGCATAGACTTGAGAATATGGGGAGGGGGAAGGATAAGCTGTGACAGTGAGACAGTGGCATGGACATATATATACTACCAAACGTAAAATAGATAGCTAGTGGGAAGCAGCCACATAGCACAGGGAGATCAGCTAGGTGGTTTGTGACCACCTAGAGGGGTGGGATAGGGAGGGTGAGAGGGAGGGAGACACAAGAGGTAAGAGATATGGGAAAATATGTATAATTGATTCACTTTGTTATAAAGCAGAAACTAACACACCATTGTAAAGCAGTTATATTCCAATAAAGATGTTAAAAAATAAATAAATAAAGTAGTCAAAATCACAGAAACATAAAGTAGAAAGGCATTTCCCAAGAGGGAGGGTGCAGGGGGGAGAAGTGGTGGCAAGATAGGTTGGAGAATTAGTGTGTA
This sequence comes from Pseudorca crassidens, assembly GCF_039906515.1. Taxonomy (NCBI): domain Eukaryota; kingdom Metazoa; phylum Chordata; class Mammalia; order Artiodactyla; family Delphinidae; genus Pseudorca; species Pseudorca crassidens. The sequence goes on from NC_090318.1 coordinate 9,753,579, forward strand.
GTGGGAACAGAGTTTCAGTTCTGAAAGATGAAAAAGTTAGAGCTCTATTGCAGAACCATGTAAATAACTTTAACATTAACTGTAAACTTTCAAACAGTATGATGTCACATATTTTTACCACAATAAAATAAATTAAAAATTCTCAGTAAAATATTGACAACTAAATACAGAAATATATACAACATGACCAAGTGAGATTTATTCCAAGAATGGAAGAGTGGTTCATTATATAAATCAGTTATGTTAATACAACACATACATATAAAAAAGGGGAAAACCACATGACCATCTCAAATCATTCAGAAAAAACACCCAAATTTCAACTTTTTCATGATAAAAATACTTAATAAGCTAAGAATAAAAAGGAACTTTCTTAGGAGAGTAAAGACATCAATGAAAAACTTGACAGCTAACATCACATTAGATGAAAGAGTGAAAGTTTTCTCTCCGTACCACGAACGAGGAAAGGATGCTTGCTGTCGCTATCTCTATTCAACATAACAGAGTAAGTAAGCAAAGGCAAATGACACACATCCAAATTGCAAAGGTAGAAGTAAAACTACCTCTTTTTACAAATGACAGGCTCTGATATTGAGAACACCCTAACAAATCCATTCAGAAGCTTAATCCAGCAAAACTGTAAAATACAAAATCAAACACAAAAATCATGTGTATTTCTAGGTACTAGCAACGAACAACCCAAATAGAAAATTAAGAAAACAATTCCACCTAGAATAGCAGCAGAAAGAATACTTTTAAATAAAACCAAGAAGGTGCAATAGTGTCAAAAGAAATGAAAGAAGACCTAAATATAGAAAGAAACCTGCATCACATACTGAAACTTAACATTGTTAACATGTTAATACCACTCAGAGCAATCTATAGATTTAATGTAATTTCTTTCAAAATTCTTTTTATCACAGAAATGCAGAAACCTATTCTAAAATTCAAAGAAAAATGGACTTACTTAAATGTCTAACTAGAGATTTCTCCACAGAGGATATACCATAAGCACATGAAGAGATGCTTAACATCACTAACCATAAAGAAAAATGAAAATCAAAACTACTGTGAGATCCACCACACACCCATTAGGGTGGCTATTATTAAAATGTCAGAAAATAGCAGGTAGGAAAGAGGATGTGGAGAAACTGAAATCTTTGTACACTGCTTGTGGGTGTATAAAATGGTGAAGCCACTGTGTAATTCAGTTTGGTGGACCCTGAGGAAGTTAAACACAGGATTTCTACATGACCTAACAGATCCACTCCAAATTACATGCTAAAAAGACTGAGAATGGGAACTCAAACACGTATCTGTGTTTACAACAATGGTCATAGCAGTACTACTCACAATAGCCCGAAGTAGAAACAATCAAAGTGTCCACCAACAGATGAATGCAAGCAAAAATATAATACATATATAAAGTGAAATATTATAGAGCATTAAAAATGAAGGAAATCCTTCAACAAGCTACATGTATGAACCTTGAGATTTTGCTAAATGAAACACAAGACTAGTATTGTGTAATTCCACTTATATGAGGTACTGACAATAGGCAAATTCACAGAGACAGGATATATATTAGAGGTAAACAGTGGCACAGAGGTTTGGAAATGGGAGTAAGTTACTACTTAATGTGTTTGGTATGATGAAAAATTTAGGAAATAGTGGTGATGACTGCCCAACAGTGTAAATGTTTTCAATGTCCCTTAACTGTTCACTTAAAAGTCATTAAAATGTCTAATTTTTTGTTACAAATAACTATACACTTTACCACAATTAAAAAACTGTAAAAGAAATTTAAAAATCAACAGGGGCATTTTCCAGAGATGAAAACATATTTAGGTTAAGTGAAAAATATTAAATACATGTTTCCTAAATATCAAAGTGCTAATGTAGACAAGAAAAAGGTTTCCTTATTTGACTTCTGAGATAAATTTTGATCAAAATTAATTCATGTCTGCCTAAAAGAATAAGGTCAGACTTCTCACAAAACAGCAATAAAAAAAAATCACTTACTTGCTGGGACAGTGCAACAGTAAGTCAATGATAAATGTCTGCCAGTCCTTTTCTTTACTAAGTGCATCCAGGGCTGTTGGAATTAGAGCAAAACATAATGTCATCACTTCCAATGCTTCACAGCAAACCTGTTCATCTTCCATGTCTGGCCCATTGCTTGTATTGGTGGTCTGTAAAATTATGATGAGGAGTAAATTACCAGTGATACAGTTAGGACAAAGTCACAAACCTTCAAGTTAGTATTTAAAACTTATGTATACTCACTAAAGACCATTTGTCTTCAGCCTCTTCACCTGTAGCTTTTGAGACCCTTTGGAATATATCCCAAAGAGGATTAAAGAAGTATGCTCAGTAAAAGCTAAGAATTACTTCCTTGTTCTTCTGGGTGTAAGTGGTGTACTTCTGCATTAATCATGATTCCTTTCTAAAGAATAACTCTGGCACTGTACTTGGTTCTTTGATTAGTTTTCTTGTACAGCGTATGTAAAATGCCATTTTAGTAAAAAAGCAACTAGCTTACACAAATGTTGAGGAAGGTTATAGAAGACTTTTCCAACCTAAAATATATTCAAGTTGGTAGCTAATAATTTATAATCTGCCACTACTTATCAAAAAAATAAAATCAGTATAATATACGTCTAGAACAGAATAGTCATTCAAATATTCCAAAAAGGAAGCTCTACAATTCCATTAACCACTTTCCTCTCTTAAATATACAGAAATGACTATCAAAGACAAGTAAACAGAATAGAAAATCAAAGAGCTAAACAAAGTCTCATTTCTGCAAATAATTTGCTTAATCAAATGAGAAACAGGGATAACACCTAAATGGTAGAAACCGTTGCTGCTTTTGAGTGCTATAAAAGAAGCAAGTAAAGTACTTGGACGTCATAATTCCACAAACTTGAAGAAAGAATAATAATTAAAGAAAACTGGGAAAAGCAAATTCTTTATGGCGTAACTATATTCAACTCAATAAGAGATTAAAAAAGTTTTAGAAAAAAACTGCCTTACAGTGAGATCTTGAAGTAGTTTATTTTCAAAATAAAATTTTATACATTCTCATCCTAACTACAGAAGTTTATCTTAAACCATTAGATACACAGTGATTGGTCTTTAAAGATGGCAGACAAGATGAAAAATTTAGTCATATACATAATTAACATGTACACAAAAGGAATGCACTTCTGTAATAACTCTTACCATCTCATAAATTTTAGTGATTTCTTCATTTGGGCTAAATACTAGCTCTAATGTCCCACATCCTGATGCCCAGATGATTTTTTGTATAGCTCTAATTTCACAAATATCAGGCATATATCTTGAAGCCTGAAAGAAAATGAGTAATTAAAGTGCTGACAGAATAAAATAACTATGACAGTCTATGCTATCTTTAAGATGTGAAGAAGCCTTGGTCCTGCAGATGCAAACTATTATATATAGGATGGATAAACACCAATCACAGGGAACTATATTCAATATTCTGTGATAAACCATAATGGAAAAGAATGACAAAAAATATACATATATATATATATATGTAAAACAATCACCTTGCTGTACAGCAGAAATTAACACATTGTAAACCAACTATACCTCAATAAAATTAAAAAATAAATTAATAAAAGAAAAACAAAGTAGCCTTGGTCCCATGTTTTTTTGGATCTTAACGTCAAGTCATACAACATATACAGACAGGGCTTCCCTGGTGGCACAGTGGTTAAGAATCTGCCTGCTAATGCAGGGGACACGGGTTTGAGCCCTGGTCCAGGAAGATCCCACATGCCGCAGAGCAACTAAGCTCCCGTGCTACAACTACTGAGCCTGTGCGCTACACCTATTGAGCCCACATGCCACAACTACTGAAGTCTGCGTGCCTAGAGCCCGTGCTCTACAACAAGAGAAGCCACCACAATGAGAAGCCCAGGCACCGTAATGAAGAGTAACCCTCACTCACCGCAGCTAGAGAAAGCCTGCGTGCAGCAACAAAGACCCAATGCAGCCAAAAAGAAATTAATTAAAATAAATAAACTAAAATATATATATATATATATACACACACACACACACACACACACATATACACACACACACACAGATGAAGCAAAATCATGCTTATCAGCTATAGCCACAATGTAGGCTTCAGGTTAAGATCTAATCTGGCTTGAACATATTTCATAAGAATTTTACAAACACAGAAACGAAATTACCCAGCCATTCCACTCCTATGTGTTTACCCAGAAATAAGAAAACATGTGCCAAAGAGGCACTTGTGACTTACTGGTGATTTTCAAAATGGCTCTATTCCAAATAGTAAAAAAACTAGGAATAACACAAGTGTTCATTAACAGAACATGTAGGATGACCATAAAGTGTAATATTGCTCAAAATGGATAAAGTATTGACATATAATACAGCACCGATAAATTTCAAAATCATGCAGACTGAAATAATCCAGACACAAAGGAGTATACAATTTTTTTTTTAACTGGATAGAATTTTTACTGGCATTGCCTTGATTCTACAGATCAATTTGGTAACTTACACTTTTACCATATTGTCTTCTACGTTACAGAAGACTCCATGTATTTGTCTTTAATTTCGTTTATAATATGATTTTATTTATGTAAAATTTAAGAAAATGATTACTACTCTACAGTGACAAAAGCAGCAGTAAATGCCTGCAGTAAGGAAGAGAAAACTTTTGGGGCTGACAGAAATACTCTGTTTCTTGACTGTATCATTAATTTAAACATTATGTCAAAACGCAGTGTATGTTTTATTTTGATCTAGTTTATGCAATATATATTACAGCTCAAAAGGCCTGTTTAAAAGTTTTTAAAAAGTACTTTCTGAAGTACTGATGTTAATATGTAATAGTAAATACAATTTTAGCAAATTTTAGTTAAAATAAGAGAATCTAAAGTGATACTCTCAGAATATTCAACCTCAGGTTGTGATATTCATAAGTAGAGACTGTGTCAAGAGTAATAAAAAATAAGCCAACCAAGGTCCCAGAACTTTCAAAGTATGATACTAACCTCATCAGATATTTGTTGAGCAAGACGTATGGATACATTTCTAAGCATGCACTCAGATGATGGGTTAGGAATGCTCTGAAGGGCATTTTGTAGCACCACTGCTTGATCATGAGTAATGTGGTTAATCTGAAAAAAGTTAACCTTTTTACTTGGGAGTAAAAAACTTGTACATGATTAATTTCAAAAAATTTGTACATAGCAAAAACCCAACCATTTGCTCCTCATCCACCATCACTCTCTGAGGATGTCATCCTTCTACTTATCTACTGTAGAATATATGGTGCTCAGCATAAAAAAGCATTTCAGATTGCCAACCTGTAGACTGACTCTGTTAGTTGCCTTTTAAAAAGTGACAATACTCCTCTGCAAACTCCAATTTCACATGAATTCAACTGTTTCTACAACTATGTTCACTTTCACTTGCATGACATAATGACACAGCTCTGAACTTTATAGGTCTTTATAGGTCTCTAGCAAAATCCTTTATAGGTCTATAGACTTTATAGGTCTCTAGCAAAAATCCTTTTCCCAGGCCTCCTACTCAGCAAATGACCATGCTTGCTGTGATATGACTAAGAAAACTGAGGGTACCAAATAAACAGATTTTCAACTTCTTATCATCTAATCTCTAAAATTATTTCTCTCACTTCCTTCCCTTTCAGTCTTTAAAATGGTTTTTGTATTTTGTTCATAAGTACTTTGTTAACTGTGCTCTAAACACACATCACCAAAAATGTGCTGAAGTCTCCCCCATCCTCTGTATATACCTTTCTTTTACAGTCAAGTTTTGGTAAGAAAATCTTTTCAAAAATAGATGTTTTAAAAAATTCTAAGAGTTTGCAGAGGTGTTCCTACAGTCTCTAGGTGGACAACGAAGACTGACTAGGTACAAGGCTTCCAGCTCTTCTCTCTTAACTTCAAATGGGACAAGTTTAACTTTTTGTTTAATCTTTTGTTATTTATTATTATGTACATATTAATTATTTAAATCCTTCCATAAGTATTTGAAGATCTACTTGCCAGGTGCTACTACATGAGATTTCAAATAAAAAGTGAATGTAGCACAGGTGGTATAAGTACAGTTTCAGAATAAGTACAGTAGCATCTTCACAGAGTTAAAACTCTCAGGTCCTTTTTACTATTTGGGTCAAGTTATTTCACCTCTTTAGATCTTAAATTTTCACTTAAAAAATAGGAAGAAATAAAAGTGACTGACCAAATATATTTATATTAATGATTAAATAAGATAAAGTATAATAATTAACATAAAGGAACTCAATATATTTACATGATTACTAATTTCCAATGAACTAGCCTGAACACATAGGAATCATGTATGCTTTTGTTAACATTTTCACCTTAAGCAATATATGGTATATAATAGATGCATGATAGATTATCTGTGCAAAGACTAAAAACATGTTTTCAAACAGTTAATTCACTTTTACTAATTATTTAGGGTTTATTTTTTAAATCAAAAGCTTAGGGCACTTTTACACTGAAATTCTTCTTGTTAAGAACACCACTGATATGTTAATTTCCAATTCAACTCAGTGAACTGGGATGAGGATTAAGTATGGTATACAAGGTAAAAATAACTTTCCTTACACTTACTGTATTGGCAGAACTAAACATTTTCTATTAAAAAAAAACAAGGTCTGGGCTTCCCTGGTGGTGCAGTGGTTGAGAGTCCGCCTGTCAATGCAGGGGACATGGGTTCATGCCCTGGTCCGGGACGATCCCACATGCCGCGGAGTGGCTGGGCCCGTGAGCCATGGCTGCTAAGCCTGTGCATCCGGAGCCTGTGCTCCGCAACGGGAGAGCCCACAACAGTGAGAAGCCCGTGTACCGCAAAAAAAAAAAAAAAAAAAAAAAAAAAAAAAGGTCTAAAACTTCATGGAAAAGGAATTAAGTTAAAGAAGTAATAATAAAAGTATAAATGTGGAAATGATAAAGTTTTACTTAAGAGTATAAATAAATTCTTAAATCCATGAGGAAAAACACCCAGAATTAATTTTCTTCACTAGTTACTGTATTTATCAACTTGTAACCCTCTTCTAAATATTGTATGTGGTTCTATAATAAACGTATTTTAAATGCTAATTTTTCACTTAACTCCTTACTAGAATGTGGGCAGCTTGCAATTAGACCCTATTATGTATCTTTGTATCCTTATGGCATTTTCTAAATAGTAAGTCTTAGGGAAAAGAACAAGAAGATACATAAAATTGCTTTGTTACTTCATTAAGCCACTATGGAAACGATCATGATCAGAACCTATCTGTTTTTATGTAAATATGCACAGAAACCACAATACAAAGCAATCAAACTTACAGTGAGGACAGAGCACTATAAATTTCTTCTCTAAAAGTGCTTGCATAAATTTTAACTTTTCAAATCAAATTTTCAAAATTATATAAAAACATAGAGACTATAAATAACCTTTAAGTACCCATTATCTAGCTTCAATAATTGTAAACAAAAGGCTAAACTTGTTTCACTGAATCCCCAACTCACTAACTCTGCCCACATCACCCAGAATTATTCTGGAGAAAATCCCAGACATTCTATTTTATTAGAAATGACTTAGCGTAACTCTTATTTTTTTTAATTTATGCTAATTTTTATTTTTTTATTTATTATTTATTATTATTCTTTTTGGCAGCCCCAGTGGCTTGAAGAATCTTAGTTCCCTGACCAGGGACTGAACCTGCATCCTGGCAGTGAAAGTGCTGAGTCCTGACCACTGGACCACCAGGGAATTCCTAATGACTCTTCTTTTAAACAATATCCACAATACTACTCTCCCACCTAAGATAATTAATTAACTCTAACATCAAATATCTAGTAATTATTTAAATTGCCTTAAGAACTAACCCATTTCTGATGAAAAAAAAATCTGTATGCCTAAGCTAGTTTATCTTCAGCAATTTAATAAAACCATCACTTGTAATGTAAATAAACTCAATTTCAGTGAGAATTGGAAGCCACATTCAACATTTGCATCAAATCTCAGCATATCTTGAGAGCATCTGGTGAGCATCTGTGCTTTAAGGATGCTACCAGCATAAACAGAGAGTCTTTGTCAGTCGCAGTAGTTACATTGCTCAGCGGGATGAGACGTGGGTGACATGCCAAATACATCTTTTCTTCTATAACCAACTGTCTTTATATAACTTTCAGGTATGATCCAACAAAAGATTCATGTGAAGTTTTTATGAGACTTAAAACAACTGAAAAGTAAAAAAAAAAAAAAAAGGGGGGGGGATACTTAAGGGGAATGAAGTATCCTCTGAGGTTACTGTAATCAGTATATCACATTTACATTTGGGGACTTCCCTGGCAGTCCAGTGGTTAAGACTCTGGTGCTTGCACTGCAGGGCTCCCAGGTTCAAACCCTGGTCAAGGAACTAAGATCCCACGTGCAGCACAGCGCAGCCAAAAAAAAAAAAAAATTTTTTTTTAATATTTCAACACAAATATAACTTAATAGAGTGAATTGAACTTGCATGCTCTCACTGAAGGCTCTAACTTTAAAAATTAAATATTAACCACAAAACATTTTAAAAAATGTATTACCGGTGTTATGGGATCTGCACCACCTACAACTGGTTGACAAGCCTCTGCTACAGCTCGAACATGGCCATAGCCTATAGCAGTTAACAAGAGTTTGGCTATTTTAAGACCACTGAAGTAAGCACCCCTTCGTGTCTCCATATCTGTATTAGGCAGGAAGTTATTTCTTGTTAGCATACTCAGCACAAGGGGTAAGCCACCACTTTTCAAGAAGTGAAGTTGAAAGTCAGAGGAATCATCTGCCAAAAGTGCACCAGCAGGCATTAACAAGGCATAAACTACCTGGAAAAGAGAAGGGTGGGGGGACAGAAACTGTATTAAAGATGTTAAAAATAAATTTATAACTTCTATTTCCCTTATCATTGCTAAGAAATTCTTAACTATTTCAAAAGATTATACACAATCATATCACCACATCATGAAAAATTCTACTTTTGAAAAGGAAAATACCAACCTCTGTTAGGTACAGCACTCGGGAGGCAGAAGGACCAAAGAAAAGTGAATCAAGAGATGGTCCAAGGTTATTTTCTCCAAGTTTTGCCTGGTCCAAACAAACAGCTCTTAATTTTTCTATTGTTGTGCTATCTGCAAAGAAAATAGACAAAGACTAAAGTAAAATATTCAATATGTTGTTAATATTTCACATATATACTGAAGAGTATTAAACATGAAACATCATCTATAAATTCAATTAAGCTGAGCTATAAGTTCACATGTTACAAGACATAACCAGACCTGGACTGGTTAATGATCAACCAGGGCTCTTTAATCGTCAACCCAATATATGAAGGGAACAGTTTCCTATCCAGAGACCTAAAATCAACAGGTTCTCCTTCATCCACTGGAGACAGAAAAAAAAAACACAAACCACAACACTGAAAAGGAATTAGTTCTTGAAACACAAACACAAGCTCCTCCCACCAAGTTCTCAATTATCTGTCTCATATGACATTACACATAAACTATTTGAGCTTTACTGAAAATTTTGAGTTTCAAAAGAAGGTACACTTTAAAAAGAAAATGACAAAGGTAACAATTATTCTTAATGTATACTTAAAATAAGAAAAGCTATTTATTTTGTTTTGTCATATAAAGATGTGAAGCTTAGAGGAAAAAACCCCACACAGTGAAAGATTACACTAAAAAGATAGTTCCTTCTTAGAAGAAAACTTAGCAGCAAATCTGCATGACCTTAGATAAGGTAATGATCTCTTATATATGATGCCAAAAGAACAAGTGTTAAGAAAAAGAGACAAACTTGACTGTAACAAAGGACATTATTTACAGAGTGAAAAGAGAACACACAGAAGAATACGTTTAAGTTATGTGATTTGACAAAGGACTTGTATCTGAATATACCAGAACATTTACAAAACAATAATACAAATAACCCAAATGAAAAATAAGCAAAGGCCTTGAACAGACATTTCTCCAAAGATAGGCAAATTGGTAGTAAGCACATCATCAGTCATCAAGGAAATGCAACTCAAAATCATGATAAGATACGACTTCACATGTTGGTGAAAACGTGGAGAAAATGGAACCCTTATACCCTACTGTGGGAATAGAAAATGTACCATATATTTTACCATGATAAGAAAACAAAAATAAAAGCAAGGCAAATGACTCAGTGATTTTTTGGAGGCACCCATGGTGAACTGATAGATATTAATGATGCTGCTCAGTATTTGTTCAGGATAAGGCAATGTCAAGTTTTCAGTGATTAAAGAACTGAACAAATCAATAGCAGAATAACTGAGGCAGAAGAACGGATAAGTGAGCTTGAAGACAGAATGGTGGAATTCACTGCTGCAGAACAGAATAAAGAAAAAAGAATGAAAAGAAATGAACACAGCCTAAGAGACCTCTGGGACAACATTAAACGCAACAACATTCACATCATAGGATCCCAGAAGGAGAAGAGAGAGAAAGGACCAGAGAAAATAGGTGAAGAGATTATAGTTGAAAACTTCCCTAACACGGGAAAGGAAAGAGCAACCCAAGCCCAGGAAGCGCAGAGAGTCCCACACAGGATAAACCCAAGGAGAAACATGCCAAGACACACAGTAATCAAATTGGCAAAAATTAAAGACAAAGAAAAATTGCTGAAAGCAGCAAGGGAAAAATGACAAATAATATACAAGGGAACTCCCATAAGGTTAACAGCTGATTTCTCAGCAGAAACTCTACAAGCCAGAAGGGAGTGCCATCATATACTTAAAGTGATGAAAGGGAAGAACCTACAACCAAGATGACTCTACCCCAGCAAGGATCTCATTCAGATTTGATGGAGAAATCAAAAGCTTTACAGAAAAGCAAAAGCTAAGAGAATTCAGCACCACTGGCTCTACAACAAATGCTAAAGGAACTTCTCTAAGTGGTAAACACAAGAGAAGAAAAGGACCTACAAAAACAAACCCAAAACAATTAAGAAAATGGTAATAGGAACATACATATAGATAATTACCTTAAACGTGAATGGATTAAATACTCCAACCAAAATACACAGGCTTGCTGAATGGATAAAAAACAAGACCCATACATATGCTGTCTACAAAAGACCTGCTTCAGACCTGGGGACACATACAGACTGAAAGTGAGGGGATGGAAAAAGCTATTCCATGCAAATGGAAATCAATATAAACCTGGAGTAGCAATACTCCTATCAGATAAACTAGACTATAAAATAAAGAATGTTACAAGAGACAAGGAAGGACACTACATAATGATCAAGGGATCAATACAAGAAGAAGATATAACAATTATAAATATATATGCACCCAACAGGAGCCCCTCAATACATAAGGCAACTGCTAACAGCTATAAAAGAGGAAATTGACACTAACACAATAATAGTGGGGGACTTTAACACCTCACTTACACCAATGGACTTAAATTTAAGAAATCATATCAAGCATCTTTTCTGATCACAAAGCTATGAGATTAGAGATCAATTACAAGGATAAAAATGTAAAAAACACAAACACATGGAGGCTAAACAATATGTTACTAAAAAACCAAGGGATCACTGAAGAAATCAAAGAGGAAATTAAAAAATACTTACAGACAATGAAAACACGACGATACAAAACCTATGGGATGCAGCAAAAGCAGTTCTAAGAGGCAAATTTATAGCTATACAAGCCTACCTCAAGAAACAAGAAAAATCTCCAATAAACAATCTAAACTTACACCTAAAGGAACCAGAGAAAGAAGAACAAACGAAGTCCAAAGTTAGCAGAAGGAAAGAAACATAAAGATCAGAGCAGAAATAAATGAAATAGAAACAAAGAAAAGAATAGCAAGGATCAATAAAACTAAAAGCTGCTTGAGAAGATAAACAAAACTGATAAATGATTAACCAGACTCATCAAGAAAAAGAGAAGACTCAAATCCATAAAATTAGAAATGAAAAAGGAGAAGTTACAACAGATGCCATGGAAATACAAAGCATCCTAAGAAACCACTACAAGCAACTCTACGCCAATAAAATGGACAACCTGGAGGAAATGGACAAATTCTTAGAAAGGTATAACCTTCCAAGACTGAACCAGGAAGACACAGAAAATATGAACACACCAATCACAAGTAATGAAATTGAAACTCTGATTAAAAATCTCACAACAAACAAAAGTCCAGGACCAGATGGTTTCACCGGTGAATTCTATCAAACATTTAGAGAACAGCTAACACCCATTCTTCTCAAACTCTTCCAAAAAACTGCAGAGGAAGCAACACTCCCAAACTCATTCTATGAGGCCACTATCACCCTTATACCAAAACCAGACAAAGATACTACAAAAAAAGAAAATTACAGACCAATATCACTGATGAATACAGATGCAAAAACTCTCAACAAAATACCAGCAAACAGAATCCACCAACACATTAAAAGGATCATATACCATGATCAAGAGGGGTTTAGCCCAGGGATGCAAGGATTCTTCAATTTACACAAATCAATGTGATACACCATATTCACAAACTGAAGAATTAAAACCATATGATCATCTCAACAGATGCAGAAAAGGCTTTTGACAAAATTGAACACCCACTTATGATAAAAACTCTCCAGAAAGTGGGCACAGAGGGAACCTATCTCAACATAATAAAGGCCATATACGACAAACCCACAGCAAATATCACTCAATGGTGAAAAACTGAAAGCTTTTCCTCAATGATCAGGAACAAGACAAAGATGTCCACTCTCACCACTATTATTCAACATAGTTTTGGAAGTCCTAGCCACAGCAGTCAGAGAAGATAAAGAAATAAAAAGAATACAAATTGGAAAAGAAGTAAAACTGTCACTGTTTGCAGATGACATAATACTATACATAGAGAATCCTAAAGATGCTACCAGAAAACTACTAGAGATAATCAATGAATTTGGTAAAGTAGCACGATACAGAATTAATGTACAGGAATCTCTTGCATTCCTATACACTAATGATGAAAAATCTGAAAGAGAAATTAAGGAAACAATCCTATTCAGCACTGCAACAAAAAGAATAAAATACCTAGGAATAAACCTACCTAAGGAGGTAAAAGACCTGTATGCAGAAAACTAAAAGTCACTGATGAAAGAAATCAAAGATAACACAAACAGATGGAGAGATATACCATGTTCTTGGATTGGCAGAATCAATATTGTGAAAATGACTATACTACCCAAAGCAATCTATAGATTCAGTGCAATCCGTATCAAATTACCAATGGCATTTTTTACAGAACTAAAACAAAAAAAATCTTAAAATTTGTATGGAGACATAAAAGACTCCGAATAGCCAAAGCAATCTTGAGGGAAAATAAACGGAGCTGGAGGAGTCAGACTCCCTGACTTCAGACTATACTACAAAGCTACAGTCATCAAGACAATATGGTACTGGCACAAAAACAGAAACATAGATCAATGGAACAAGATAGAAAGCCCAGAGATAAACCCACACACCTCTGGTCAACTAATCTATGACAAAGGAGGCAAGGATATACAATGCAGAAAAGACAGCCTCTTCAATAAGTGGTGCTGGGAAAACTGGACAGCTACATGTAAAAGAATGAAATTACAACACTCCCTAACACCATACACAAAAATGAACTCAAAATGGATTCAAGACCTAAATATAAGACTGGACACTATAAAACTCTTAGAGGAAAATATAGGAAGAACACTCTTCGACATAAATCACAGCAAAATTTTTTTTGATTCACCTCCTAGAGTAATAGAAATAAAACCAAAAATAAACAAATGGAACTTAATGAAATTTAAAAGCTTTTGCACAGCAAAGAAAACCATAAACAAGACCAAAAGACAACCCTCAGAATGGGAGAAAATATTTGCAAATGAATCAATGGACAAAGGATTAATCTCCAAAATATATAAACAGCTCAATATTAAAAAAACAAACAACCCGATGAAAAAATGGGCAGAAGATCTAAATAGACATTTTTCCAAAGATGGCCAAGAAGCACATGAAAAGCTGCTCAACATTACTAATTATTAGAGAAATGCAAATCAAAACTATAGTGAAGTATCACTTCACACCAGTTAGAATGGGCATCATCAGAAAATCTACAAACAAATCCTCGAAAGGGCATGGAGAAAAGGGAACCCTCTTGCACTGTCGGTGGGAATCTAAATTGGTACAGCCACTATAGAAAACAGTATGGAGGTTCCTTAAAAAACTAAAAATAGAGCTACCATATGATCCAGCAATCCCACTACTGGGCATATACCCAGAGAAAACCATAATTCAAAAAGACACATGCACCCCAATGTTCATTGTAGCACTATTTACAATAGCCAGGACATGGAAGCAACCTATGTGCCCATCGACAGACGAATGGATAAAGAAAATGAGGTACATATATACAATAGAATACTACTCAGCCATAAAAAGGAACGAGACTGGGTCATTTGTAAAGACATGGATGGATCCAGAGACTGTCATACAGAGTGAAGTAAGTCAGAAAGAGAAAAACAAATATCATATATTAACACATATATGTGGAACCTAGAAAAATGGTACAGATGAACTGGTTTGCAGGGCAGAAACAGAGACACAGATGTAGAGAAGTAACGTATGGACACCAAGGGGGAAAAGCGGCAGGGGGTGGTGGTGGTGGTGGTGGTGTGATGAATTGGGAGACTGGGATTGACTGGATACACTGATGTGTATAAAATGGATGACTAATAAGAACCTGCTTCATAAAAAAATTAAATTTAATTTAAAAAAAAGAGGGCTTCCCTGGTGGTGCAGTGGTTGAGAGTCCGCCTGCCGATGCAGGGGACATGGGTTCGTGCCCCGGTCCAGGAAGAACCCACATGCCGCAGAGCGGCTGGGCCCGTGAGCCCTGGTTGCTGAGCCTGCTTGTCCGGAGCCTGTGCTCCGCAACGGGAGAGGCCACAACAGTGAGAGGCCTGCGTCCCGCAAAAAAATAAATAAAGAAAAGAAAAGAAAAGAAAAAGAAAAACAAGGCAAATGACTTTGAGTGATTTTTTTGGGGGAGGTGACAGATATTAATGATGCTGCTCAGTATCTGTTCAGAATAAGGCAATGTCAAGTTTGCAGTGATTAAAGAACTGGCCTCTAATTAGATAGTCTGCATTAAACAATTACGTATGAAAATATTCTCAAATAAGCTGAGAAAACACTAATTAAATACAAACAGTAAAATCTGATAAAATTATCATGGTAATTGTGTATGTGGAAGAGAAAAAGTCTTAGGAAGAAAGACTCACAAAGCTTGTGAAAATGTAAGATGTTTAAAACCTATGGTCATTCGTTCACTGGATTATTCATCAGCAAGTAGTGTGTGGAAAACATTCAAATCTATCAATATGTTATTAACCAGCAGTGTCAATAGGCAACTTCATTTACTTTCATGGACTTAATATTTAGTTTATAAAGTTTTGTTGGAAACAGAATCAGGGTATTCTGACTTGCCCTACCACATAGCAGTTCAATGTTTTAGCAAAATAGTAATGTTTTGTTGTGATTTTTAAAAGCTCAGGTTTAAGAATAAAAATTTTTTTATACAAGTAGAAATATTCTCAAACACTGGAATGGTTTAGGAGTTTAGATTTTGCTGCAGACTTGATGCTTCTTAATGAATTCAACGTACAATCACAAGGGAAAAGTGTTGAAAATACTGCAGTAAAGTTATTAAGATGTCAACTAACACTGTTTGATTCACAAGTGGCCAGCCCTCGACATCTGCAGATCTAGCATCCAAGCGTTCCACCAATGTGAATCAAAAATACTGAAAAATCAAAACAAAACACAACCTAGAAGGTTCCAAAAAGCAAAACCTGAATTGACCATGCACCATATACTACACTGAAACCAATCGAATTAAGCGATGTTTAAGTATACTCTGCTATAGCCTCCCAGCACTTCACAGACCCTGAATCTATCTCCTGCACTCACTGGGCACTGCTCACATCTTCTTTGTTTGCTTGTGTGTGTACTGTTTCTCTGAAAAAATGGCTCTAAATGTAATTAACTGGTCAAAGCAATCTGTCAGAGGCTAAGGAGTATAAAGTGCCATCTGTAAACAAGAAAATCAAAATCTTTGTTCCTTTGACTTAAAGGCTGTAAAGTTAAAAGCAAGCTGAGCATTCACACAATAAAACAAAAAGCTGAAACTTGTGTGTTTGTGCTGCCCCTACAATGGCTAAAATAGTCTTGTTTCATGATTATCTGTTTGCAATGACTGGGAAAACATTAAGCGTGTGGCTAAAGGACATGTTAGAGAACATATCCTATTCATGGTGAAATTATGACCGAAAAAGCGTTTAGTCTCCATGAGCAGTGCTGTGAGGGGTTTCAGGAGAACAAGAGGAAAGACTTTAAGGCTAGTAAGGGACAGCAGGATAGCTATATATAAAGCACTACAGCCTCAAGAACTTAGAGATCATGGGATAACCGGCACTGGCTGATGCTGAGGCAGCATCAACATTTCCAAAGGGGCTCAAGAAATTCATGGAAGCAAACGGCTACATCAGAGCAAGTCTTCCATTGTGATGAAAAAAGCTTGCTCTGGAAAAATGTGTCCAATAGTACCCACATCCATAAGAATGCCAAGCTATCTCATCCTTGGGATGGCTCCACGAGTGTTTCATTCTTGAAGTGAAGAAATATGTCGATGAGAAGAATGTGCCATTCAAGGTCCTCCTAACTGGCAATGCTCCCAGTCAACCCTAATCTAATCTCTCCGCTTCATGTGGAAATGATGTTCCTGACTGAACCTCCACTGATCCTGACACTGGTAATTTTTTTTAAATTACTTATTTATTTATGGCTGTGTTGGGTCTTCGTTGCTGAGCGCATGGGCTTTCTCCAGCTACAGCGAGTGGGGGCTACTCTTGGTTGCAGTGCGCAGGCTTCTCATTATGGTGGCTTCTCCTGTTGCAGAGCACAGGCTCCAGGTGCATGGGCTTCAGTAGTTGTGGTGCATGGGCTTAGCTGCTTCTGTGGCATGTGGGACCTTCCTGGACCAGGGCTCGAACCTGTGTCCCCTGCACTGGCAGGTGGATTCTTAACCACTGTGCCACCAGGGAAGTCTCTGACATTAGTATTACTGATCTCCTCCCAAGTGTCAGAGTCTACAATCTGAACCCAGTCCTCCCAACGTAGATGATCTTTTTAACATACTATCAGAGGTTTGAGTTACCCTGGTGTTTCACAGCTTAGCAATAGTGCCACACATCTCAGTGATGTTGTGTGGAACACAACATCAGCACTGTAGGCAACCGAACAGTAATTGTCGTCAACACTGTGAGCATCACATAAGGGTTAAAAGAGAAAAAACCCACTATTTTGGTGAATGTCAACACAGTGTGTGTGTGGGGGTGGGGGGGTGAGTTTATATTTTCTCTCATTGATAATTAAATTTTCTGTACGTACTTGTGTTTTAAATATTCTATGTTATTCAATTATTTTTCTTTCAGGTCACTGAAAGAAAGCAATCTGTGTTTAAAGAAACGTTATGCTATTGTACGTACTATGTGGTTAGGCCTACAATCTGTACTGAACAAGCACAGACCTTTCTTGACATTATTCACTAAACAAAACAGTACAACAACTGTTCATATAGCATTTACGCTGTATCAGGTACTATAAGTAAGGTAGAGATGACTTAAATTTACAGCAGATATATTTTCCAAACTCAAACTACAGTTCCCATAGCACTTTCCAAATTGTGATGTAAGTGCAAAGGAAATCTCCGTATTTCAAAATGCAGTTAACTGCGAAATTGAAGAGCTTCCTACCTAGCCTAAATTTCAAAGTGATTAAACTTCAATGTAATGACATGATAAAAATCAAACATTAAGAGAAGAATAAAGGAAATTCTATGAATGCCTTTTACAAATTCTCAAGGAACAATGACCAGGAGTACCTGTTTGTGGAAAAACCATGTCAAAGATTAAAATATAAAATTTATATTTTAGAGATAAGCAATAACAAATGAATATCTGCAACTGATTTGATGATATGGAACACCAACTTTGAACCCCAACAGAACAAAATAGTATAATGCCCTAAAAAAATCCTGTGATTCTCATTAGTAGACCCATATCACAAAAACTGCACTATATTTATCATTCTTATAGTTTGAATTTTGCTAATAAACATTTCTGTGGAAATTTGCTTCCCTTTTCATGTAAGTACCTACACAGCGTCCTTGATTTTGCCCCTTATCCCACAAAGCCTAATACATTTGCTATCTAGTCTTTAATAGGAAAAGTTTTCCAATCTCTCTGCTAACGAATGTTACTGGAGTAACTGGTGAATCTTGAATGGGGACAATTAGGTGATGAAAACATTTCAGTGCTTATTTTCTGGTTTACATATTTAATTTGCTATTAATAGTAGAATGTCCTTGGTTTGAAGAATATCACAATACTATTTTGAAGGATGACAGAGCATCAAGAGCAATTGCTCTCTTATGGTTTAAAAAAGAAAAAAGTTCTTTGTTTTGTACTTCTTACTTTTCTGTAATTTTGTGATTTTCTCTATAACAATATATGGTTTTGCAAAACATGGGGTTTAGGGAAACACAAATATCCTTTAAGTACAAACACTGCAAAACGTTCATAAAATAAAACAGAACCATACGTAACAGAAAAAAAAGTGAAAATGTTACAATAAGCTAAAAAAGTCAACTGAGAGCTGTATCAACATAATCTTCAAAAAACCTGTAATAGCTTAAGACAGGCAAAACAATAACTAAAATGGATTTTGTAAATCCAACAGCACATTCTGATGCATAAAAAATTTTCAAAAGCACAAATAAAAGAATGAGAAAAATATGAGCAAAAAATTTTCAAATCACTCACATCTAAAGCAACTAATCTTTTGACTGACGAAATCCACTGAGTACCCAGCACCCAAAAAACAAAACAACAACAACAAAAAACAATTCACCTAAACCTCTTCTGATGAGTTCATCAGAAGAGCTCAACTCAAGGGCTTTAAAAATAAACTTAAAAGGCTTCTCCACAGAAAGAAAATTGACATACAAATGGCTTTAGTCTTCAAAATGGTCAAAACTGCTATGAAACTTTATTATAAAGGAACAAACTTTCAACCTTTAATGCTATACTCAAACTACTATAAGCAAAACAAAACAAAGCAAAAAATACTCCTATAGTTAAGAGTTCAGCTGAATTGAGAAAAGTCGTTTTTTTATTTTAAAAAAATCTGCTTCCCATGTACTCCCCCCCTTTTTTAGGGGGCTATGTTTCAGCAAAATAAGGACTGACTGAAAAAGTCCCAAGACAAAGGTGTACTAAAGCATCCACAATACAAAAGTTGTATAAAGAAGTCCAAAAAACAGACTGGAGCAAAAGAAGAAAATAAACAAAAACAGGACATAACACATCTGACCATGTTGAAAACTGTTTTAAAAATTACTGAAGGGAATGAGGGAGACTTAGTAATGAATACCACAGAAAATCTAGCAGATAAAAGGGGGGAGATTTTAAAAGCTAGTATAAATAGGTGGGTAACCTAGGAGATTACAATATTTTGATATATAGTCTGTTTGTAACGTTAGTAGCATTTTTATTTTTAGCATTTTTATTAAGCCAAATAGTTCTGTAATATTTAGTCTTGAAAATATGAATAATTTATTTCAGCAAAATTGTGAGATGACCAAAAAAGGATGTGAAAGTAAGACACTCAGTATATAATATCTAAACTTGACATAAAAAATTAATAATGCAAACATACTGTTTAGGGATAAACTGTTATACGCAATAATGAAACCTAAAAGATAAAAAGTCTTTTTTTTGAAACAGAAAGGCAGGATGAGGATGGGTGAGGTAGATTACTGTTTTTCATATAGGATTTGAAGAATCCTGAGTTTCTCACTTGTGTGCATTAGTTCACTAAAAATATTTTTTACATTATATGTTCCTAAATATTCTTTAATCACCCATAGAAAATTTCTCATCGGCAATGGTATGGATGACAGATGATCAATATCATATACTGCACCACAAAGTGTATCTCAAAAGAAACAGTATTTGTCTATTAGGTACTTGTCAGCATTTGGAGCAGGGTAGAGAAGGGAGTGGGGAGGTATTTTTCTTACCTGGTGGCATAAGTTTCATAAGTATTCTTGCTCCATCTCTAAGAGGTGGCATGTTCAGATTGCTACCTAAATCAGCAACTTGCCAAAGGAAAGAGATATATCTGGGATGCTGTGACATTATCTGGAATATAAAACACAGAAAGTACATACCTATAAATTATGTCAAAAAATTTTGTTATTCAAAATAACCTATACTAAGTTTTCTACTTATCAATCCCATCTTTTGCTTATGCCACGTTTACTACCTGAAATTATCTGCCTTCCTTATCTTTTGACTTTTTACAAACCAACTGATTCTTCACAATGCAAACTCAATCATTTTGTTAAATAAGCCTAAGATACTCTAATTTCTTTGTGACACATTTTCTGTTTTGTAAACCATGAATTACACACAGCTCTCAGATGCTGTTTATACAAAAGACACTTCCCCCTTCAGGGGTAACTAGTGTTGATTAAATTCCTAATCCAATTGTCACAGGGACTCAAATTCCTCTCACGATGAAGTGGCTGGTATTATTCCAGCTATGATTCTTAAGAAGGATGGGTAGAGAAAGAGTAAGAAAGGGAAGAGTTGCTGTTTCTTTAGATGTGAGAAGTATTACTAAGAATCTGAGAAAAACAGGAGATTGTACGTTTCTGTAAAAATGGTTCCAAATGAAAGACTAATATTTTCTAGAGGTATATATTTAGTAGTATTGTAGCTCAATAGTGATAGATTAATTCTATGCAAATATAATTCTATATCCATGGGGAAATTTTATTTTAAAATCCAACAACTAAGAAATCCAACAAGAAGGTAACAGTTAACTGTATATTTATTTGACATTCCCAATCTTTAGAACATGTAAACTTCTTACAAAAAGAACCATTTTACACATTTCTCTGTATTACCAAAGAAGAGTGTAATGCCTTACACACACTATCTACTCACCACTCCAGGCAAACAACTTTCCACTTCTGGATTAGGACCATCACTGTAATGATTACAATGGTTTCCAGGAGATCCAGTTGAAGAATCAGAAGAACTATCAGGGCTGGAAGGCATATTGGAACTTACTTGTGTAAGTTTGGCTGTAATTACCTGAAAATGATAGAACAGTAAACACAATGGAAAATGCTTCCACAAAATGCAGAAACTAGATATATCATAAGGCTAAAAAAAGATTTCATGCTTTAATTTTAGAGGTACAATTTAAAAGTTCTATCCAAAATAACCCCTTAGTAGCTTATCTCCTCCACAACACAACCCATCTTACTTAGGGTTATAACCCAAACACCTAACATAGAAGACTGTACACAATAGTTAGATGCTCAAACATTAATAAACAATTAGAAAACAGCCTCAATGTTTAATTTTGGGAGAATATTTGAAAATTATATGTACTTACTGATTTATCTTTTAAGTTTAATTGTCCAATTAGCTTTCTGTCATCTTCAGAATCTATCAATTCACCACCCACAAAGAGTTCAATTTTTGTATGGGCTACATTTGCTTTAATACGATTGAGAATACATCGTCTTACTGAACCAACTGTATCATTTGTATGAGACCATATGTCCAAGTCATCAACCTGTCTGCCATGGTTTGGAAATCGAACTATAAGAGAGAGATGTTTACCACGGAATGCTCTGCAGGGAGGGGAAGGGGGGAAACACAGTAATATTCAGTAGATGGCCAAGACAAAAAGCTGGGAATTTAACATTTCCTAACTAAGTAAAAGGAAGACGGTTAGACTAATTTTGTTTTTAGGATACACAAAATAAAAAATTTTTATTTCTTTAACTGTAAACACTATAATTAATTTTGAAAACACAACATAACTGTAAGCCTTTGTTGTTAATCTTTGCCTCTATGAATGCAGAACAGAAGATTTCTACTTATGATAAATTAATAACAGAGACATGAATAAAATATCAATTAATTTTAAGCCATAAAAGGTCAATTCACCGAGAGTTTTGTTTGTTTGTTTGTTTGTTTTGCGGTACGCGGGCCTCTCACTGTTGTGGCCTCTCCCATTGTGGAGCACAGGCTCCGGACGCGCAGGCTCAGAGGCCATGGCTCATGGGCCCAGCCGCTCCGCGGCATGTTGGATCCTCCCAGACCGGGGCACGAACCCGTGTCCCCTGCATCGGCAGGCGGACTCTCAACCACTGCGCCACCAGGGAAGCCCAAGAGTATTTTTAAATGTGGAAGAAATGAACTTCACCTTGAGAGTGTCAACAAAAATGTCAAAATGCATGTTTCCACTAAAAAATTCTTTGAATTCTTAAAAACAAAATTCACCCTAAAATATTTCTCTTGATATATATTCTCTTCCCACAGGTAAGATACAAAATAAAAATCACATTAAAGTAAGCAATTTTACATTTTCCATTTAAAAAATGATCACAATTTTTAAACATCTGATGGTACTTAATCCTACAAAACTTTCCCCCAAACTAGAAATGCCATTTACACTATTATTAAATAATTTAATATATTGCTTATTTAATTTATAATATATCATTTATATCACATAATATATAAAATGAAATGATTTAGTGATTTATATTATAGTTCCTATATTTAAAGAAATTTTAGTAAAGACATTTAAAAATATTCTTTGTGACATTTACTAAATAAGCAGCTTTAAAGAATTTTATTTTTAACAGTGTAAACAAATAATATCAAAATAAAAACACATCAAACTGCAAAATACCAGAGCAACACTCAGTGGATGGTAATAGCTCAGAGCACAATGCCTCTCCATAATGTAACTCAAAACTTTCTATTTTTAAAAAAAAATATCTGTAAGGTGCAAATAATGTTTTTAAAAGGCAGGATATTGACATCCAGAAATGAAAAATTTCTTTATGGTCCTTTTAATCTATACATCATAACTTTCCCAATTAACTGGTTAAGAAAAATAAATAATTGCAAATTAACACCAAAAGATCAGTTTCTTACAAACCTTGACATAGGTAGAATTGTTCTTTCCTCATGATAATCACTATCACATTCATTTATGTATTCCCTTAAAACAGTTAATACTCGAACCATTCGAATGGCTTCCTGTCTTGCACAATTAATACTGTCTTTGTCACCATCCAAAACACACAATGTATCATATGAAGCTTTCAAGCGATCAAAGCAAGACTGAATGAAGTCTTCATGGATAACCACCTATAAATATTGGGCCAAATAAAACCAGTTCAAACTGCTTCAAAATTTAAAACTAAATATGACATTAATCCAATTAAAGACAGTAAAATTTCAACTTCTAGGTAACTCCTAAAATTACGTAACTCACATTATGTGTAATCAATAATAAAACACAATAATAAGAAACACAATAATAAATAATTACATTCGAAATGATCGTAACCACGTAAAAGTAATTATCACGGAAACATTCACTGAGTTGGCATTTGGTAAGGGACAAATGTGCATTAAATACTTTTGACAAGAGTTAAAAAGTTACGTTTCTAGTTTTCTAATTAATTCTAAGTTTAAAAAGATTCTACTAAACACAAGATTACTTTTCAATCTACCTGGAGTGGAAGTTTTTATGTACTTCAATCCTCACCTGATTGACCTGTAACCTGGGGCCAAGGTTTGTGTATATCTCTTTAAGGAGATCTATAGCTCTGCTTGCAATATCATCATTACTCTGAATTACAACCTAGATCCAAAAATTAAAGTATTAGTAACATTCAAGATGTATTTTCATTTGGCACTTAAATTCAAATTATATCCTCAATTTAAAAAAATTCAATAATTTAAGACTAAATTGATTTTGATATGCAAATCATGTAAAATTAAGTAAATGGAATATTAAGAATTGATACATACAAGTTTTCTCAATAGAGCAATTTGCTTTAAAATGAAAACAATAAAAATTGTGAAATTTTCAAGGAATAATTCAAATAAGTTAAAAAATTTTCCATGAAAAATCATTCATCACAAAAAGCAATCCTGTCAACTCCAACAACTTCTGCACATCTTTGTCACTTATCTAATTACATCAGAGGTTTTTACAACATGTTTAGAATCCTATGCTATGAGGGTGTTTCAGGGCTGACCCTTTGAGAGGTTTGAGGAGGGAAAAGGAGAGGAATAGAGGGAGACTGAGCTGAGAAAAAGCCTTGATTTTAATGAAAGACCAAGCAAACACCTTAGCTTACCTGTGGTTTAGAAATAAAACCAAAAAACCCCACATCCATAACACAATATAAGCTGAAATGTAATAGGTTAGATTTTTAAAGATGGAAACAAGATTTATTTATAAAGATGGAAAAAGGCTTAAGCATTTTACCCTCAGGTACTTTAATATATCACAAATTAAGGAATATCATAAAGGTATTAATTGAAAACTCCATTCAACTAATAGTCCTCTGTTCTGTCCATCATTCATTGTGGCATTAAATGTACAATAAACCCCAAGATATAACTTATGTAAGGTAGCTAATGACCTTCATGAAAGGAATGTGAAAGATCTGCAGGCAGAAAATGGTTACTGTACTTGCATACACCTGAAAAAATTCTAAGTACAATAGATGTATCAGTGGCAGATAGTTAAAGAGAGGGGAGAGAGAGAGAGAGAATGAACCCAAAGTTAGTGGCAAATAAAACTGATATAACAAGAAGCTGAAGATGAACAGTTCCCACCCATGCACTGTCTCCTATCCCCCAATTACTAGGAAAAGCATCAACAAGGATAAATACATGTAACTTACAAGCAAAATTATGACTCCTTAACCATTTTTTAGAAACCACCTCAGGTACAGTGTTTGCAAACAGGAGTTCCAACTTCTCACTTACCCTCCAAAGGTAGTCTAATCCTATTAGCTCCAAATCATCCATCATATAGGCTCTTCTTTTTGCTACTAGTTTCCCTTCTCGACAGTTAACAGCTTTGAAGAATCGTTCAAAACATTTCATTCCATTTTCAGTTAACAGGAAAGGATCAAGCTGAAGCACATTACTTTCAAAGAAGTCCTTATTAATATCAGGATCTAAGTCTGGTTCATCCCCCATTAACTTGGAATACCACTTAAAACAGGCTTCACGATCACAAAGGTAAACTGCATTTTCTGCTAGGCATTTCCATATTTGTTTTGCCTGAGGAGCACAGAGCCACAGTTGGCCATCCTTCAGTAAAAATCTTGGAAAAATTTAAGAAATCTGTAATTAGGTCTATATAATTTTACCCTCAAACACAATTTATTTCAATGTGTCTAAAATAATTCATTTAGCACAATCACATTTTAATTACAGCTTAAAAATGTGTTCTTTCAAAAAAGCTTATTTCTTAACCATGTATCTGGCAGGAAAAAAATATCAGCTATTAAATTCATTTATTTAACAAGCATATATTCATGGGGCAACTATTATACTCGAAGAATTATGCTAGATGATGTGAGCTAAATACAGAAGCTTCTTTCTGACTCTCAAGAAGTTTAGGCTTTGAAACCAGATCCTGACTTAGCTCCCTGCATATATGGTTTCATTGCAAAATAGGGTTATTATGTTAGATGACTCTGACATAACAGAATGTTTTTATAAAATAAAGCTTCTCAAAATTTTTTAATTTCTAAAAATATTATACTCAATACCTGCACACAGTAAACGAAACAGTCTATGTAATTTAAGCTTATTTCTAGGTCAGTGATCACTATAATATGTTTATCAATATTCAAGATGTCCTCTGGTGCTTTTTAGCTGTGTGACTATTAGGTGTCCATTAAAATAAAACTACAATGAAGCTGATAATTTTCCTTCAATCAGTGTCTTCCTTCAGTTAGACTCTAGTTTCTCTTAGCACTCTTCTACTTTCTCTGTGTGTTATTTCTATGAATGATAATGAAAGAAAACGTAAGTTAATTTTAATCTGAATAATTTTACATTTAATTCTTAGTTAACAAATGGTGGCTTCATTTCTAATACAGTATGGTGTATTCATTTAATGTCAGTGGGTTTCTTCTTTTGGGTCTTAACTGTAGGTCTTTAATATCTCAATAAATCTAGGTCTGAGTATGAAGGTGCCTTTTTAGAACTTTTTAATTCTATCTAATCTCTCCAATTTACAAATGAGCAACATGAGGGCCAGAATAATAAAACACCTTTTCCTTTAGTGAACTACACTACTACGTATGTATAGAGCAGGAACTACAATAGGTCTAATTCTAAACTTTAACAGAATAAGTAAATTCTAAACCATTTTTCTGTGTCAGTAAACCTAAGGGATACAGTACACAAATGTCAATAATAGTGGCCCACTGTGGGAGAGAATCTAGATATGAGGTGGCAACTTTTTTTTCCTTGGATGTTTGGGGGGTGGCGGGGGGAAGAGCACTTTAAAAAAATGTCATAAAATCTGATGACTAGATTTTAATGTCATAAAATTTGATGACTAGAATTTTTCCTAAGTTGGAATGTGTAAACACTTGCATCAGAGAGATCAGATCTATCTGACAGATTATAAAATTCTTAAAGGTAGCTATGGATTGACTTAGAAAATAGGTTGTATGTCAATCTAAATATTCCCCATAAATTACATGGTTCAGCAACAGAAATATAGTATACAACATACTCTAAAGAGAAAATTCCCAAGAGTAAATATGTATGAAAAATAATAAATACAAGATTTTATGAAAAACTGATAGCCTGGGCATTCTTTCCTAACATACTTATGATTTAAATATACTTTTCTGCTATGATATGCTAACTGAAATTCTAAGCAACCTCGTTATTTAAGCTACATAGCCATATCCATACACATAAATAGACACGTCATTAAAAGCTAAACATTACAGGGCTTCTCTGGTGGCGCAGTAGTTAAAAATCCACCTGCCAATGAAGGGGACACGGGTCTGGGCCCTGGTCCAGGAGGAGCCCACATACCACGGAGCAACTAAGCACGTGCACCACAACTACTGATCCTGAGCTCTAGAGCCCATGAGCAACAACTACTGAGCCTGCGTGCCACAACTACTGAAGTCTGCATGCCTAGAGCCTGTGCTCCGCAACAAGAGAAGCCACCACAATGAGAAGCCCGCGCACCGCAACGAAGACTAGCCCCCACTTGCCAACTGGAGAAAGTCCGTGCACAGCAACGAAGACCCAACTCAGCCAAAAATAAATAAATTTATATTAAAAAAAGTTAAACATTACTGAGCAAATTCAGTATTATTTAGTTTTGGCTTAAAAGATAGGCTATTTTTCCTTATCTCCACCTTAAGTAATGTTATTATATATAGGTTTAGTTTGCCTTTATCAGCCATTGTTAGAATAAATAAAGCACCTAAGCATACCAACCACCCTTTACTGCCATGATAGCATTAATGTTCCTTACTGCCATGATATAGCATTAATGAAAATGTTCCCTGGATCATGGTTTTTCTGTCCTATAGTTCAAAGTATGAAAATGTATGAAGAATAAACTTTAATTTCTAACAGAAATAAACATAAGCTCCACTCTGAAATTTAAAATGTATTTTCTTCAAAATCCAATAAAAGAATAAAGTTAAAGATTAGCCAATAATTAAAAGGCATTTAATAATGAACACATAGGAAATGCTACATTAACTTTTGGCAATGGTTCTTATGTGGGGAAATACTCAGTTACAGGTGAAATGGCTATCTAAAAAGGACTCAGCCATGAAGAATGTTAACATTGCATTCCTTATGTATGCCTTAAAGAGAACAGCACTAATTGTTTAAAACTAACCTAAGGAAATTAAGCCGTTCTTGAACTTCTTGAACATGACTATATCTACTCCCAAGCCTCACAGTTTGTGGGTCATAGTCTTCATGGTCTGCAAATTAACAAAAATATTGCATTATACACATGTATATCCACATCACTGTTGACTTTAACCAAGAGAAGTTAAGAATCCAGTAATCATTTATTATTAATAGGCAACATGTAATAGATATATTTAAATAATCTAATTTTCCCCACAAAAATGAACACTTGCTTTTTACACAGTCAAAAGGAAAATGTGATATGTGCTATAAAAAATAATTTTTCAGCAGAGCCCTTCCATTTTTCATATATAATGAAACAAGTCTGTGAGAAAAAAAATGACTTTATCCCCTTGACTTTTCCTTCTGTTATATTAACACCAGTTACTGTAGTATTTCTGCATACACAACATCATTAAGACAAAGTTACATATGTTATTGCATTTGATAACGTTATCATACAATTTCCTTAATCATCAGACTATGAATGTCTGGGGTATTTTTAAAAAATATATAAAACAAAACAAATCTAGCCTCCCATATGACCATGAATACATATGTTGGTAAGTTGGCCTATACTTAGGTTGAAAATTCTTTTTTAAATATAAAACTAGTAAGTACTCTGGACTTCTGTTATCAACTTCATATACTGGGTGAAAAATTCTCTCAGTGTTTGTCAATGAAAAAGTGAAGGAAAAATCTGAAAACACGTATTTTCCTAAAAATACCATTAATACTTTTTGTGTCTGAGATGCTTCCTTAAAAAAGGTATAACTCAAAAAAAAAAGGTATAACTCAACTAAAACATGAGTTTTAGAAGTCTGTCTTAGGGGACTTCCCCAGTGGTCAAATGGTTAAGACTTCACCTTCCAATGCAGGGAATGAGGGTTTGATCCCTGGTAAGGGAGGTAAGATCCCACATACCTCACAGCCAAAAAACCAAAACATAAAACAGAAGCAATATTGTAACAAATTCAATAAAGACTTTTTAAATGGTCCACATCGAAAATCTTAAAAAAAAGAAAAAAAAGCCTGTCTTAAAAAATTCTCATAAGGTTGTTTATCTCAGTATCAAGCAAAATAAAAATCACAAAAGAAGTAGGAGGACAGGATAAAGACCTCTGCCTGAAAATAACCAAATCTGTTTGGGTGGAACAGAAGACAGTGGAAATAAATGCTTCAGACAGAGCTGCCAACCACTCAGGAATCAAAGATATTTATTTCAAAAATCTGAAGTACTGGTATTTCTCAATTATGCATCTTTTAGAACTTGTATTATTGTCAGTACTGATGCCAAATAATTCAAACTGTATGAGCTCCTTTCAGAATTGGTAAAGGCAACCCAAGTCATCAAAATGGCAAGATTTTACATTTCAGAAAAACCTGAATTAGAAGTAAAATGTTGACTTGCTATAAAAGATGGAACATAAAGGATGCTAGAGATGTATCTGGAATTGGACTTGGGAAAGAAAGGCACATATTATCACTGCTTTACATTTCCAGATGCATGAGCATCTACTACCAGTTCTATAATCTTATTACATCCTTGTAAGTCATCAACTGCCCAAGCCTCAGGCCTCCAAAAGTGTGGAAATTTATGTTCTACTACATACACATTTTCTGGTATTTCAAGAGTGCTGATCTTGAAGTACCTGACTAAACTTTATGCCACCACTTTGGCTGCTTTTTATCCCTTAAAGACCTCTGTCTGAAAACGTCTGCGTGTGTGCTTACTTGGCAGGATTTGGAGGTGGAGACACACACATATGCACACACAGAGGTAAAAGCATGGTACAACTTTACTTTTTCATATAATTTCAAGTGCAAAAATGATACAAGACTAGTCTTTACCCACATGTACCTATTGTTTATAATCTGTCCATTTGTTTTATCAGTATCTCTATTTATACACATTTGTATCATTTTGTGAACCATCTGAAGGTAAAGCTGGTCATTTTTACTCCCTAAAACTAGCCCTACTGACAAGGAAACAGCCATAGTACTTACATGATTTTAAGATTAATCCAAGACTAATTGAGCATATACTCAAATTTGAGCATATACTCAAATTTCATTAACTGTCTCAGTAACATTCTTTTTTGCTTCCCTTTTTCCCAATCCAGAATCAACTCTAGGCTCACATATTGCATGCAGTTGTTTTCTTAGAGTCTCCTTAGTTCTTCTTTGTGTATTTTTACCTTGACTATTTTAAAGCTATTTGTGTAATGCCATTCAATTTGCATTTGCTTCATGTTTCCTCTAGTTAGACTCAGGCTATGCATATTTGGCAAGAAATACCACAAAAGTAACGCTATATCTTTTCCCATATATCATTATCAGAAGCAAAGACATCAGTTTATCCCAATATTAATAATGTTAATTTAACTTAAATAGCTTACTTAAGGTGTTTCTACCAAATTTCTCCAACAGTTACTACTTTTCTCTTTGTAATTAAATATTTGTGGGAGAATACTTCGATACTATGTCACTGTTCTGGTCCTCATCAAACTTTCACTTACTAGTTTTATCATCCATTATTTTTTCCTACATCTATAGTTGACATCTGCCTCCATTTATATATTTTTAACACTGTGAACTCAAGGACTCATACACTGAAAAGGTTATCATTAATGGTATCATTATTTTAATGGCAAGTCAGAGCTTACTTCTTTTTGACATTGAGACATGATTCTCTAAAAACACTTTCTAGCATAATGATGTTCAAGTCTTATCCTGTACGTTCCTGTGGTAGCCTTAAAAAGTCATTTCTCCAAAGAACTATAAGCTTAGTAAAATGAGTAATATTAAAGATATTCTTTAAATTGCAAGATTCCACAAATATATTTAACAGTACTTCACGGCTAACAGGTATAAATGAGTAAGAATTACTACGTGAACAAAACACAGGATGTGCATTTTAACACACCACGGTTGTTAAATGACTCTTGTAAATACATCTTTTTTTGCTGCCAAGTGGTCCTGATAATAACCAAGCATCATAATGAAAGCAAAGAGAATGGGAAGAGGTAATGCAAACTGGCAGTCCCTAAAAAAAACAGATTTAAATGAATTGCACTGTGTAAGTCCTAAAAACTTTGCTCAGAAATAGGAGAAAATGATACATAAAACTCTCATTAATTTCAAATCAACACAAAGGGTATCCTCTCATGAACTAAGCTGAAGTGTATTATGTATTTTGTTGAGAAACATTAAAAAAAAATCTTTAACTGTGATTCAGGAAGTACTGGTGCATAACTTCAATAAAAAGTAGCTCATTTTTACCTTTCACATGTAAAAGTTATGAAGAATTTTATGTTACTTTCTTGTCTAAGATAACATGAAAGCAGAGGTGAAATCAGCTGCTCATGACACTACAGAAATAATTTTTCCAAAACCAAAGATGCCTAGTAGAAATGCAACATAGTTATGGCAAATGCATAACATGGAAGAAATGAAACTAAGGAATATCAGTGAACTCCAAGAACGTCACAATATATATCTTGTCACATGCTTGAACAGATCAATGTGCTGTTGAACAGCACATGCAGAACAGCATGCAATATGCTTCTCAGACATAAGCAATCACCATAGTTTGTGTTATTAGTTCTATATCATAGAATTCAATGTAAGTCTCACTAGAAAAATTAAGTTTGTCCCTATATTTAAAGGTCAACTGCTAAAAAGCACTGGTCAGAAACGTAAAATAATACATTAAGGAGGAAAAGGTTAGAAGCAGATGATATGAAATCAATTAATTCAGAGGAACTCATTAATACAACAAAATTTCAAGTACTTGCTATGCGTCAGGCAACATTCTAACAAGCATTAACTCCATTCTAGCAAGTATTAACTTATGAAGTTATAACTATTATTATCCTCATTTTACAGATTTGGTAACTCTTCTTTGAAGGCTTAAGTAACCTGCAAGTTATATAGCTATGAATGAGGCCAGGTTTTAAATCTAGGCAGTTGATAGAGCTTGCATTTGTTATCTCTAACTTTGCAAAGAAGCAATATAAATATGATACGGAAGAATGCTGCCGTTCTTGAGATCATGAAAGTGAGATAAACCAAGAGCACAAGTATAATCTGACTAAATGAAACAGAGGATCCTAGTGATGCTGAAGTGCACATGTGCTCCACCTGACTGCACTGGCCAATTCGGACTCAATTTATGGCAATGACATTAAGTTAACAGAGGAATTCACACAAAAGTGAATAAAAATTATTGAAATTAAATATGTAGCTGACTGTACTTTGGGAAAAGGTCTTAATTGGCATGTAGGAGGACTCTACCTCCAAGAAAGCCTGAGGTCATAAAACCTCAAGAGAACTATACACAAATCTCTCACTTATGTTGCTGATTTGGGCTGCTCTTGCAAGAGAAAATAAACTACAGTTTCATTCCTATACTGACTTCCCTGTCCTACCATTCTGCTAAGAATAAACCTTGGTATACCTAGTAAGCAGGACTGAGTGGGACCAATTTAAGCACCTGGTTCTTTGACTGCTTTTCTAGTACTACGACTAGAATGGACAGAATGGGTAAAATACGAGATGAACAGGAGGTCAGTACAATCATTTGGGTTATCTGAAGAGTAGATTAATTCTTGCAACACATTTATGTAACTTATATGGGTATGTATCAGCAAAAACTAAGCTACCTCTACAAACACCTTATTACTCAACCAAACTACAACATAGCCATTAAAGGTAAAATGACATGAACAGAGTCTACTGTTCTGGTCAAATAATGAGTTATTACAAACACCCACATTATAAATGTATGTATATGATTGAATTCTACACATCCTCATATATCACGTCAACTGGGCAATACTTTCAGTTCATCACTAAGCTTAATCATATCTTCAATAATGGACAACAGAAACTTTTCTTTTTCATACTCAAATATAAAAAATTGGGCCTACAAGGTAGCTGGTGTTTTGTCTGTCCTATGAATTTGGTATAATATAGAGGTACAGATGTACAAAGAATATTTTGTGCTCCAGCAGAGACATTCAGATTAAACTGTTAAAGAACAATTAATACTGGAATTGGTCTTCAAAGCACCAAGAAGGCTGCCTCACATATAGCAATTACTAAAAAAAGTTTTCTGTTGAACCACAGGAAACTTCATCCCAATAAGTTTAAAGTTTCATACACTGAGAACCAATGGTACATATGGTGATCTAGTAACATTTTAACCAAGTTCTCTGAAGAACTGAAAACATCAATGTAAGGTTATTAAAAACAACTGTAATATATACAAACAACAGACGTGGAGAAAACTGACAAGAGAATTATTAAGTTTTCTTGAAAAGCAGTTAAAAGTACTGTCAGTAAGAAAGGAAAGGTTTAAAAGGAGTACATACCCAAGAGGGTAACAACCAACTGTAAGTACAAGATAAAGTTCCCAAATACAGAAGGAAAGAAATCAGTTTAACAAAGATGAGCACGGAGAGAAACAAGCACTTAGTAAACAGTCTTGAAAAGTTGGCCTAGAGTTTTGGTCATTTAAGATTTGAGAGGTCAAGTGGACCCATAACTGAATATACCTTATAAAAACCAATTCACTGCCATTTTTTGGTCCTTTAAAAAATAAATATATTTTCATTTCTACAGTAATTAACATGAGGACAAAACAAAATACAGGGAAGACAAGGCCAGGTTGATTCCCAATAGTTAATTTTAGCTTTTAATACATACCTCTAGTATAAAGTCGCATGCTATTCATATAAGTTGCAAGGTTTTCTGCTACCAAAGTAACTAAGGCATGACTGTGCTGAAGTTGATTGATTAAATCATGACGATAAAATACATGGGGACTTCGCTGAGTTTGACTAAAACGAGAAGAACTTAACAGTATAATTAGGCAAATGAACACTGCTGTAACTAAGTTTACAGAGACTAAATTCTAGCTACTACTTTTAAAAGGTTAAAATACTTGACATCTGTAATAAAATTCGTCAATATTCTCCTTTTTTAGTAATAAAATATCAAGAAATCTGAGATTAACTGATGCCTCACAACATATTTATTCCAGTACTCTTACTTTACTTGAAAACTGTCTATCAGTATTCTCCAATTTCACCCATGATACTGATCTTACATGATACTAATATCAAAGCACAGCTGTTGTGCAGTTATATGCTAATCTACATTATCAAGGATATTAGCGATTAAAGGTTCATTCTAGAACACTGAATCTGTAGCCAGTTTTGCCCATGGATACCACCAGAAAGACACCTAGTTCCCATACTGTTTTGTCATTTTCAGTGAAATCAATCATAGTCACATCATTATTAATCTACTGGTGATCAAATCACCAGCCAACAGAGTATATATAGTATTTCATGTATAAGCAACCAGAAAAAGGGTATGTTTGATAAAAGGCAAAAGGCATGTATCATAGATCAGACAATAAAAATATGTCCTTCAGAAACAAATATTATTATTAGACTATTTCAACATTTCCTGCAGTATTTATCGCCATAGAATTTCCTAATTTCATATAATTTTTCTAGCACTAGGGGGAAAAAATAAAAATCCAACTTGAGAAAAACATTAAAAGTAGCATTATATAATTCTTTTAAAACAGTAATTTTATTTACATGCATAATCTTATCAGTTTAGTGCTATAAAGGATTTTGGCAATCATTAATTGTCTTACATACAAGAAAAATATTTCTTAAAGGTTAGAGAAGCATTTTAAGATGACAGCTAGTCAGACAAAACTGGGGTTCACTACCAGGAATCCTAATTGCATTGTGAATATTCTTGCACTACATTTAGCTTTCTACATGTTATTACTTCTCTTCTGTCATTAATTCAAAATATACTGCAAGAATATAAAGGGATAAATTATTCTAATAACCACTAATAGTTTAGCATCAAGTACAAACATGAAATTAACTATTTAAGAAAAATATAGCTAAAATAAAGAGTAAAAAAGTATCTTTAAACAAAGACTTGTCATCTTCCATAATTTAAATCACATTTAGTCTTACCTTTGAAAATTAACTTTTAAATTCAAGAAAAGGTAAAAAACACCCTTTGAAAATTCCTATTCCCTAGTATGAAATTTAAAATTAAAAAAAAAAATTGTTGAGAAATGTGTCAGAGTAGACCAGTTAAGAATATATTTAAGG